>NC_048601.1:2864771-3199518 GCF_003668045.3 Cricetulus griseus
TTTACTCTGAGGTAATGTCTACCTTTGATATTTAGATGTGTTTCTTGTATGCAGCAGAAGGATGGATCCTGTTTTCACATCCATTCTGTTAGCCCTTGTCTTTTTAGTGGGGAATTGAGTCCATTGATATATCAAAAACCAATGATTGTTAATTCCTGTTATTTTGGTGGTGGTAGTGTGTGTGTGTGTGTGTGTGTGTGTGTGTGTGTGTGTGTGTGTGTGTTTCCCTTCTTTGGGTTTTGCTGGTGTGAGATTATTTATTAACTATGTTTTCATGGGTGTAGGTAACCTCCTTGGGTTGAGATTTTCCTTTTAGTACCTTCTATAGGGCTGGATTTGTGGATATATATTGTTTAAATTTGATTGAAATATATTGTTTTCTCCATCTATGGTCATTGAAAGTTTCACTGAATATAATAGTCTGGGCATCCACGGTCTCTTAGAGTCTGCAGCACATCTGTCTCTTTGGGCCTTTCTGAATTTTAGAGTGTCTGTTGACTCTGATAGGTCTGCCTTTATATGACACTTGAGATTTTTCCCTTGCAGCTCTTAATAATGTTTTTTGTTGTTGTTGTTCTGTGTGTTTTGTGCTTTGATTATTATGTCTGAGGGAACATTCTTTTCTGTTCCAATCTATTTGGTGTTCTGTAAGCTTCCTGTATCTTTGTAGGCACATCCTTCTTTAGGGTAGGAAGGTTTTCTTCTATGATTTTGTTGAAAATATTTTCTGGGTCTTTGATCTGGGATTCTTCTCCCTTTTCTATTCCTACTATTCTTAGGTTTGGTCTTCTCATGGTGTCCCAAATTTCCCGGATGCTTTGCATCAGGAATTTTTTTAGATTTAATGTTTTCTTTGACCCATGAATCTATTTCCTCTTTTGCATCATCAGCATCTGAGATTTTTCTCTTCCATCTCTTGTAGTCTGTTAGTGACGGTTGTGTCTGTAGTTCCTGCCACTTTTCTAGATTTTTCCACTTCCAGAATTCCTTGGCTTGTGTTTTCTTTATTGCGTCTATTTCCATTTTTAAGAAATGAATGTTCATTTCCTTTATCTGTTTTTTTTTCCCTTCTTGGCTTTCTTTCTTGTCACTCTTTAAGGGATTTATTGATATACTCCAAATATTTTCTTTCTCTATTCCTCCATTTCTATAAGGGATTTTTTCTTTCATTTCCTCTTTAAGGACCTCTATCATTTTCATAAAGCTGGTTTTTAAGTCATTTTCTTGTGCTTCAGCTGTGCTGGAATAGTCTTGCTGTAGTAGGACTGCTGGGCTCCCATGGTGCCATATTGCCCTGGCTGTGGTTGATTGTGTTCTTACACTGGTGTTCACGAATCTGGGCTTGGGGTGATTGTAAGTCTAGGTGATGATTTCTGAGTTTGTCTTTGTTGTATGGGTGTTTTGTTCCTTGGTTTCTGTTTCCTCTTTGGTCTTCAGGTCTTTGTGGCCTGGATTCCTAGTGACTGGTGTGACCTCTGTTCAAGTAGAAAGTCTCTGTCCAAATAGGGGGCTGGACTTCTGATGGTAAACTTGGGCTTTGGTACAGCAGGAGGTCTCTGTTCAAGTTGTGGGGTAATGAGGAAGGGGTGGGGGATAGGGAGCTCTGAGTGAGTGGAGGATCCACTGGTGGGATGCCTGTCTCTGGTTCTGGAAGCAGGGGTGGTCTGTGGTCCAGCAAGGAGTCTCTGCCTGAGGTCACCTATCTGTTCTTCTGACTGGTGTGACCTCCTCCTGGGCAGCAGAAGTCCACCTGAGTTGGGGTCTCAGCAGTGGAGGGGATGGGGTGGGACAGGGGGGGCAGTGGGTTGGGTCTTTGGGACCTGATCCAGGGAGTGGGGCAGTTCAGCTGGCTGGCAGGTCACTCACCTGTTCCTCTGACTGGTGTTGTCTGCTATGACTGGAGTTTTAAAAGTTCACACTATTATAATATTGTCCCTCTAGTGTAACTATTTCTTCAAGGCTGGACACAACTATTGTCCTCTTGGATCGAAGCAGCTGTAAGCAAACGAGACCTTCAAGAGATGGGTCCTCTTAACTTTCCTTCACAGAGGGAGAAGAGGCTTGAAGGCCCTCATGAGATTCTCCCTGTGGTTATGTAAAAGACAGGCAATTGTTTTTGGTTTGCCTCTTCAAGGTTCAGTTTTATGTGAGCTGCACATGTGGAGTATAGGACTTCATGGTGGTACAGCTGCCCAAGAATTACCCATGCTCCTGAAGTAACATGAACGAGCTCACTGGTTCACCAAGTCACCCTTGGATGGAATCCTGTGTAGCATGATAAATAAAAGACCCAGAGGCTGATATTGGGGTTCAAGCTTCAAGCTGAAGATCAGGAAAGAAAAGCAGTTGGCCACTGGCTGCCACCTCTAGCTCCTGCTGATAGGGCTGGTCCACAAGCTCTCCACCAAGCCTCAGACTGCTGCCTCTCCCCAGAGTGGCTGGAGAATCCGGAGTCTGAGCCTACTGAAGACCCTGTTCCTGTCTTTTACGCCTCGATAGTGCTGAGATTAAAGGCATGTGATACCAAGTGCTGAGATCATCTTTGTGTGAGCTGTTTCTCTTAGCACTGGATCTATTTCATGTAGTCAGTGTTGCCTTGAACTAGCAGAGATCTGTCTACCTCTTAATCCCAAGTCCTAGGATTAGAGGTGTGTGCCTGGCTTCTATGGCTTGTGTCTGACTTTGCTTTCTGAACCTTCAGGCAAGCTTTAATAAGTCATAAATAAATACCACCACAATCTTGCCTTGGTCTGTGGGTGTCCTCTTTATCTTGGGTGAATAGACATGGGTTATTTTGATTTCCCTGGAGAAGTCACACAGCCAATACCATGTGGTCTCCCCTCTTTCCTTCTTGTTTGCCTCGTGCTGCGACTGCTCCTGTTTCTAAGACCCAGTCCTGTCCACACACCTACTGTCTGGATCCACAGACAGATGGGTAGACAGTGCGGTAACTATCTCTCTTCATTGTCAACACCATGAGGCTTAGCATCACCATGGAAACACACATCTGAGTGATGGGCGAGTGTCCATCACCTGGGGGTCTCTGAGGGTACTTCCAGAAAGGTTTAGCTGAAGGAGGAAGGCCCATCCTGTGTGTAGGTAGCACTGTCCTACGGGCTAAGTGCTGGATAAAAACAACCAAGCTAAGTACCACTCATCTCTTGCTGGTTCCCAAATAAAGATGCAACGCAACCAGCAGCCTCATAGTCCTGCCACAGTTTCATCATGATGGACCGTATTTTCCTAAACTGTAAGCCAAAATAAGCCCCATCCCCATTACGCTGTCTCCTGCCAGGTATTTGATCACAGTAATAATTAACAAACTTAATAGATGACAGATAGACAGTAGATACATACGCAGTGTCTTAGGGTTTCTATTGCTGTGGGAAAATACACGGCCCAAAGGCAAGCTGGAGAGGAAAGGGTTAATTTGGCTTACACTTCCGCATCAAAGAAAGGCAGGACAGGAACTCAAACAGGGCAGGATCCCAGAGTCAGGAACTGATGCACAGGCCATGAAGGGAAGCAGCTTGCTGGCCTCCCATGGCTTGCTCAGCCTGCTTTCTTATAGAACCCAGGACCAGCAACCCAGGGATAGCACCACCCATCATGGGCTGGGCCCTCCCCCGTTGATCACTAAATGAGAAAATGCCTTAGAGCTGGATCTCTGGAGGCATTTCCTCAGCTGAGACTCCTTCCTCTAATGACTCTAGCTGGTGTCAAGTTGACACACAAAACCGTCGAGTACACACAGATATATGACAGATGGATAAGAAATGTCACCTCGGGGGCTAGAGAAATGGCTTTGAGGTTAAGGGCACTGGCTGCTCTTCCTGAGGTCCTGAGTTCAATTCCCAGCAACCATATGTGGCTCACAACCATCTGTAATGAGACCTGGTGCCCTCTTCTGGCCTTCAGGCAAACTTGCAGGCAGAACACTGTATAGATAATAAATAAATACATCTTTTAAAAGAAAGAAAGAAATGTAGAGAGAGATCTAACTCAGCACCTGTGGCACTGACCTTGCCTGTTTGGGCGTGGTCACAGTTGTGTACAGGAGGGGAGGATTTAGGCTGGCTTTGGGATGCACGAGCTCTCAATGCTGGTCTGGGAGGATCCTTGGAGCTGGAACCTGTGACAGCCACCTGCCTCTTGTGTAAGTGTAATCTCTGCAAATAAACCTCCTTTATCATGTACTGGGTCTAGTGAATCTTGATTCCCATGCAACAAAGAAATGTCACCTCTAGGTGTGGCACACACCTTTAATCCCAACACTTGAGAGGCAGAGGCAGGTGGATCTCTGTGAGTTCAAGGCCAGCTTGGTCTACAGAGTGAGTTCCAGGACAGGCTCCAAATGTTATACAGAGAAATCGAGTCTCGAAAAAAAAAAAAAAAAGAAAAGAAAAGAAAAGAAAAGAAAGAAAGAAGAAATGTCACCTCTAGTTGCTGTGTCTCTTGTCTAGAATCCCAGCACTTGGGATGCCGGGGCAAGCTAAAAGCTAGTCTGAACTATATATTTTGCTCTTTCTCAAAATAAGATACAACACAATAAATCTCCATTCTCAGGGAGGGGACTTTGAGACAGAATTACGAGAATGACGACACTGAAGAGGTCTGTGGGGAATGCCACCTGCCAAAGGAGGGGGACCTAGTGAGGGTACCAGGAGCCCCTGGACCAGGATGCTGAGAGACGGAATATTTGCCAGTGAACAGGGAGCTTCAGAACAGAGACTTCTGGGTGGAGGCGGCTCATGTGGGCAGAATCACCCGGGGCTCAGCGGTCCGCCACTGCTGCCCCAGAGCCCTCCAAGACTGTGTGTGCAGCTGTGGCTAAGACGTGCTTCAGGACTCCCCTTGCTCTCTTCACGAAGGCCCACAACTCTCACTCGCTATTTCTCCACCCAGCCCCCTCTCCAGAAGCTTCCACACATTTTCCTGCAGGAACCCCGCTGCGCCTTCTTTTGGCGCAACTCCAGCTTTGACTATGATAACTGGAACAAAATAACCTACAGTAGATTTGGTTAAGAGAAACTGGCCGCACACACTCACCCTGGCTGAGCATGGAGCACATGCCTGACCCCGCAACACTCAGGGAAGCAGGGAGACTGAAAGTGAGTCCAGCCTGGGCTATACATGAGCTTGAGGTCACCCTGGATCACATGGCAAAACCATGCCTTAAAAAGACTAAAACCAACAACAAAAACCCTACCCAGGGCCAGCAAGATGGCTCAGCCAATTAAGGCACTTGCCTGATGACTTGAATCCAATTTCCTGCATCCACATGATGGGAGAAGAGAACCAACTCCCACAAATTGTCCTCTGACCTCCACACACATGCTGTGGCATGTATGCTCACACATACTCACCCATACAAAGTGAATATACAAAGTGAATAATACAAAGTGAGTCCTGTTTCCAGATCTGTGTTGGGCAGCTCACAAGCATCCCTCTAGGAACTCTGGTGCTCCCTCAGGGCCTCTGAGAGTACCGGTGCATATGAAACAGATACACCACACACATACACACACACACACACACACAGAAAGTTACGTTATCTATTGTTACTAACCCTCTCAGGAGGTCGGGTATCTTCATGATGAGCTTAACACCTTCTGCAATTGGGGGAAACAGGTGTCAAAAACAGACTAAAATGAACATTAAATAAGAAGAGGCAAGCTTCTTCTGGCTTCCTACGACAGTTTCCATCCTTGCTCGGCTGTGTCTCCCTGGGGAGGGAGGCAGAGGGAGCCCAGAAGTCACGGCTGTCAGACCCACAGGGCTTGGGGGAAGGGAGAATGTGCAGCCAACCCTCACCCGGTTTCCTCTCACTCCTGCTTCCTGCTGTTCAGTTCATTTCCATGAGGCAGGCAGCAGGGTGGGGTGGGGGAACTGCTCCAGTCAGCCTTTCTCTTTGATGTTTGAATATCTGTGACTTTTTTAAGGAGATACGTATGAGCAGAGCTCTATTCTCTAGCCGGGCTTTAGGCTAATGTGAAGATTTTCAGAGCTTGCAGACAGCCACGGAAGCCCAGAGGGGAAGCAGCTTTTTCTGGGCAGGGTCTGGTTAGAACTCTCTTTTCAGACTGGATAACCATGCTACAGAATCCTGGCCACGTAGGAAGAATGTCATGGGATGACTCTCCCATTCACACAGTTTCTAGACGCTGTGCTCTGAGGCCAGGGACACGCTGGAAGTTCAGCTCCAGAGCCTCACCTACCTGAGTACCTGGGCCAGACTCGTTACCTCTCCTGGGACATTGAGGTGTCTCAGCTTCTCCTTAGACATCAAGGTATTATCTTGAAATGTCCAGGGAGAGTGGGCTCTGAGGCCACTGACATCAAACTCCAGGGCCCAGTTTATAACCACAGGCCTAGGAAGAAAATTCCAAATTCTCAAACTAGTGAGTCCCTCCTACAACAAGATGTGAGGAGTAAATTTATTACTGAGGGCCCTCCCTGTCCTGCGGTAGTTCTCTTAAAATGAAGGGTTCCTTATAAACTACAAGCTCCACACCAGCTAGGACTTTTGTTGTTGTTTGTTTGTTTTCTGAGACAGGATTTCTCTGTATAGTTTTGGAGCCTGTCCTGGACTTCACTCTGTAGACCTGGCTGGCCTGGAACTCACAAAGATCCTCCTGCTTCTGGCTTCCGAGTGCTGGGACTAAAGGCGTGCACCACCACTGCCCAACCTAGGACTTCTTTATTAGGACTGCATTTACTGTATCCAGCTCTTCTTGACTCACAAATACTGGCCGTGGAGAGGACTAGATACTAGCAGTGGGGAGGGAGAGGCTTCCACTAAGAACATACCAGCTCAGGAAGACAGGCCCAGGAAGGATCTAGAAGAGAAGGCTGAAAAAGAGAGCCCTTGTGCCCTGGTAGAGTATGGCCGGGCACAAGGACAAGGGTGACCTGTTAGTTATTCCTCATCAACCACCCCACCCCACACTGTTCAGATTCTACATCTGTTATTTTCTGCAGCCTTGCATCTGGAAGCGCAGCTTTGGGCTGCTGGCTAGTGTCCTTCAGGGTGAAAAGGCAAAGATAAACTTCAGCATTGCTGGCTGCTGAGTTCAAGGCCAATGAATCAACAATGTTAAAAGCCGGGCGTGGTGTTGCTGGCCTGTGATGCCAGCATTTGGGAGGCAGAAACAGGATGATCAGAAATTCAAAGTCATTCTGGGCTACATCATGAGTTCAAGACCAGCCCTGGATACATACATACAAAATATGTCTTTAAATAGGAGCACACATAAACCAAGGCTATGGGTTGATCCGCGGATGACAATGTGAGCAGAGGGGCACAGGGGCCCCGACCCTGCAGCTCCCCAGGGACCACCATCTAGGAGGTGGAAAGAACAGAGGAGAGAACTGACTGCTTCTGAATGTCTAAAAGGAGAACCCAAAATGACAAAGCCCGGACAATGGTGATGAAACAAAGACAGGCGTGTTTGTGTTCGTGCCTCTGTCATCCACAGGAGAGAAGACGACGAAGGACTGGCCTGGCAGTTTGGAGTCTACCAAAATCAAGAACCCCTTCAGACAGAGCAATGTCTCAGGAAAATTCTACAGCTCCTCCTTCACTTCCCCGAGGAAATGTCTCCATGGGGGTGATGCCTTTTCAGGAGGCACTTTTGTAGCACTGAGCATACAAAGCCAGGAAAGCCATTTTACCTACAAAGACCAAGCTCATGACACCTTAACTTTCTCCTGTTTCCTCAAATTTATGTGACACGTTCGTGTTTGAAATTCAGCTTCTCTGGAGCCACACATCTCCCGCAGACATTTGTATGGTCGGTGTCTATATGGAGGGGACAAGCTCATGCAACGTTACTCATATGGGGGCAGCCCCTGGGGAGCGAATCAAACTCGGGTTGTCAGTCTTGGTGGCAGGCGCCTTCATCCACTGAGCCATCTCACCAGCCTGGTGAGATTATCTCACAGTGCCTAACTAATTAGGGGATCATCCCTGCCTGTGACTCTGCTGTGCCTGGCAGAGCTTTCTCTGAGAACCTTGGCTCATGCTAATCTACTGCCTTTGAAGAACGATTTCCAAGAAGACTTGGGATGACAAACAAATGTTTGTTTACACAGCATCCTCCTCAGCAGTGAAGGACCCCCTCTGCTACTTTCTGAAGTCCCCACAGGGCAAGTTCACAAGTGGGATACCCATCACACATCAGAAGGCCAAGTCAGAGCAGGACACCAGTTATGACCCTCAGCACAGGACAAACAGGCTGGCTTCCAGGGCAATGACCTCCATGGGCCTGTGAGACCCAGCTTAACCCCACACTTCTCCTCGTGGCTCCCAGAGATAACAACAGCACTTTCGGTAAGGTCGGCTGAGGGGAAGCTGTCCTGGTAGGAGTCATGACCGTGACCTAAAACTGAAAGACGAATGAGAGGGAGAAAGGCTGGCAAGGGCCCTGCTCTGAGCTTTGAAATCTCTGCAAGTGTGATATGGCTCGAGAGGTTTTGGCTTTGGTTTTTATTGGGTCTTTTTGAATATTCCAGACTGGCCTTTAATTTGAGGTCTCCTTGCCTTGGCCTCCAAGGCATATACAACCACGTCCAGTTTGGGCTAGAGATTTTAGACATAGGTAGCAAGGCACTGAAGCCAAGAAGGAGAATCTCCTCTTGGTTGTTTATGGGGGAAGTGCTGGCTTCATAAACTCCTGTGGTTCTGTTATGGGAGCAGTGGGAGGCCAGAGAACCTTAGTGACAATGAATAAAGCCAAGAGTGACAGGGTTTGTGTTGCCAATGGATTACTTGGTTGACTTATATTATATTATAACTTATTTATTTGACACAGGGCCTTACGTAGATCAAGCCGGCCTCAAACTCACTATGTAGCCAAGGATGACTTTGAATTCCTGATTTTCCTGCTTCCATTTCCCAAATGCTGGGAATATAGGAGTGTTCCACCATACATAGTGCCTGCATTTTATTTATTAAGACAGGGTCTCACTATGTAGCCTAGGTGGACTGACCCTCCCAGCAACCCTCCTGCCTCAGCCTCCTGAGTGCTGGGCTCACAGGTGTGCACCACAGTGCCTGACTGCTCAGTGGCTTTATTAAATCTCTCTGTTCTTTAAGTAACTCCTCAGACACAATGTGTAACTCCATCTGAGACAAAGGTGCTTTAAAGGTGAGGAAAAGTCCCCCACAGGGAAGCAGAGAGGGGGGGGGCTTTCACACACTCACTGTGTTGACTGGAACCTTCCACCAGCACCCCCTGTCCTGGGCACAACTGATGCCACAACTTTCTGCCCTCTGGGAATGTCTTTGCAATCGAAAGCTGGCTGCCTCTGGAGGCCCAGAGCACAGAACGCCTCCTCATCCAAATGTTTGTGCAGAGAGCCATCGGCTTTGATTGAAGTTACAAGAAATATCTTTACGACCCTCACGGCTCACCCAGCAGCAGCAGCCTCTGCTTGTGAGGGCGGACACTAATTATAATCATCTGAATATAACTTCAGATGGAGTGGCGCGGCTGCCTGACCCATAAAAACCTTGCAGAGCAGCCGGGATCTGGGACAATCTTAGGTCTTCAAGGTGAAGGGTCAGAAAGACCAGAAAATCTTCCTGGATGCAAACGCTACCCTACATCTGGTCATGCTAAGCAGACTCTTCTGTCCAAAGTTCACCTGTCAGCCTTGGGCTGTAACTCGGTCGGTAGGTGCTGTGCTGGCTAGCAAGCGTGAAGCCCTGGGTTCCGACCCCGTGACCTGGGCACGGCGGTGAGCACCTGGGAGATAGAGGAAAGGAGAGATCAGAACCTGACGGTCATCTTAGCTGTATAGCCAGCTCAAGGCCAGCCCAGGCTACAATGGAAACAAACAGATAAATGAAAAAATAGTTCATTTGCCAATCCACTTCATACAAAGGCTGTGGCGAAGGTTAAACGGACACGCAAGCATGCTGTCTAGAGATCAAGCAGTCCGCCGTTCTGACACAAAGAGAAAACGTTAATTTCGGTTCCACTCTCCATTTTTCTTTGCTTTTGCTTTCCTGCAGCCAGAGGAAAGCAGGATGGGGAGTGGTCACAGACTCAAGACGGCCGTAGTTCACAAGCAGCATTGGCCAAGCTCCAAAGTCTCTGCCTTGGAGACCGGGGGACGGGCAGGACCCTCGTAGTTACCGTGTGTCTGCTCGTGTGTGGCTGTTCTGAGCTCCTGCTGTGATGTCAGAAATCCTGACGCGGTGAGTTTGCACATCATGTCCCCGCAGGGCTCACAAGTGGGGACACTCGTGAAGACAGCAGAGTGTGGGGTGCACTCTGTCTACCCTCAGTGAGTGTGGCGCCCCTACTGGGCCAGGCGTGGCTGACGTTGGCTCTCTTGTTCAAGGGGTCCGGCCCTGGTTGCAGCCATGGTGAGGAGGGGCCTGAGCACTTTGCTCTGTGTACATGGCACCCGCTGTGTGGGGCTCACACCAGGCCACGCTGACACTGCTGGTCAGGAGAGCTGTGGGGTGGCAGGAACCGCAAAGGAGCTGGGACCCTATGACCTGTGCTGTTCCTCGCTGCTGCTGCTGCCTCAGAACAGGACCGCGTGTCACATGTTCAGGTGAAGTGACACATGTCAGGGGAAGTGTCACACGTCAGGGGAAGTGTCACACGTCAGGGGAAGTGACACACGTCAGGGGAAGTGACACATGTCAGGGGAAGTGTCACATGTTCAGGTCAAGTGTCACACGTCACGGGAAGTGTCACATGTCAGGGGAAGTGTCACACGTCAGGGGAAGTGTCACACGTCAGGGGAAGTGACACACGTCAGGGGAAGTGTCACACGTCAGGGGAAGTGTCACACGTCAGGGGAAGTGACACACGTCAGGGGAAGTGTCACACGTCAGGGGGAGTGTCACACGTCAGGGGGAGTGTCACACGTCAGGGGGAGTGACACACGTCAGGGGGAGTGACACACGTCAGGGGGAGTGACACACGTCAGGGGGAGTGTCACACGTCAGGGGGAGTGTCACACGTCAGGGGAAGTGACACACGTCAGGGGAAGTGTCACACGTCAGGGGAAGTGACACACGTCAGGGGAAGTGTCACACGTCAGGGGAAGTGTCACACGTCAGGGGGAGTGACACACGTCAGGGGGAGTGTCACACGTCAGGGGGAGTGACACACGTCAGGGGAAGTGTCACACGTCAGGGGAAGTGACACATTTCAGGGGAAGTGTCACACGTCAGGGGGAGTGACACATGTCACGGGAAGTGTCACACGTCAGGGGAAGTGACACATGTCACGGGAAGTGTCACATGTCAGGGGAAGTCACACATGTCAGGGGAAGTGTCACATGTCAGGGGAAGTGACACACGTCACGGGAAGTGACACACGTCAGGGGAAGTGTCACATGTCAGGGGAAGTGACACACGTCAGGGGAAGTGTCACACGTCAGGGGAAGTGTCACACGTCAGGGGAAGTGACACACGTCAGGGGAAGTGTCACACGTCAGGGGAAGTGTCACATGTCAGGGGAAGTCACACATGTCAGGGGAAGTGTCACATGTCAGGGGAAGTGACACACGTCAGGGGAAGTGACACACGTCAGGGGAAGTGACACACGTCAGGGGAAGTGACACACGTCAGGGGAAGTGTCACACGTCAGGGGAAGTGACACACGTCAGGGGAAGTGTCACACGTCAGGGGAAGTGACACACGTCAGGGGAAGTGTCACACGTCAGGGGAAGTGACACACGTCAGGGGAAGTGACACACGTCAGGGGAAGTGTCACACGTCACGGGAAGTGACACACGTCAGGGGAAGTGTCACATGTCAGGGGAAGTGACACGTCAGGGGAAGTGTCACACGTCAGGGGAAGTGTCACACGTCAGGGGAAGTGACACACGTCAGGGGAAGTGACACACGTCAGGGGAAGTGTCACACGTCAGGGGAAGTGACACACGTCAGGGGAAGTGACACACGTCAGGGGAAGTGTCACACATCAGGGGAAGTGTCACACGTCAGGGGAAGTGACACACGTCAGGGGAAGTGACACACGTCAGGGGAAGTGACACACGTCAGGGGAAGTGTCACATGTCAGGGGAAGTGACACATGTCAGGGGAAGTGTCACATGTCAGGGGAAGTGACACAGTGGTGACAGCTGGCTGTATGTATCAATGGACTGGCTGGTTTTTCTGAGAACATGTCTTGCCAGGGAGCCCTGGCTGGCTTGAACTCACCATGCAGAGCAGGTGACGTCCCTCATGGTGAGGAAGTCAAGGCAGAACGTCAGAGTCCCGCCACAGCCGTGTCAGGAGCAGGGAGATGAATGCGTGCTTGTGTGCATGTGCTCAGGACGGGTGTGTCCACTCAGGCAGGTGCCTCCTCCTCAGCTAACTATGAAGACACCTCAGAGACACCGTGGGCCAACCCGGTCAGGACGATTCCTCCCTGAGCCTTTCTTCCCAGGCTGTGCCAAACTGGCCATTGCAGGAAGGGGTGCGTGTGCGGGTGGGGGGAGAGGGGCGTGACCTGACCCACTGTCACTGAGTTGGTCTGGCCTGAGAGGCTCCTGGCCTCCCTCCTATCAGAGCAAGAATCACGACCTCAGACACCAACCACCCAGGGAGCTGGTGGGCAGGGCCGAGAGCCACCAGAGCCTAGGTCTCCATGGAGGACAACAGTGTATGGGTGAGGGGGTGAGGGGAGGGGTGGGGAGGGTGTCACGCTTCCTCTTCCCCCACCTTCCTTGTTCCACAAAGGAAAGTGAAACCGTCACAGCCTAGGGTGACCCTCCTTTGGGGCACTCAGGGTTCCAGGCAGTCAGTCCATAGACACAGTTTTGGTCTCCACACTGAGTTGCCGATGGCATCTAGTGGCCGCTCCCTCTAGGTGCACAGCAGGACTGTCTCAGATGCTCACAGTGCTGACTCAGAACCACTAGACTGTGGTCATGGTGACCTCAACACGGCGAGTGGTCCCTGAATGGAAAGCTTACAGGGAGCTCATGAGCATGCCAGCCTGGCTCACACTGAACATGACCCATGTTAGGCAGCCTGCTACACATGTCTGCCTCTGCCCCGGAAAGCAAGGACAGCCTCTTGTCTGACTCCAGGCAGCCCCCACATCTTAGAAACCCCGGTTCTGTTTTTGTAAGATTGGACCGGTTCATAGCTGGGAACGGCCATAGTGTTTTTTCCCCTTAAGCTATCACAGTCATTAGTCCACTCCGTAGTTAAAGTCCCAATCCTGCTGGGCTTTCAGCGTTATTTGTAGACTGTCTAATTATAGAGGTAAAAGAGAAAGCCGTTTTAAGTTTGTTTTCCCCAAACGCCAGCCAGTTTTCTTTTCCTTGGTCTGAAAATACAAAGACAACGTGGGTGCGTGGGCAAAAGGGTCATCCACTGTTTGTTCAGTGTGTTCTATTTGGGAAGCTGTCTCTATTCTGACCCTAAAATTGTGGGGGAATTTTGTTGTTTTTAATTTTTTTTTCTATTTATTTACTTGCTGAGCCCAGGAGACGAGCCTCCGGTCTCTACATCCCACGAATGAGAGGATTGCAGGCTGGAGGAGCCAGCCACTCCCCAGTCATGCAGAAGGAGAAGCCTTGGTGAGCCGGATGAGCTGTTCCCAACCTATCACGGATGATCCTGTGGGGAGTGCGGCAGGGCCCTGCACTCTGTCAACCTGTCCTGATGTGTGTGCTTCTAAAGCAATCCCATCAGACACGGATGGCACAGCCCGAGACCACTGTGGATGTTACATCCCTCTCTCCTGACAGTCACACTGTAGCCCAGGCTGGCTTCAAATTTCCCATTCTCCTGCCACAGTGTCTGAAGTGTAGACACATCCACACCTGGCTTTACCGTTCTTTTTTTTTTTTTTTTTTTGGTTTTTTGAGACAGGGTTTCTCTGTGGCTTTGGAGGCTGTCCTGGAACTAGTTCTGTAAACCAGGCTGGTCTCAAACTCACAGAGATCCACCTGCCTCTGCCTCCCGAGTGCTGGGATTAAAGGCGTGCGCCACCAGCACCCGGCTCTTTACCGTTCTTTTTGATGAAAAAACTATGTTTACGATGGCTCTGTTCTTCAGCAGCACATACATAGCATGCGCTATAAGGAACAGCCAGTCTGGCATGATGGACCAGGCCTGTAACAGCAACACCAGAAAGAAAAGCAGGAAGATCAGAAGTTCAAGGTCATCTTTAGTAGCAGACTGAGCTAAAAGCCATCCTGGGCTACTTGGGAAAAGGCCATCCTGGGCTACATGGGAAAAGGCCATCCTGGGCTACATGGGAAAAGGCCATCCTGAGTTACATGGGAAAAGGCCATCCTGGGCTACATGGGAAAAGGCTATCCTGGGCTACATGGGAAAAGGCTATCCTGGGCTACATGGGAAAAAAACAAATCGGTCAAAACAGGCCACAGTGACTTTTTAATTGGTATTTCTGTGAACTTAGGTGACTGAAAAACCCTAAGTCTGAAGCTGTTTTCCTGCCTTGCTTGGTCACAGTCACTGCTAGTGTTATTTTTAGTGTTTTGTCTTCTCCAATCTCTTAAAAAGGACCAGCCTACAAGATGTGTGAACACACCACAGCTGTGTGAACACAGGCATCAAGAATTATAAGGATCAGCAGGCTTTGGCGGCACACACCTGTGCTCCCACAGATCAAAGCATTCAAAATAAAAAGAGGGCTGGAGAGATGGCTCAGCAGTTCAGATCACTGGCTGCTCTTCCTGAGAAATCAGGTTTGATCCGGCACCTTCAAGGCAGCCCACAACCATCTGTAAGTCTAGTTCCGTGATCCCCAGGTGGCTTCATTGGGTATTGCATGCATGGAATACACAGACATGCAGGAAAATACTCATACACATAAAAATAAAAATTTAGAAACACAATGAACTCAAAATGTGGTCAGAGGACCTGAACACACATTTCTCCAAAGAATATATACAAAAGACAACAAGATTTGCACAGATTGAAACCACAATATTACCAATGGTCCATCAGGATGAACACGGGTGGGGAAAGCCAGTAACTAGAGTTGGCGACGGTGGAGGACTAGCAACCTTGTGTGCTATTGGTAATAATATAAAATAGTGAAACTGTATGGAAAGTTGTGTGGAGGTGCTGCAAAAATGTTTATAATAGAGCCGGGCGGTGGTGGCGCACGCCTTTAATCCCAGCACTCGGGAGGCAGAAGCAGATGGATCTCTACGAGTTCAAGGCCAGCCTGGTCTCCAGAGCAAGTGCCAGGATAGGCTCCAAAGATACACAGAGAAACCCTGTCTCGAAAAACCAAAAAAAAAAAAAAATGTTTATAATAGAATCCTACTGCATCTCTTTCTCTCTCTAGATAGATAGACGATAGGTAGATGCATAGATAGATAAATAGATAGATACATAGATAGACAGATAGATGAGATAGATAACATATATAGACTAGATAGACGATAGGTGGTACATAGATGATAGATACATAGACAGATGAACAGATAGATGCATTGGTGGATGCCAGATGGATATGGATAGAGGTGGGTGACAGGTAGGCACACACAGAAATTAGCATCATGAAGAGATATCTACATATCCACCTTCATCACATTCACTGTAGCTAAGACAGAGAAGCCCCAAATATCCAGCTATCCACAATGGGTGAATGGGTGCATACGACATAATTACACAATCTCAAAGAAGAAAACCTGGTCACCTGGTACAAGAAGAATAAACCTTGAGGATAGTGTGGGAAGTGAAATTAGCCACTTGAAAAAAAAATCCACTTCACAGTGGCTTTGTACAGACACATAGGAACAAAGTAGGGGGCTGCTGGTGACAGCAACTCATTCAGAGTGTGCCGAGAAGCCCTAGAGTCCACAGAATGGGGTGGCTATTGCTCAAAATGGAACTGTACCTGTAATGGGTAGGATAGTACATTTTTATGTCTTTTACAATTAGAAAACATTAGAGCAACACAGGCTCAAAGTGTCAGCACCAATGAGAACTGTGAGACCAGCGTGGGCTACACAGTGAGACCTCACCTCATACAAACAAAACAACTGTGTATGGAGTTAAGGGAGTGACGAAAACTAGAAAGATCCATGGGTGTCTTATCAAGTTAGTGAACATAACAGACGCGTGAGAAACCGGCTGGGCAGCTGGAGAGGTGGCTCGTCGGTTAAGAGAGTGGGCGGCTCACAAATGCTTACACTGCAGTTCCAGGGGGATCTCATGCTCTCTTCTGGCCTCCTCGGGAAACTGCACTCAAGTGTGCATACATGTGTGCACACACGTATTTCTACTCGTGTGCACACTCACACACACATGTACACATAATTAAAAAATAAAAACAGATATATGTTTAAAAGCTCAGCAGTCTAGACTGCTTGGGTCTGGGTCTCCAACCCAGCACCTGAATTGGGTTACGCTGCTAAGCTGCTCAACTCTGAGTTCCAGTTTCCTCTTGTGTAAAACGGTGATGCCATCATGCATCTTCAGTGGGGCTAGGATCTGAGCCTGAAGTAAGAAAAATCAAATATGGGTTAGATTTAGGTCTCCCCAGAATATCAGCAGCTCAAGAGAATTAACTGTAGCACTGGGCGGGCTACTCCAAGCACCAAAAGAATTAACCGTAGCACTGGATGGGCTATTCCAAGCACAATCCTGCTGGAAGTGGACTTGTATAAATCCTAGGTATTTGGGCAGTGTGATGGCTATTCTTGGTTTTCAACTTAACTACGTACGGAATTAACTAAAACCTGAAAATGGAGGGCACACCTGTGAGGGATTTCTGCTTAATCTGAAGAGGGAAAATCTACTTCTAATCCAGATCTCTGAGGTAGGAAGACACACCTTTAATCTAGATTTGGGCCATGTCCTCTGCTGGAAGCCTAGATAAGGGACACAGAGAAGAAAGCGTTTGCTCTTTCCTGCCTGCTCTCCCCTCACTAGCAAATCCGTTCTTCAGTGGCAGTAGAGTCTACTTCTTTGGGATTCCAATGTATACTGAAGACCAGCCAAGACATCAAGCTTCATGGAGTGAGCAACTTTTAATTCGTGGACTTTCCATCCATAGCCAGCCATTGTTAGACTAGCTGGACCACAGCCTGAACATCATTCTAATAAATACCCTTTCTATGTAAGGAGATTCATTCTACAAGTTCTGTTACTCTAAAGAACCCTAATTAATACAGGCAGGACGCTAAACACACTGAAACTGAAACCATTCCTAAGTGCAACCCAATGTAGTTCATTTACTGGAGGGCCATATATGTATACACACATATAAAAAGGAAATGAAGTTAGAAAAAGCCACTTGTCTTAGTTGGGTTTCTTTTGCTGTGAAGGGACACCATGACCACAGCAACTCTTATAAAGAAAAACATTTAATTGGGTGGCTTACATTTTCAGAGGTTTAGTCCATTGTCATCATGGTGTGACATGGTGGCATACAGGCAGACATGGGGCTGGAGCTGGAACTACTTACTTTATTTTGACATGCAGGCAACAGGAAGTGGTCTGAAACACTGGGCATGGCTTTCGTGTGTGTGTGTGTGTGTGTGTGTGTGTGTGAGAGAGAGAGAGAGAGAGAGAGAGAGAGAGAGAGAGAGAGAGAGAGACCTCAAAGCCCACCTCCACAGTGACACACCTACTCAGACAAGGCCACGCCTCCTAACAGTGCCACTCCCTTAGAGTCATTTTCTTTCAAATCACCACTCCACTACTTACTGTTTTTATGTTTCATAAATAAGTACATACAAAAAATTATCAATTTTTAAAAACATTCCAGAAAGAAGAGATAAGACAAAAGGAAACGCTGTGGCCCAGTGGGAAATCTACCATCAAATTGTAATCTAAACGGTCAAGGATTAAAGCCGTGGTTCACCACCACTGGGTTTTGGCTCAAGATTTTAATGCCAACCCTTTTCTTAATCTGTGGTTCTACATTAGAAACTAGTTCATGTCGTCAAGGGGAGAAAGTTTATTAAATTAAAAAAACCCACAAACTAGTTATCCGTATAAAATATAATTTCACTCTTTTTATTATCTACCACAGACTTTTAAAAATAGTAAATACATATAGACAAGAACAAGAAAGTTAGAAAGTGTTGGGTGTGGCATACAAATCCTCAGTAAAGACGTTGCATGATGACAGCTCTCCAGAGGTCAGAGGGCACCCCAGCCAGCCAGGGTCTCTGAGGTTTGCACTGGCTGGCACATCTGGGAAGTTCTCTCTACAGCATGAGAAGAACCCTCAAGAGTCCTCTGACAGACATCTCTCAACAGCCAAAGGGCCACTGCATTCCAGACAGGGAGGCCACCAATGTCTCTCAGGCCCCGGGGTGGGAATTAATCCAAAGAAAGCCCCTCAGAGGAGGGAGAGAGGCATATAATAGCTACCCAGCTCTTTCTGGTAGCTTCTGGAGAGTTCTAGCTGTCAGCCCTGACGTGACACCAGGGACACAGGAGGCTAACACCCCCACCGCTGAGCCCAGCGATCCTGCAGACTTCAATGCCAGTTTATTATATATTCTGATTTCAACAGAGCACAGCCTCATCATATGACTCAGACTAGCCTCAAACTAACAGTGACCCTCCTGCCTCAACTTCATGAATACTGGGGCTGCAGGCGTGACTTTTTTAGTGGGACACTACAAACAACCCTTCCCTCCTCATTTTGCCAGTCCCTCTTTCTTCTGCATTTCCTGGTGTTTTTTTTCTCCCAATAAATATATGTATTTATTGACCATATGATGTCAATATCCAACTCAAGTTTTATTTAATTCCAGGCTATCATCACATAATAAAATTCATGGCAACTTCAAAATCTCACTGTGTAGCCTAGGCTGGCCCAGAATTCTCAGAGATCTTCTTGACTGAGTCTCTAAGGACTGGGGTTACAATAGTGAATCACCTCATCCCTCAACCCTTGGTCCATTTTGTAACATACACCTGACAAAATGTCCCACAACAAGGTCATTGTGTCAGCTCAAGGGGACAGCGTGCTGACACAACCTTATGCACCCAGTGACTACAAAACTGCACACCAGGAACTCTGGCAAGCTGGCGACGCTTGTCAGTCACAGACCTGGTGAAAGTTCTGCTTGATCATCTATAGTGTGAATGACCCGCACACAAGGTCACAAGAGGTCACTAGGGTGAGGGGTGCAGAGTGGCTTCCCTGGGAAGATGCAGGACCACAGGGAAGAAAAGTGGGTCTGGACCTGCATTAGATCTGAGGTTCCCTGTTCCTTTCCAGCCTGAGTGACTCTGTAAAGCACAAGGAAGGGTCCGTTCCAGTGTTCAGCAAAGACAGTTAAATGTGAGGACGTGAGTACCACTCTGGGGCTGGAGAGATGCTCTGTGAGCATTGGTTTCACATACATGCAGGCAAAACACCCATGCACACAGAACAAAACAAAGTATGATTCTTCAGGAAAGCAGATAGATAGAAATCTAAGCAATATTCTCATTTTACTTACTTTTAAAGATGGGGTTTTGTGGATCCCAGTCTGACCTTGAACTTCCCATCCTCCCGTCTTTGCCTCCTGAGTGCTGGGATTAGAGGTGTGCATCACCACACCTGGTTTACAATGCTAGGAACCAAGCCCAGGTTCACGCTAGGTAAGCTCTCTACCAACTGAGCTGCACTCCTAGGCCAAAATTTTAAATCGTCTTAATTCTTACACTCCATCAGAAGCATCTATGGGTTAATTACTGCTTTTAAAATGCCTTCTAAAGTTTAAATTATTACAAGAAAGTTGGCTTTTAAGTGATCTTTCATTGCCTCCTGATTTAAAGGACTGTGTTTAATCTGGGAATTGTGATGTTTGGCTTTAATCCCAACACTTGGGAGGCAGCAACAGGTAGATCTCTAGGGGGCCAGCCTGGCCTACACAGTACGTTTTAGAACAGCCTGGGCTACACAGATCCTGTTTCAAAAAATAAACAAACAAACAAAAACCCCAAGTAAATCCATACAACAAAACAATAACAAATGACTGTATTTACCATTTGTTTCATTTCTTTGGCTGCAGGCAATGCTGACTAACCACTGATTATCTAGCAGGCTACAGCTGTTTCCTAGGTCAGTGTGGTCATCAGGGAACTAGCAAGTCTGTGGCCTTTACAAATGAAACTGGCTTATCTACATTAAGCACTAACAACCTATGAATTTAAGGTGGGACCTTCCACAGGGCATTTAATCTGCCTGGGCCTGATTTATCCTCCAGGCCGTATCTATTGATAAGCCAGCTTCAACAGGAGAAACCAGCAAGGCAGTTCTAGTTACAGTGAAAATCCTTAGTGATTATATCATCCTCTTGCAAAGACTCATTGCCAAGATCAAGGGCTCAGGGTCCACCCTCTTACGTAAACAAAGCCAAAACTTTGGCCTTTTCTGTGTTTCAAGAAGTCCTCTCCCTCAAAGTTCTTCTTGAGCCGAAAGAACCTCAACATCCTAGCAAGTCTTGCCAAGTCCTACAAAGGCTCAATGTACAGAGCTCATCGTCAGTCTGACCTCAGGCTGTGCTGCCCCTTTAAATGTTCAAGTACTCACCATACC
Organism: Cricetulus griseus; assembly: GCF_003668045.3. Lineage (NCBI taxonomy): Eukaryota > Metazoa > Chordata > Mammalia > Rodentia > Cricetidae > Cricetulus > Cricetulus griseus. The sequence goes on from NC_048601.1 coordinate 2,885,282, forward strand.
CCAGAAGCACCCAGCTCTTTCATCCGTTAGGGAAAAGCTCAAGCATGGGCGCATGCCACAGCGTGACAGCCCACATTATCAGTCTCTTAGGCCACAGACAAGGAAAACGTCAATATATTAAAATGCCCAAACTCAAAAACAAAACTAGACAAAGAAAAAGAAGAAGCAAAGCCCAAACAATACGGTTGGCAGCATTTTATGGTCAGAAGGTTTTAGTAGAAATACCACAGCCTGACCCCAGGCTAGCTCACTAAGTAAAGAGAGTTTGATGAACTTGACTGTTTAGCCGTGGAGGAAAACATTTTACTCCCCCACAGCCCTGTGAGAGGAAGGTGCGGCTGTATAAAAACCGGTAGACTATCAGTAGGAGATAGGAAGTATGGAGACAGTGCGGAAGAACGGAGTGTTTTGTAAATGGGACACTCTGAAACGACTCTCATGTTAGTTCAAACGCTAGAGTGTCCACTGGATGTCGCTGAAGTCCCCAGGGTCACCCAGACCTGCCTCTGCTTCGAGGTAATTCATAAATGCAGCCACAGCTGTGTCTTCGTTGTCACACAGCGCATCAAAGTCCAGCTGGGCACCATCACCTGTAAGTAAAAATAAAATAAAATAAAATAACACCAGCTACGTGAGTCAGTACAGGGGAGCACTGTGGGCAGAGTCTGGAGAAACGGTTTAGCACTGGCTGCTCTAACAGAGCTCCACACAGTAGCTCACAAACACCTGTAACTCCAGTTCCAGGGGATCCGGTAACCTCTTCTGGCCTCATGTGTACAGACATATGTGTAGGCAAGTCTCTCAGACACATTAAATAATATAACTGTAGTCAAGAACAGCAAGCCATTGGCAGGGGCTGAGGTTCTGCTGGGGAAGTGCTTGCCTAGCATACATGACACCCTGGGTTCAGTGCCTGGTACTGTATAAATCAGGTGTGGCTGTGCACACCTGTTATCCCAGCATGAGGCGGGAGGGCCGGAAGTTCAAGGTGATCCTTAGCAACATAGATGTTTGAGCCCAACCTGGGATACAAGAGGTAACGCTTAGCTTTAATTGTCACCTTGCTACTCCAGGACCTGGAAAGAGAGTCTCAATGAGGGACTGTCTGTGAGGACCTGTGGGAAGGCCTGTGAAGACCTTTGCCAAAGTCGCCACCCTGACCGAGGGTGTTATCATCCCATGGACTGGGCCCTAAATGGTGTAAGCATGAAGAAGCAAGCTGAGCATGCAACTATTTCTCTCTGTTCTTGATTATGGATTTGACAAATGGCTTCAAGTTCCTGCCTTGACTTGCCCTCAGTGACGCACCATTGACCTGGAACTGTGGGCTAAAATAGACCCCTCTCCCCTGAGCCATTTCTTGTCAAGGTTTCTCATTGTTGTGACAGGAATGAAATTAGAACACCTACCTAAAATAAAAAAAGATAAAGCCAGACAGAGGTCACATGGTACAATTTGGGAAGGTAAAATATGTCTTAAATTGCAAATCTGGATATATTTCTATATTATTTTATTTTATATACATGGGTGTTTTGCCCACGCGTATGTCTATGCATCGTGTACATGCAGTACCAGAGGGGCTGCCATGTGGGTTCGGGGAATTGAACTTGGGTCCTCTCTGCAAGAGCAGTCTGTGCTCTTGACCACTGAGCCATCTCTCCAGGGCCCTGACATCTTTCTTTCTTTCTTTCTTTCTTTCTTTCTTTCTTTCTTTCTTTCTTCCTTTCTAAAAACTAATTTATTTTTATCTCATTTGCATTTGTATTTTGCATGCATGTGTATCTCTGTGAGGGTTTCACATCTTGGAGTTACAGACAGTTGTGAGCTGCCATGTGGGTGCTGGGAATTGAACCCAGGTCCTCAGGAAGAATAGCCAGTGCTCTTAACTGCTGAGCCATCATCTCTCCAACACTGTCCTGACATTTTTCTAAATGAGCCAGTTTTGTGCATTTTGTAGTAGAAAATCACACTGCTAGATGACGGACACAGACTCCCAGGCTGTTGGGAGTTAGAGGCTGTGTGCCCAGGGGCCCGGAAGATATTTGATTCATCTGTACTGTGAACAAAGTTCTTGTTTCATGCTAAAATGTGAAGCTGGGGAGAAAGCATCAAATTCCAAAGCACAGTTTTCATGTGAGGAGTTGGAGATTAAAAAAGGAAGTGAGGGTGGAGCTGGAGGTGACATTTAAGTTCGAGATACAACCAAGTTCTGGAGAGCAAAGGTTAAAATACAATAGAGAGCAATCCAAGTTTTCCGGGTCTCTTCAAAGTCAGGAGAACCTGATGGATGGAAGCAGTGCAGTCAGGAGGTGAGAAGCCAGGTTACCGCATTTGCATGATTCAGACTTTGCATAAACACTTTAAAGTGAGCGATTAAATGTTACACTTTAGAAACATTTTAGTGGGCCGGAGAGGTGGCTCAGGGGTTAAGAGCACCGGCAGCTCTTCCAGAGGCCCTGAGTTTCATTTCCAGCAACCACATAGTGGCTCACAACCATCTGTAATGAGGTTTGGTGCCCTCTTCTGGCATGTATGCATACATGCCAGAACACTGTATACATAAAAGATAAATTTAAAAAAGCATTTTAGATTTATTTATTTTATATGTCTGAGTGTTTTGTTTGTATATATGAGCACTATGTGTGTGCCTGGTGACTGAGGAAGCCAGAAAGAAGCGGGGTTCGATCCCCCGGGACTGGAGTTAATACAGATGGTTACGAGCCACCATGTAGGTGCTGGGAATGGAACCCGAGTTCTCTGTGAGAGCAATAAGCGCTCTTAACCATTGAGCCATCTCTCTGTGACCCCTACCTTTATATTTTATTTTATATTTTAGCATGAGTCTTTTTAAATTTCTTGATAATTCTTGAGAAGGGACTTTTTCCTAGGTGGAAATACTTTTAAGTTTTTATTTAAGTTATGTGTATTCAGCAAAGGCCAAAGCTGGCTCAGCTGATGGCTACTCTCACAATGGGTCAGTGAGTGACGCACATATGAAGAATAGCTGGTTGGAGCTGTAGAGAGCACTCGGCCATGAAGAGCACTGGCCGCTCTTCCAGAGGGCCCTTGTTTGATTCCCAGCACCCATGTGGCAGCTCACAACCTGTCACTCCAGTGCAGGGGAGACAACACCTTTCCTGAGGGTACTGAACGCATGTGGGGCACAGACATGGACGTAAGGCAAAACAACACACATAAAATAAAAATAAATAAATAAATCTTAAAAAGTAATACCTGCTGATTATTGTATTAGGATTCCAAGTGGAGAAATCTTGGGGATTTTTTTTGGGGGGGGGTGGCTTTCTTTCTATGTAGCCCTGGCTGGCCTACAACTCACTATATAGCCCAAGATGGTTTTGAACTCATAGCAATCCTCTGCCCCAACCTCCCATGTTTTGGGATTATAGGCATGTGTCACCATGCCTGGTGGAAAAAAAATATTACTTTAAAAACCATTTGCGCCGGGTGTTGGTGGCTCACGCCTTTAATCCCAGCACTCGGGAGGCAGAGGCAGGTGCATCTCTGTGAGTTCAAGGCCAGCCTGGTCTCCAGTGCGAGTGCCAGGACAGCCTCCAAAGCTACACAGAGAAACCCTGTCTCGGAAAAAACAAAAACAAAAACAAAAACAGCCATTTGTTTCTTTGAAAATCTCCTGCACATAAGAACTCAGTGATGGAGAAAGAGGTTTTGGAAAGGTTACATCGTGGCCGGTGACAGGGACAACTTACTGAGGAGTGACCCCTGAGTATGGGCAGCTTCAGTGATCTGGGGGTGCCTGGCAGCCTCCAGCTCCCCTGTTTCAGGGCTCGGTGAAAAGTGCTCCTTCCTGGACACCTGGAAAGACAGGACAGGACCGGTCAGCAAGCCTTGAGCACAGGGAGAACCACTGGGTGGTTTCAGAGCCGGCCGGCACCAGAACCTCCATTACAGTTCCCGAGGACCTGCCTCATGCACAGCCTGTGATACCCACACATTTCCATAGCTGCAGCTCAAAGAGCCGAGAGAGAGCCGTTCCCTGTCACCACCAGATTCCAAACCAAGGCACCTACTGCAAAGTCGAGATCCTTTTGTATATGTGTGTGTGCACATGTGTGCATGTGTGTGTATTGTGTGCATTGTGTGTGCATGTGTGTGCACGTGTGTGCACATGTATGTGTGCATTGTGCATGTGTGTACACGTGTGAAATGTGTGTGCATGTGTGTATGTGTGTGCATGTGTGTGCACATGTGTGCATTGTGTGCATGTGTGTACGTGTGGTATGTGTGTACACATGTGTGCAATGTGTGTGCATTGTGTGTGCACTTGTATGTGTGCATTGTGTATGTGTGTACACATGTGTGCAATGTGTGTGCATGTGTGTACACATGTTTGCATTGTGTGCATGTGTGTACGTGTGTGCACATGTGTGCATTGTGTGTGCATGTGTGTATGTGTGTGCACGTGTGTGCATTGTGTGTGCATGTGTGTGCATGTGTGCACGTGTGTGCATTGTGTGTGTGTATGTGTGTGTGTGCACGTGCACACGTGTGCGAGTGCACTTGCATGTATGCACAGCTGTGCACATGCAGAGGCCAGAAGATTTTATTACAATAACTTACATGTCCGCTCCTATGGGGTCACTTTATTCACTAAATGTATGAATAAACGAATACATAAACAGCAAGACCAGTTATACGTTCATACAATCATCATGTGAGGTTTGTACTTTCGGGCCCCTACTCCCCCGGTCATCGTCTTCCTCCCACACTCTCAGGGCACAGAGCTGACTAGACCCCTCATGGTGTTTGCTCTACACAACGCTAGGATTATAATCTATTTCAGACTTCCAGATAGCATGAGGTTCAGCGTCCCCAGTTACCGGAATCAAACAGGTCTTTCCATATGCCAGGCATGAGCTCTACCACTAAGCTGTATATCCATCCCTTTACATTTTACATTTTTAAAATTTTTTATTTGAGACAGGGTCTCACTAAGTTGCCTAAGCTAGCTTTGAAGTCACCCAGGCCTGGGCTACATGGGACCCCATCTCAAAAAGTGGTTTTGGGTTATATCCCATTACCTAATTCTCATATTCACCCAGGGGCTGTTATTACCATACCTGCCTCACAAGTAAGGAAACTGAGGCAGAGTTCAAATTCTGAACCCAACGTCACAAAGACTAGATTTGAGTCACAACCTGGAGCCCCTCCGTGTTCTTCTAACCATGGCTCCTGTGACTACTGACCTGTACTGCCCCTTCAGGCTACCAAGTCCCCAGAAAGGTCCATTTATTTTTATAGACTGGCCTCTTTCTCAAAGGAAGTAATGACCAGTGAACATTTTCTTCACTCACGGGCACACTGGCGTTCCTGCAGTTCACACTGTGGCCATCTCCCTCTGTTTCTGAAGGATTTAAATCTTCTGGGGATGACGCATGCAGCCTGAGAAGGGGGACAAGAGATATTTATCCCTCTGACAGGATTTTAGAAGGAAATTTTCTCCTCTGGATGCATCACACGTGACCAACAGATAAACTACAGCAAGGAGCTCCACACTGAATACCTCAGTCCCCACAACCAGGCTGACTTGCTAGGTACCAGACTTATTTTTGATTCTGGAGAGCTGAAACCATGCAAGGAAATAGGAAATAGGAAATAGGAAATAGGAAATAGGAAATAGGAACTAGGAACTACGAGGTGGCTGTGGCTGTGGGAGAAGTTGGGGAGGGGAAGGTTAAATGGAGAAGCCTCAGGAGAGTATGGACCACAACACATGGAGCATTGCTGAGCTGTGCACTTTAAGATTTTGTTTTGATTTATGTTGTGTGTATGTGTGTATGCACATGTGTGTGCAAGGGCCTTCACTGGCCAGAAGAGGGCGTCAGATTTCCGGGAGCTGGAGTTACAGGCAACTATGAGCTGCCTGGTGGGAACGGTGGGAATAAATTGGGGTCCCCTCTAGATGATCACCAAGTGTTTTTAGCCACCGAGCCATGTCTCCAGCCCCTGTGTATTTTAAGGTAGCAAATGCCACCATGGGCATTTTATTTTACTTAAAAAGTGAAACACAGGCAAGGGAGATAGCTAAGTGGGTACAGGCTCCTGCCATCAGGCCGATCCCGGAACACACAGGAGAACTGACTTTCTCAGGTAGTCCTCTGACCCTCACACATGCTATGACACGCGCTCACCCACACACATGCACATACACAAAACAAGCAGACAAGATGTAGTTTTTTAAAAAGTAAGACACACAAGCAGATTCACCATTACCTAGATCCCTGGTTGCAAACCTTCAACAGGAGGAAACATAGAACTTGTAGTTGAGGCTAAGATGCCAAACAAGCGAGGTGCAGGCTCACACATACTATCCTTTTTTTTCTATTTCTCCATTTCTGTACCCTTTCCCCATATACCATATATATTCATGCATATGAGTGATTCCCTGTATGATGTCTGTGCACCACAGGCCTGCCTGGTGCCTTGGGAGCCCTGAAGAGGGCACCAGATCCCCCAGGACTTGAGGTTTAAATGGTTGTGAACTGCCATGTGAGTGCTGGGAACTGAACTTGGGTCCTGCTAACTGCTGGGCCATCACTTATTGTGTGGGAATCAAGATTCGCTAGACTCAGTACATACAGGTTAAGTGAACTTTATTTGGGGAGAAGTTACACAAGAAGCAGGTGACCACCACAGGTTCCCTCTCCAAGGATCTGCCCTGGCTGTCCTCTGTGACTTGACCAGAAGCAAGAGAGCGAGCCACCTGTCCAGACCCCAGAACTAAACTCACAGGTGCGGGCCAGGTGGATATCTCACTACAATCACTCCGGCCCCTACCATGAAGAGCATTCTACTACCTAACTCCCTGGAGGGAATTACTTAGCTGGTTAAGGCCCCTGCCACCTCAGCAGTGCAGTCATCAGTCTTATTCTTGCACGGTTGGCTAAAATAGCTTGTTCCGAGCCTCAGACTAGATATACTTGGTATCACTGGCTGGCCTGGAACTCACTGTGTAGACTGTCTCTTGCCTCTGTTTCTCAAGCACTGGGATTAAAGGCTTGCACCACTATACCCCACCTCAGTACGTTTTGTTTTAAAGACAAATTCTCTGGATGCAGCACAGGTTCCTGAGGACTTGGGTGACAGATACGCACAACCACACCTGGTTTTTCCTTCTATTGTTTTATGCATCTTGTCCAATTGCCATCCAAAGTTACTCCACTAATTTATACTTCAGAAAGAATTGGGGAATCTCTCCCAAAAGATTATAAAACTTTCAAATCTTTTATAATCTAAGTGAAAAAAAGTACCTAACCCTGTCTTAATTATGGCATGTGTATATTTAAATATGAGTGCAAGTGAACAATTTAAAGTTTCTTGGCTTTTCTCTTGCATTTTTCTCTTCATGCCCACTATTTAGCTTCAATGTAGTTTGTCCATTCTAAGAAATTGCTTTTATTTATTTATTTTAATTTTATGGCCACACATGTTTGCCTGCATGCATGTATGAGTATCACGAGTGTGCAGTACCCTCAGCAGCCAGAGGAGGGAGATGTGTGTTCTAGAACTGGAGTTACAGACCTTGGGAGCCATTATGTGGGTGCTGGGAACTGAACACGGGCTCTCTACAAGAGCAGTCAGTGCTCTTAACGGCTGAGCCATCTCTCCAGCCCCCTACACAGTTATTGAATAACTCTTCTTTATGCTATGCATGAAGTTTACATATAACTATATGAAATTTATAATGTACTTATGATATAAAATTCTTTATAAGTTAAAGATAGTCTGTTTTACTATGCAAAATACACACATTTTCCAGTTTATGTTTTTAACTTTATTGTAAGGTATAGTTTTGCTTCAATTTTGAACTTTTATGCAATTACATTTATCAATTCTTTCTTCCTGAATTCTGCATTTGGTGTGATGTTTAGAGACAACTTGACAAGTTAAGAGTATAAAAGTCCTTATGTGGGTGGCCCCAACTGCTTGTGACTCCAGTTCCAGGGGATCAGATGCCCCTGTAGGTGTAACACTCTTATGTACATACCCACCCACCCTCCGCCCCACCCTCCTGAGGGATCTCTCTCTCTCTCTCTCTCTCACACACACACACACACACACACACACACACACACACACACACTGTACTGGTTTATAACTAAGAGCCATTTATATGAGAATATTTGCAATGATAAAACTTTACCTCTGTAAACTCAGAACCTCGTTTGCAATATCTGTTCCAATACTCCCAGCACCAAGTACGGTCCCCGTGGATATGCCAGGCACACTGACGCAGGACTGTCTGAATGAGTCTAGGCAACAGCACAAGAGAAAACTCAATAGAGGATGTTAAAGGGTATACAGCCCTAGTCAGTGGCTTCCTTTCTTTTTAAATAATTTCCAAGTTTCTCCTGAAAAGAAATAGATAATCCACACCTTAAAATGCCGGAAAACGTCTTATCTTTCATCACAGAATTCCCAGTGCTGGAGAGACCTTGAGTAGGATCACGGATCCACCCATGACCTTCAGCATGGTATTTTTCCTTTGCCCTTTACAGCAGAGCCAGGCAATGAATGCCACTTTATAGCTTGTAGTTCCTTGTGTGCGGTTATTTTTATTTTATTCTATGTGTATGAGTGTGTGCCTGCATGTATGTAGGTGCATGAAACGCATACAGTACCTATGGAGTTACAGGCAGTTGTGAGCCACCATGGGGGTGCTGAGAACCAAATTCAGGTCCTGTACAACAGCAGCCAGTGCTCTTAACCATTGAGCCATCTCTCCAGCCGCAAGTGTTTGGTTAGATTATTTGTTTGTTTTGACTTCTTGGTTTTTTTTTTTTTTTAAATATGGTTTCTCTGTGTAGCCTGGCTGTCTTGGAACTCACTCTGTGAAGGGGACAGTAAGCCACGCCTGTTAGAGGTTGGTTACAGGTATAAAGATATCTTGACCTTACAGATTACGGATTGTCTCTTGGGTCCCACAATAACTCTGTAAACCAGGCTGGCCTCAGACTTAGAGATCTGCCTCCTGGTGGTTTGGTTTTATTTTGTTTTTTAAGTAGGGTCTCAAGTAACCGAGCAAGATCACTCCTAATCTTTCCGACTCTGCCTCCCAAATGTTGGGATTACATGTGTGTGCCACCACCATATTCAGATACTCAGAAAAAATATTTTGCATAAAATACATGAGCACATCCCCATGGTTAAGAGAGAGAGATGCAAAGACACACCCTTCACGATTGTCTCTCATTTGCCTAGTGACATGTAATGAACACAGTGGCTGCAGGGAGACGATGTGAAAACACCAGTCCTGTCCATGAGTAACTCCACTGGTAGGAAACCAGTCACGTGGGCAACTACTTACGTGTGGTACCATGTTCCCCTAGAGTGGAGGTATGAACCAGGTGCTGGGACAGCTGAAGGGAATAGCGGGGCGTTCTTGAAAGTTCCCTATGGGATCTATGTGCCCTCCGAACATAGTCTCTTATTCATTATTTCGTGTGTAAATAATGTATGTGAGTGGCTGCACACATGCTACAGCACACACTTGGAGGTCAGAGGACCATGTGTGGGAGTCTATTCTGGAAACTGAACGCAGGTTGTCAGGTTTGGAGGCAAGAACCTTTACCTGCTGAGCTATCTCACAGACCCTTGGGAGTTTTTTATGTATTTGTGTATACATGTGTATATTGTATGACATATGTATGTACATATAATGTGTGTATGTATGTACTTGTATATATGTGTATATTGTATGTGCATATAATGTGTGTGCACATGCATGATATATGTTTGTATTTATATGTATGTTTGTGTGTATATGTTTATATGTATATGTTTATATGTATGTATGATGTGTGTGTACAAATATATAATGTGTGTATGAAATGTATGTACAAATGTATAATGTGTACATGATGTTTGTGTACACATGTGTGATGTGTCTGTGTGTGATGTGTGTCCATGTGTATAATGTATGTGTGTTTGACGTGTATATGTATGATGGTGTTTATATGCTTATGCGTGTGTATATGACATGTACACGTATGATGCATGTGTATGGTGTGGAGTTCAGAGGACAGCACTGTGATCTCAGTCCACTGCCATCCTTGTGTGTCTTGGGGGTTGAACTCAGGTCACTCTCTGTACGTGACAAGGGCCTGGACACACTGGGTCGTCTCTCCTGCCTTGGCCTCCTTCTCCTGTAACCAAAGGCACGATGTCTGTCCAGTCCAGCTGTCTTCTCACCTCCCCTGGGAATCCCTTCTCTTAGAAGGAAAACCACATCTTCATAAAACACATGCTGGACGATGCATCTGAGCTGCAACCCCGACCCGAGGCCCCGGCTTACCTTCTGAGGACTGGCTGCTGCAGGGAAGTAAGGATGGTGCACCAGCCTCACTGCGCCCCCTGCAAGTCAGAAACAGCATAGGTGACATTCTCTGAGGTGAGGGAACCAATGAAGCTCTGCACTGGCTCCGTGTGTTTGATCTGCCAGTTTCCACTCATCAGTATTTTATTGTTCACACCGTCAGCTAAGACTGGGATCTGAGCCAAATGCCCCACTGGTCGGTTTCACAGTGATGGTGCTCGGCTCCCAATCCAGTGCTAAGGTTCACAGCTGTACTGGGATGGCTGACAGGGAACACGGGCACACTCACCTCCTGGTGATGTTTAAACTACATGTGATAGAGAAGCAAACGGAACTGGTGTGACATGAAGTGTTTATGTAATTATCTTTATCAACAAAAACTCAGAGTCAGATATCAGGGTAAGAGCCTGATTGATCAGAGAAACAGTGGAGAAGTGACCAGCGGCCTTCTCGTTCTCCTGCCCCCATCAGGCCCTCCCTGCTACTTCCTGTCTCTCTCTCTATGTCATAGGTCATGGCTAATTTTGGTCAGCTAGTAGCTAGCTCCACCCTCTGATTCAAAGTCAACTTCACTGGCAGTCTTGGCAGTGTCCGAGGGTGAAAATATCCCACAACAGTGACCCTTACACCCGCTTATAAACTTAGCAAAGCAACGAAGCTTAGGCTAAGCTGAGCTGGCTAAAGGTAGGCACTTCACCTGAAGACAAGGCCAGATTTCTGCTACTTGGTGGCAGTACTGGCCACAGGCATAGAAGATACATCTTTCTTTTCTTTTTTGTTTTGTTTTTGTTTCAAGACAGGGTCCTGGCTGGCCTGCCCATGCTATGTAGACCAGGTTGACCTGGAACTCAGAGACCTGCCTGCCTCTTCTTCCTTAGTACTGACATTAAATGTGTGTGCCTGGCCCTCTCCCCACCTGTGCTGGGGAAACTGAACCCAGGGTCATGCACTTGTATTGATGATTACATAGTGCAGTCAGAGATAGGTAATAACCAGTAGTTTATTAGGGGAAAATACTCACGTAAGGGAACCAGTGACCAGGTTTCCACCTGAGCAGGATGGACCCAGAAATGCTTCCCAGTCAGCTCAGCCTAGCGAGAGACCCACGTGCTTGTCCCCCCTGGCTCTTAAACCCCTCTTAAGTACCTGTGACGGAGCCCAAGTAGGCGTGGTCAGCAGTGCTTGTAATCAGGATCACTCCCTACACACGTTAGGCAAATACTCTACCATTGAGTCAGTGGTTCTTCGTCTTCTGGTTTTTGGGGTGGTGGTTTTTGGGGAACTGTTGTTGCTGTTGTTTTGAGACAAGGTCTCATGTAGTCTAGGCTGGCCTCAGACTCCCTTCGTAGCCAACGATAGCTTTGAGTTTCTCATCCTCCTGCCTCTACTTCCCAGGTGCCAGGATCACAGGTGTGCAAACCATACCTACCTACCTTTACCACCAGACATTATATCAAGCACGAAAGGGGTAGATTACAAAGGGCGAACTGTCAGCTTAACTTGAACAACTTAACATCAATGAAGAACAAAGAAAATTCTCAGGCACCAGTGGCCACCACAGACTCAGGGTTTGACTGTGGGATCACTAATTGTGGACCAAAAATACTGGAGGAGGAAAACCCAAATCTTTCCTAAACACAGAGACTTTTTTCTTGTCATTATTCCTAAATGATCGGGCACAACAGCCATTTAATGACTTTACTTTGCCCCAGGAGTTGTAACTAATGATGACAGGCTCTGAGGATGGATATGGGAGATCAAAGCATTCTGGCATCCGTGCAGGCTCCTGGCACCCATCCCCAAACTGAGCTGCCGCACAGCCAGAGGACCATGAAGTTTTGGTGGCTTCTGAAGGAAAGCAGAGGCACTCCCTTGAAAGTAGGACAAAGCTGCTGGGTGTTGGTGGCGCACGCCTTTAATCCCAGCACTCTGGAGGCAGAGGCAGGCGGATCTCTGTGAGTTTGAGGCCAGCCTGGTCTCCAGAGCGAGTGCCAGGATAGGCTCCAAAGCTACACAGAGAAACCCTGTCTCGAAAAAAAAAAAAAAAAAAAAGAAAGAAAAAAAAGAAAGTAGGACAAATAAGAAGACAAAGAACTGATGGGGCAAGTCCTTCTGTATATGTATTTGTCTTATTGGTTGATGAATAAAACACTGTTGACCAATAGGAAAGCAAGATAGGCAGGACTAGGAAAGAAGGAGGATTCTGGGAAACGTAATAAAGAGGGGTCACCATGTGATCCCCAGGAAGAGGATGCATGCCGCTGGTGTCCTTGAGAAGATAAGTCTTTATAAAATATATAGATTAATGGTTATGGTTGATACTTAAGACAGAGCTAGAAAATAAGAAATCTTAGTCATTGGCCAGCAGCATTGTAAATAATATTAAGTCTCTGTGTGTTATTTGGGGGCCCTAACGTGGCGGCATAACACAGGTGGCTGGCGGAAAGAGTTATCGTTACAGAGAACTACTCACAAAACCAGCGTGTTGATAGACACGATGTACTCCAGCTCTTTGGTCCAAGGGTTGGTGAAGCTGAACCACTGACTCTTCAGGGTTACGAAGGACCCATCCTTCACGCGGAATTTATACGAGTCTGTAAGTATTTTCTCCTTACTCTGCAGAACTTCGCAAGAAAAGATGCGATCAGCAGAGCAGCCTTTAGAATGAAACGACCTCAAGCCAGGTGTGGTGGTTCCTGCCTGGAATCCCGGCCCTTGGGAGGCTTTGTGCGAAGAGGGTAGCTGCTGGATCTAGGCCAGCCAGGGGCCCGTACTGAATCCCAGAACAAAAGCAAACACCAAACCCAAAACCAGTGCCTTGTGAATCAACTCCAGTTTGGGGTTTCATAAGGAACGAGAGATTGAGAGTTGATACTACAATAACAATGACACTTATTTATTTATTTACATAGGGATTTGATACATAGCTCAGGCTAGCCTGGAACTCCTGATCCTTCTACTGCCACCTCCCAAGTCCTGAGATTTTGAGTGTGATCCATCACATCTGGCTGAAGTTGTCATTTTAAATTATGCTCTCGATGAATTACCCACCTGCTTTGTGCTTGACAGTCAAATTGCTGTGGTCATCTTGATGAAAATATTCATAACATGAGGTTCCCAAAAGTTCCTGAGGCAGGTATCCTAAAATTGCTGTTGCCCTGGTTTTGAAACAGAAAATTAGCATGGCACTTACTGAAGGTGATGGCTCCCAGAATCCAGCAGCTCCAGCACAGGTGTGACTTTGAGGCAGCAGCCCCGGGGAAAGAGCTAGTCACGTGGACCACTAGGCTCCTATGGACTGCCTGGTCCCCGCCAGCCACAGACCAGAGCCACCAAACAGGCCACCCAGGTGAGGCCCCATGAAGTCCAGCTGATGCCCTTATAAGGCATCAGTGGCCAACACAGTGGCCATGGAGCAGGCCCAGCCTCAGCACCACTGCTAAGAAATGCTTTTCCAAGTTTGCCCTCTGGCTTGACCAAAACGACCAACAACCATAGCCTTATGCCACTTAAACTATCCTCAAGCCCCAATTAGAAGGAAAATCCTGTAGAGCTACCGAGTCACCCCTGAAACAACCTCAACTGGCCCGGGGCTCCTCATCACCACAGCCTGAGTGCTCACCTTTGATCAACGTAGACGAATTTTCCGTTCGTGGCAAAGCGGGTCACAAACTCAGTTGGCCTCACTTTGATCTTGCCACTCTTCTGAGGGACAGCATATGGATGTAACCGTCCCATGGCTACAAGGCAGGTAAGAGGACCACTGTCTTTAACACTGTCCCTCTCTTTCTCCATGCCAACAACATTCAAAGGCCAGCTTCTTAAGTAGCCAGTGCAATGGACGGTGTAGAATTTCCTGTGGTCTAATGAGAAGCCACAGAAATACACTTAGATCAACATGAATGCCAATGTTACCACCACTTCCTCTTTCCTTCTTCCCTCCTCCAATTTTTTTTTTTTTGAGACAAATTCATCCTGTAGCTCAGGCTAGCCCCCAGTTCCTATGTATAAGAGACTATCTCCTAACCCCCATACTATTGCCTCAGCCTCCCAAGTGGTTACCGACCTGCACCACCATGTCTGTCTATTATGAAAAACAAATCTTACTGTTGTTTGTGATGATGATTGATAGACATATATAGTCATAGTAGGACCACAGAAATGCTTGATGAGCATTTAGAAACACAATAAAAAGTATTTTTAAAAAGACTCAAAACCTTGACTTTTCAGAAAAAAATTCTAAGCAACTAATTCCCATGAAGCAGCTTGTCAAACCAACCCACCAAAAAGGAAAACAAGAAAAGAAAAATCGTTTGCTCAAATATGAGGAAAGTTTATGGAAACAAGGAACGGTCACATGGGCTCAGAAGACGGGTGGTGCACACATGGTAGATGCTTTAGACAAAGTGCCTTCAATGTTAAAACGCAGAGAAAAACCTAATGCAAGTTATTTAAAACATTCAGTTGTGACTGGACTTGCAGAAGACCTGAACAGGCATTGTTTTAAATTGGCATTATTCAGGAAGACTGATAGCACGATAGATTTCATTATTGCTATTATCGTGTGTATGGTGTGTGTGTGGGTATATGTGCAGGAGCCTGCATGTGGAGCTCGGAGAACAACTTTGAGAAGTTGTGGGATTAAACTCAGGCCACTGGGCTTGTGCCACAAGTGCCTTTAAGAATCACATCATGTTGTGGTCCCCAACAATAAATCTTTAAAAAGAAACGTTAGTTTTTCTTTTAACAGAAAATGCTGTAGGTTGCCCTAAGAGTTACAGTCAGCAGCAGGACAGACATGAAGAGGGTGAGCCACAAGTCTGTTGGGCGGTCTTACAGCTGGGATTGTATAACTCATTTAACCTCCTTAATAGTTCTGTGAGGTGCTCTGATATTGTCTGCTTGTCTTTGGGAACAGGCAGGGGCTACAGTCACAGCACATGCAGGGCGGAGCTGAGGACCAAGTGTAGACAGACTGGCTTGGCCTCTGAGCATCTGTGCGGTTCACAGTTTTCTCTTTTCTTCATCACATGGGGGAATTGTCTCTCAAGCAGACTGTGTTGGGCCACAAAAGTAGTCTTAACAAATGCTTGAGGGATGAGATCATATCCTGTATCTTTGTTGGTCACGATGGGATGAGCCAATAAATCAGTAAGGAGAACTAAAAACTGTATCTGAATGGGGGCAGGACAGTGTACTCCCACTGCATGGGGAATTTAAGATGCTCTTGAAACAGACAGAAATGGAAATACCTGTGACTGTGATGAGGAAGCAGAAGAGGACTGACAGGAGGGAGGAAGGAACCTAGGATGGGGAGGGGCACAAGGAAGAGAAGAACCAATGAGACAACCCATGAATAACATATACACATATAAAGATGCCCACAGTGACACCAGGTATCTTCTATGCTAACTTAAGAATTCTTTAAAAATTAAAAAAACACACACACACATATATATATACAATGGGCTAAAACCTTTGGCACAGAGCAAAAATCACTAAGAAGGAATTTTATAGCAATGAGTGCTCGTATAAAAATAATAAGGTCAAGAAGACAGGATTCAAATACACAACCTAACTTGATGCCTCTTAAAAAGCAAGGACAAAACAAACCCCACGGCAGAATAGCTCCAGCTTTGTTCTCTTGGCTGTACTCAATGCAGTCTTCAGATTCAATGTAGTTCCCATCAGAGCACCAATGACATCCTCACCACAGATGAAAATAAAAAAACCACCTAAAATTCCAGTCTACGGATCCAATGTAGTTCCCATCAGAGCACCAATGACATCCTCACCAGAGCAAAAAAAAAAAAAAAAGCCACCTAAAATTCCCAAGGAAGCACAAAGGAGTCCCAAGAGCAAAGCTGGAGTGTCTAGCTTCAAAATATAGCACTGAGTCGTGGTAACAAAAACAGCATGGTATTGGCACAAGAATATATACACAGACCAACGGAACAGCATGAGGAACCCAGAAAGAAACCCACATGTCTGAGGCCAGCTGATTCTCAAAACTGGTGTGGAAAATAGAAAGGACAGCTTTATCCACAAACAGTGCTGGGGAAACTGGACAGCGTATGCAGAACTGAAACTCAAGCCCTGTCTCTCACCCTCCACGGATGTCAACTGAAACATGTATGAAGACTTCAGTGTGGGACTCAGACTTCTGAAGTTACAAATAGGAAACATTGCAGACCAGATGCTGGGACAGGCAATCTTTACCTAGGTGGGATCCCCAGGCTCAAAATCTAGTTCACAGCACAGGGAATGGTCAACAAAAGAAAACACAACCCAGAGACTATTGTTGGTGAGACTATTGTTGGTGACTCATCTGACAAAAGTTGATATCCACCATATCTAAAGAGCATACAAACTTAACAAAATAGAAATCAATCCAAAGAGTCTCCATTTGTGCTGGATAGTTTTGTGTCAACTTGACACAAACTAAATTCATCTAAGAGGTGGGAACCTCAGTTTTAAAAATGCCTCCATAAAACTGGGCTGTAGGCAAGCCTGTAAGGCATTAAAAAACAAACAAACAAACAAACAAAAATCCTTATGGGTGGTGCCCTCCCTAAACTGGTGGCCCTGGGTTCTATAAGACAGCAGACTGAGCAAGCCATGAGAAGCAAGCCAGTAAGCAGCACCCTCCACGGTCTCTGAATCAGCTCCTGCCTCCAGGTTCCTGCCCTGATTGAGTTTCTGTCGATGGACTATAATGAGGACGTGTGAGCCAAAGGAGCCCTTTCCTCCCCAAGTTGCTTTTTGGTTATGGTGTTTCATCATAGCAATAGTAACGCTAACTAAGACCCCGCCGAAAGGAAGAAATACAAATGGCCAAGGAATATGTAACACAATGATCAGTAGCCTTAGCCATCAGAAAAATGTGAACTCAAAAGAGAATGAGATTCCACCTTACCCCAGTTAGAATGGCCACAATCAAAAGGACGAATAAATGCTGGGGAGGCTGTGGAGAAAGAGGGAGCCACAAAGACAGTGTGTGTGTGTGTGTGGGGTCATTGTTAATAGCAATGGTGGAAAACAGTATGGAAATTCTTCAAAAAGCTACAGTATCATGACATCTGGCCACTCCAGAGAAACAAAGTCAAGGTACAGAGAGACTCTCCCCACACACCAAATTCCATATTTAAAGCACACGGTCATACCCGCTAAGATGGGAATCAGCCTAAGAACCCGTCAACAGTCAGACAGGTTCAGACGGGTTATAAACAATGGAGCACCGTTCTTACACAGAGGAAAACGGAATCCCACTATTTGTGGTAAAACGAAAGAGATTGGAGGATACAGCGTCATGTGAGATCAGAAAGACCAGCACTGTGTATGTATTCACTCCCTTACATGAAAACAAGAAATAACTGGTCTACCTATAGTTAAAACAACAATTACTACTGTTAGTATTCAAGCATCTGTACTGGCCTGTCCTTGGGGTTCTGACAGGACACACCCTCAGCTGCAGCCACTAAGAGCACCACCTGTGCACATTCACTGTGTTCCTTTCTAAGGGCCCTGCCCACCTCCCATCCTCCTGTCTCTCTGTCTCTGTCTCTCTCTCTCCCTCCCCTCTCTCCTGCTGCTTCTGTCCCCGGGGGCTGGTCTCCCCCTCCCCTTTCCCTTTTTATGATCCCCCCCAAAAAAACCTCCGTTGGAACCCTGTTGGCTGGTGTTTTTCTCTTGCAGGCTGCTTTTCTTAAACTACATCTAGGGATAGCCCCTGCCCTAGGCTCTGTACCACAGAGAGCCATGGGCAAGAGGGAGGTGACTGGGTGTTAATTAACCTCTCCAGGGCCGCCTCCTTGATTCTAAGACAGATATAAGAATATTTTCACAAGAATTAAATGCTCAGTGCAGTATCAGGACCATGTGCTTACTATGTCAGCACTTGTGATTTTCTTCATGCATGGTTATAAAAAGGATTGGAGCCAAAATTTGTGAATAAACAGAATCATGAAGTCCTATATAAAGACCACTTTTTAGCCACTGTGGTGCTCTACTCCTGAAATCTCAGTACTAGGGAGGCTGAGGTAGGAGGATGACACACCAGAAGCTCTAGACCAGCCTGGACTATACAACAGGACTCTGTCTCAAAAGGAAACAAACGGGCTGGAGAGATGGCTCAATAGTCAAGAGTGCTTGCTGCTTTTTCAGAGGACCCAAGTTCAGTTCCCAACTCTACAACAGACAGCTCCAGGGAATCCAGTGGCCTCTTCTGGCCTCTGTGGACACACACACACACACACACACACACACACACACACACACACACACACACACACACACAAAGATTAAAAATTACTATATGGCTGGGCACAGTAGCATGCCGTCTTTAATCCCAGTGCTCAGGAGGTAGAGGCAGGTGGATCTCTGTGGTGATTTGTTATTTATGATTTATTAAAGTTTGCCTGAAGATTCAGAAAGCAAAGCCAGCCACAAGTCATAGAAGCCAGGCACACACCTTTAATCCCAGCAGCCAGAAGCTAGGAGGTGGTGGTGGTACACACCTTTCATCCTAGGACTCAGGATTAAGAGGTAGACGGATCTCTCTGTGTTCAAGGTCACCTAGATCTACACAAGAGTGCATCGGTCTAAAAGAGAATTATAGCTCACACCTTTCATCCCAGGACTCGTAAGAAGTATGTAAGACGGTATCAGGAGTCAGTGGAGGCATTTGTCCTCCAGACACACTGAGAAGAGGCTTGGTGAGAGCTCGTGGAGACAGGATCCACCCTTTCAGCCTGAGCTAGAGGTGAGAGCTAGTGGCCGGCTGCTTTGCTTTTCTGATCTTCAGCTTGAAAGCTGAACCCCAATATCTGTCTCTGGGTCATCTATTTCACAGATCTCTGAGTTTGAGGCCAGCCTGGTCTACAGAGTGAGTTCCTGGACAGACAGGGCTACAAAGTGGGACCCTGTCTCGAAACAAAAACAAACTTTAAAAAAAGAGATTGAACTCTGCTGTTGTCTGAGTTTTTATTTTATTTTATTTTTGAGATAGAGTCTCGCTATGTAGCCCTGGCTAGCCTTGAACTCACAGAGATCCACCTGCCTCTATTTTCTGAGTGCTGAGGTTTGAGTGCACCAGATCTGGCCCTGAATCAAACTTAGGCTCTCTCTGCTACAAGTTCAGTGGGACCGTGAAAACCCCAGGCAGCAGAATGAGCTCCTGCTTGTGAGCCGACATGAACAATCTTGGTTTAAAACAATCTCACTCAGATGCTTTGTATTCTATTTCTTGCCTTGACTGTGGAATTTACATGTTCTTCCAGAGAAACTAACTAGGACCTTGTGATTCACACCAGGCTCTGGTCACCGGCTCTCCCAAGAGTCCCACCTTTCTTCTTTGAGCAGGGTGAGCATCGAAGCTCTTCTTTGACTGGGATTTTACAGCTCTTCATTCTGAAGAAGAAAGATCGCCTGGAGCCAGAGTGCACGCTTGGTCGCCCACGGTGGCCGTGACCGTAAACCTGCAGAGAGGCTTCCATAGCAGCGGGAATGAGAAACGCGAGTCACAGACGTGCTTAAAATCCACCTCCTCCCATTCTCTCTTCTTCCCTCCTCTTAAAAAAAGAATAATCACAGTGCATGCCTTTAATCCCAGCACTCTGGAGACAGAGGCAGACGGCTCTCCGTGAGTTCAAGGCCAGCCTGGTCTACAGAGTGAGTTCCAAGATAGTCAGTGATATATGGAGAACCCTTTCTCAAAACAAAATACAAGAAAATAAAAATAGAGAATAATCTTTGTGTATGTGTCTGTGTGTGTGTGTGTGAGAGAGAGAGAGAGAGAGAGAGAGAGAGAGAGAGAGAGAGAGAGAGAGATGGGTGCAGGTGCCTGAGAAGTCCAGAAGAGGGGGCACCAGACCTCCTGGAGCCAGAGTCGCAGGTGGATTTGAGTGGCCTGATTGGGTGCTGGGGACAAACTCAGGTCCTCAGGAAGAGCAGTAAGCACTCTAACTTGGGAGTTACCTCGTCAGCCCCTGCTAAAGTCCCCACCCACCATCATATATATGCAGTTTGTTTGCTTGGCAGTGTTTTGTTTTTGAGACAGGGTCCAGCACTGTAAGCTGGGCAGGCCTTGAACTTCAGTATTCTCCAACTTACTCCTCCATTAGGGTGTTGGAATTGTAGGCATGCACCACCATACTCAACAATTCAAAGCACTTGCAATCTATCTTAATATTTTCTTGAGGGAGTGGACAATACAGTTTAATTGAAATGAAATGAAATTTAAAAATGAAGAAAAACTCAAGTGCAACAATGATCTCTAGCTTAGCCCACCACTATTCCATAGTTGGCTTTTTGTTTGTTTGTTCGTTTTGTTTTTGAAGAAGGTTCTTACTTCTTAGCCCAGGCTAGCCTTGATTTCATAATTCACTGCTCTAAATGCTGGGATTGTAGAGTGCACAAAAAATCTGGCTAGGCCCAAATGTATTGACACATGCTTTTAATTCCAGTACCTGGGAGATAGAGGCAGGAGGATCTCTGTGTGTTCAAGGGCCAGCCTGGTCTACATAGGACGTTCCAGACCAGCAAAAGCTACATAGTGAATCTCTGTCTCAAACAAACAAATAAAAACACAAAATTAAAAACTGACGAGGTCATTTTCTTTCTTTAATGTTTTAAAAAATTTATTTTTACTTTACGTATGTGTGTTTACCTGACTGGATGTATGTGTACCATGTGTGTACCTGTGCATGCCCATGGAGGTCAAGCGAGGACATCAGACACCCTGGGGCTGGAGTGAGGGACACTGTGAGTGCTGGGAACAGAACCTGGGTCCACTGCAAGAGCCATAAGTGCTCATAACTGAATTCACATCTCTCTGGCCCCTAAATCACTATTTCCATATCATAAATAATTGTTTGGCACTAAGCATTTTCACAAGTTAAGTATATATGGATAATGAATACATATATTCTTCCCAAGCGCAAATGTGCAAGATCTCCCATACCAGGCAAACTTGGGCCATATACGAAAGAGAATAAAACTCCAGCAAATTTCTTCTCTTTTTTTTTTTTAAGATTTTATTTATTTATTATATGAACAGTCTTCTGGCTACATGCCAGCAGAGGGCCCCAGATCTCATTCAAGGTGGTTGTGAGCCACCATGTGGTTGCTGGAAATTGAACTCAGGACCTCTGGAAGAACAGTTAGTGTTCTTAACCTCTGAGCCATCTCTCCAGCCCAACTCTAGCAAATTTTTAACCACAAATAATACTGGCTTATAAATGTTTCATTTGGATTGAAAACTATAAGCAATCATAAATTCCCACACATCATCTTCGTGAGAATACATTTATTGTATATGTCTCTCTCTCTCTCTCTCTCTCTCTCTCTCTCTCTCTCTATTCCTCTCTCTATTTCCTGTGTGTGGATAAACTGTAACCAGCCCGTTTCCTGTCCCTGCCTTCATGCTTCGACTTTCCCACTGTGATTGACACTATCCCTCTGAAAGTGTAAACTTAAAAACAAAACAAAACCCTTTCTTCTTAGGTTGTTTTTGGCCACAGTCATTTATCTCATCTACAGAAAAGTACCCAGCACAGAGGTAAGAACCTCGGAGGGAGAACTCACTTTTGGTGTCCACAGGTTTCTCTCTTGGTGAAACATCACAAGAAAGCTGTTCTTTTACTTTGGCGACATCTTTTGGGTGTAAAAAGTCAAACAAATTCTGTCCCACCAAGGTGCCCTGCAAAGAAAGCAGACACACACTGAACATCAGTTATGTTGCTTTTAGACATTTCCGCACACACGTACGATAAACCCCTGTTCCTTGTAAGAGACTGATTTCCCCCCAGTGCTGGGGATCAAACCCAGGGCCTTGTGCGTGCCAGGAGAGTGCTCTACCGTTGAGCTACATCTCCATCTGGAGAGGGGACTGTTCCTTACGCTTAAATATATGTGCATCACACCATGGGACATTAACTTGAGCTTCTGGGTGACATTTATAAAAACAAACAAAAGTGCACTCTGAGGCTGGAGAACAATTCGGTCGTTAAGAAGCAGATGCCGTTCTCCAGAAGACTCGGGACCCACACGGCGGCTCACAAGCGTCTGTATTCCACTCCCAGAGGGTCTGACACCCTCCTCTGGCTTCTGCGGTACGAATGCATACATGTGGTGCACAGACACACAAGCAGACAAACATTCACACATATAAAAATCTAAAAATGTACTTGAAACCATATCAGGATAGCTACATATAAACCACATAAAACACCGGTTTCTGATTTTCCTTTAAATCTTGTTACTGTGCAGACCTTGCTTAATATCTCTCAGTTCAGGGTTGCTTCTAAGGCATTAGGATTTAAATTTCATCTTCATTTTCCAATATGTATGTGTCTGTGTGCGAGTGTGTCCATCCGTTCCGATGTGTGATTATGCACGTGTGAACCTGGAGCTGACTGATAGCTGGAAGAGCTGGCCAGAGAGAACCAGGGATGGTCCTGCTTCTGCCTCTTCAGTGCTGGGATTAGAGGAGCACATTGCCACACCCAGCTACATGGGCAGTGGCGGTCCAAACTCTGGTCCCTACCTTACACAGCAAGCACTGTACTGACTGAGCATCTCCCAGCCATAAACTTCATCACTTGTAATATAAGGCAAGGGATTACATCATAGCAGAAAATGAAGCCCAGAACATCTGCTCATCTTTAACGTGAAGATGCAAGCCCAACAGTCTTCTGACTTCCCACTCCTCAGCTCCCAACATGCAGGCATGCCTTACGTAAAATTCATTGGCCTTTCTAACTCAATCCATGGTTTGTTTCCCCTCCCCCTCCCCCTTCCCCCCTCCCTTCCTCTTCCCTCCCTCCCTCCTTCCCAGTTGTGTGCTATGCTTCAAATTTCTTAACATAAATAATGCCAAACAGAAGATCTATACTTTGAATTAAAGCATATATTGAGCGCGCGCGCGCACACACACACACACACACACACACACACACACACACACACACACTTACAAATCTGATCAGAGCAAATGATGGCAATAATTGCTGGTATTGTCAAGTGGAACAGGACCTGCCCAGGTGAAATAATCCCTTTCTTTTCTCTTTAGTTGTTGTTTTCTTGCCTCTAACTATTAATCCAGGTTGACCCAAAACTCAGGCTCTTCCTGCCTTATCCTCCTGAGCACTGACCAGGCTCTCAGGCACCTGCCTGTTACCTGTGGCTGTGGCTGCTCAGCCAACTGCTTCTTGAACTCTAGACTCTTGATTCACAGCCTGAAATTCCTGTCTTCTTGTCATCCTGAAGGTGCCACAGTCACCCCACTTTGATGACAAGCCCACCCTCTCACAAAGGTCTCCAGGACATGTTCTACAGGAGACAAAACAGGTGGACCAGCCAATTAGGTAGCTCAGACTAAGACCCCAGCGATCTGCCGTTTGTTCCGTCTATTGTATGCTGGGTTAACATAATAAGTCCACGTCCAGAAGTCACTCAGCAGTGTCGGGTTTCTGATTCTGAAAAGCCAATAACTAAACCCAACAACCTCCTGAGAAGACAGGGAGTCTTCAATGCTATCAGCACCCAGTGGACATCAGCCCTGCTCACTAATCTGTAATTTAAGGCAATCTTGTTGGTTACCTATGTATATGTGCATTTGTGTGCATGTGTGTGCATGCATGTGTGCACATGTATGTATATGCATTTGAGTGTACACATGTACATGCATGTATATGTGTTATACACATGTGTGTGTGTGTGTATGTATGTATGTATGTATGTATGTATGTATGTGTGTATGTGTGCATGCTATTTTCCACTTAGCTCCAGTTAGAAGATGGACCATGTGTTTTTATGCCATTTGTGTGCCCAGCTGTCTCCAGCTTGGGGTTCTTTGGTCTCCCACATAGAAGCTCAGATGGCCCCTTCTGTCATTGACCTTTTTAGCTGCTAACCTAAAATTGAAAGAGGCAGAACCCAGGGGAAGGCATTCCCATCAAAGCTGTTCTCTGCAGGCCGGCCTTGGGGACAGCTTCTGAGTAGCTGCCTGACTCAAGAGGAGTCTAACTTGGAGGACATGAGTAGCAGGCTGGTTACACGACCAACGTGGCTCCTCTGTGTTGTCAGCAGTTGGATCACCGCTTTTATTCAATGCCTATAACTTAGTAATGAGCAATGACGTGACCACTTGAAGGGACCAGGAAGGTGACCAACACTTTTCAGAAACTCCAGTATGACATCTTATCTCGTCATTTCACCCTGACTTCAGGCACCGATCCTGACGGTGGACAAAGCTAAGGCTCAGAAAATGATGTCACCTCTCAATGTCTGAAGGAGACACCGATGATGGTCGTAAGAATTCACCCCTCCCCACTGTCTTCCATCTCTCTCTAAGCTCTGACTTAGTGGCAAAGGGAAGGAAGGGGCCAGACACAGCTTCAAATTAGGATTTGTTAAAAAAAAAGAATCAGGTAAACCAGTGAGAACAATACATATTTGAGAACATGGGAAGAGGGGGGAGGAAGCTACGAGAGTGAGAAGGGAAGAAAAGGAAGGATGCAGAGGTCATGAGGGAGCAGAAAGGTTGAGTCAGGTGTAGATTAGAAGAAAGGACATATGATAGGTAGGATTTTAGTTGGGGGGTGGTAGAGGAGGAAGAGAGGGAGAAGGGAACTGGAATTGTCATGTAATTCAATCTTTGTAATTAAAATATATAAAAAATAAAAAAAATAAAAATAAAAAAAAGAATCAAGACCAAGTGGAGAACACCGTGGTTTGATACCTGATCATACTGCAGGGTTTTGGAGATGGACTTAGATACGAAGAGAATCTGCCCTCTTTCACATCCAACGATGAACAGGAAGCCTTCTGCTGTCTAGGATTAAAACAGAACCAAAACCGAGTCAGATTTTGAGGAAATTTATGGTGGCATTAAAACAGCTGACAAATTTCAGTCTAAAAATTTAATATGACACATAGAGACTGTCAAGTTCAGTTCTAAAGTTTTTGAGATGAAAATTTTAGCTATAGAATATTTGGTTGGATATCTCATTATCAAACTACAGTACATGTGTGCAGGGTCATGGGACACGCACCATGAGTGGGAAGAAGACACATTACAGGGTAAAAGGAGAAAAAGAGAAGGTAACGATATGTGATGTGAAACAGAACTGGGAACCATCTGGAGTGAAAAAGAGAACAGGGGAGGGTGGGAAAGGCTAAATGACCAAAGTATAAACGTGTGTGTAAAAACTCACAGTAAAATCCATTACTTTGGATAATATTTTCCAGATTCCACTCTGCTACACAGAGAAACCCTGTAAAGATTCTAAAACGCTTGTCACTTGTAGCTACGGACACATGCTGTGCAAACTGGGAGAGGAAAGGTTAACTCTGTGTGTGTGTGTGTGTGTGTGTGTGTGTGTGTGTGTGTGTGTGTGTGTGTATGTTGCCTGCATCTAAGTCTATGCACCAAGTATGTGCCTGGTATGCATGGAGGCAGAAGAGGGCATCAGATCCCCTGGAACTGGAGTTACAGATGGTTGTGAGCCACCTGGTGCTGGGAATTGAACCTGGGTCCTCTGGAAGAGCAGCCGGTGCTTTTAACCTCTGAGCCATCTCTCCAGGCTGGACGCTCTCGATAGGAGCCCTTTCTATTCTTTTTGAATTATAATACCACCTATTAAAACAAATTTTAAATATTCTAATATAGCCTCTATTTCTCTTCTGCTCAGGCAGCAAATCCCTCGGGTAAGCCACTTGCCCAGAAAGCCACAGCTGGCCCGGGGCACAAGTGTGGTGTTCTCCAGAGTAGCCTCTCTTTTGTAATAGTCTCCTGTGTGGTTCAGGCTGGACTCAAACTTTTGTAGTCTAGAACTTTGGATTCCCAATCCTCCTGCCTTCTCCACCCAAGTGCTGGGATTCCAAGCATTCGTCACCATGCTTGGTCTGTGCAGAGCTGGGGCCCCAAACCCAAGGCTTTGCTTGTGTTAGACTAGAACCCTGCCAGCTAAGTTACCCTCCCCGTGCTCATTCTCACAACAAACAGGAGAAGAGTTACGTAGACATGTGCTGGGGTAATGGGAAGCGATGATGAGAAAAACCCTTGATGACCTGTGACTGGGCCTCCAAATCACTCTGCATGGTTATCCAATGTAGGGGATGTTGTAGCCACCCCTGCTTAGGGACTGGCTCAGGTGTGCCTGACCATGCCTGCGAGGGGTGACATAGGGAAGGTTACGAGTGAGAGACACTCATGTGGCGGGCTCCTTCTTTCGATTTCATCTTTGGCTTGCTGTACTGACTGCTGCCCTGCTCTGTAAGTAAGGCTTTTCCCTGTTAAATTCCCTTGTATTTTTACCTGGCTCCGTATTGGTAATTCGCGCAATATGTGGTTGTCAGAAGTGGGATCTTGTAAACCTAAGCCCGTTTGGGAGAGCCTGTGGGTCCTACCTGGAGGGCAGACGTGGTGGGGAAAGTGCTCCCTCTCTCCACAGGTGCTCCCGGCTGACCCGCCCCGCCACACGAGCAGCTGCCGAGCCTCTCAGAACAGTCCGCCCAGCTGGGAGAGTTCTACAGACTCCCCACGGTTTCTAGCTATGTGCATGGGACCAGCCCTGACTGTGGCCTACCCGCACCAGGGGGCCTCCTGCCCTTGAGCCGAGTAGGCCTCCAGAGTAGGCCTCAGCTTTCAGCAGGGCCCACGGCTTCTGCTAGCTGCGGCTTCCCCTGGCTGCAGAGGCTGCAAAGCTGCGGCTTTTTAGTGGTTGCAGCCGCAAGGCCGTACACTTCCAGCTAAAGTGCAGCCGCCTGTGTGACCTCAGCTCCACCGAAGCTGCCACCATCTTGCCTGACCCACAGTTGCCAAAAGCCTCGAGGACTAGCTGAATGCCTGCGCCACCTGCTGGCCAAAAATAGTTACTGCATCTAGAGTAGAAATCAGGTAAAATCATGATGGAATATTTATCATTTTTCACAATTGGTAATATCTTTGCTCATTACGTGAATTCAGTGTTCGAGGAGGACACTTATCTACCAATTACCGGCCTCTATGCAGTAATGGCAGTTAGCTTGCTGGTAAAAATAACATTACTAGCCAGAGGCCTCAGGAACAGGGACAAGGATAACCTTACCACCTACTTACAGGAAATAACAGCTTTATGCAATGAGGTTTTTGGAAAACAGATTAGGTCAGGCCACAACTGTGCAGCAAGTGGAACAGAAGTTGGATGATAAGCTTGGCTCTATCTCCAATACGCTACTAAAGATAGAGCTGTCTGTTACCAAAGTGAGAGGCAGCGTATTTATAATAAGATAAACACAGAGATGCTCCATGTCTGAGGAGTTAGAGGCTAGGCTGTCAGACATCATGACAAACTAAAGAATATCTGTACCCAACTAGAAACTCAGATAGGCGCTGTGTCCTAGATACAAAGGTGCAAAATACCCAGGATAGGGTTGAAGAATTGGACAATGCCATTCAATCAATTATTGAAGCATCCAAGGTAGCAGATCACAAATGTGAGTCTAGATTAGAATGTTTGGACGATAATCACAGTACAAGGCTGACAGATTACAAAGGTCCATACGGTCAATTGCTGAGGACTCAAAATCAGCAAATCATGACCTTGAATCTAGATTCCAATATCTAGAAGGCAGTTTCCATGCCATCCAGATGCTGCCTAAGGATGATCATATTAAAGACCTAGAAAAACATGTAGATGAGCAGTTAGAGCAATTTACAGATCCACTAACATGCTTGGAATCTTTTACGATGCATGAAATTAAAACTTTTCATGGGGATATCATTACTAGGCTTAAAGATGATTGGGATGCCTCGGAGGCAGAATCACTCCAATCAAGGCACCTACTCCACCCAGGTATCATGACTATTCCTCTAAGGTTGTTACTCGTACACTATTAGTCTACCCAGCTACCATGGTAGGAAAGCCAGCTTCTAGGAAACACCCTCAGGGACAGATGGCTTATGTATGGCAACCTATACAGCTGAAGGATCTTAAGAATATTAAAGAATCAGTTGTCTCATATGGTCTCCATAGCCCATACATAAAACAGCTATTACATTCATGGGCAACCTTTAACAGGCTGATGCCCATGGACTGGGAAAGACTGGTAGCAGCTGTACTTGAGAATTCATGCCAAATCCAGTGGAAGGCATTGGTCAGGGAAGAAGATAAGCTCCTTGAGTGTCAAGGCATAAAGGTTTTAAAGCCCCCCTAGATAAGATTCTTGGTCAGGGTATTTATGCTGATCCACAGGCTCAGGCTGAATATGATGACCATATACTGTCTCTATGCAGGAAAGCAGCATTAAATGCCTGGGATAAGGTTTGTGAGCCAGGAGAACGCCTAGAAGTTTATGCCAGAATAGAACAGGGACCAACAGAACAATTCCAAGACTTCTTACAAAGGTTAACCAGGGCAGCAGAATTACAAGTAACAGATCCGGCAGTAAGACATTCGATTGTATATACAATAGCTTACGAAAATGCAAACCTAATATGCAAAAGAATACTTTTGCCTTTAAAGATCAGATCAGCTCTGCTAGAAGAATGGGTTTAGCATGAAGCCAACACTGACTATAATGTGCAAGATACTGGAGCTTGGGTGGGAGAAGCCATTTCCAAAGGTTTAAAAGGCAGCAGGAGATTAAAAGTTCTAGAGGTGAGGATGCAAGGGCTTGGGAAGAAGAAGCACCTTACTTGGTAAGTCAGCATACATACCAAGAGGCCAGAGGTTATTACTACTATGAACTAGAACCTTGGTTAGGTGTGGGGGACCAAAATATTTCTGCTATGGAATATTTTGAGATCCAGCCTTGGGTCTCACTAAACATGGAGCACCGGAAAGCTCCGGCCCACTATTGTATTGTTAATGCCAGTAAGGCTACTATTGTTTACCATGGCCTCAGGGTAATATGGCTCTTATTTGCATCTCTGTGCATCACAATCCTACAGGACAAGCAGTGGTTGAGAGATCTAATAGGACACTAAAGGAGATGATCCATAAACAGGCTTGGAAGACTAAACCCCCCAAACACAGGTTGCATAATGCTTTATTAACACTAAAGTTTCTTAATGCCAATGAGAAAGGACAAACAGCTGCAGAAAGACACCAAACTACAGAAAAAACTGCTGAACTGAATCAGCCGGTATACTTCAAAGATGCACTAACCTCTGTATGGAAACCAGGATATGTGTTACGATGGGGTAGGGGTTTTGCATTTGTTTCCACAGGAGAAGAAAAACTTTGGATACCATCAAAGTTGATCAAGATACAAGTTGAAAAGGAAAAACCTCTCAACAGGAGAAATGACAGGTATTTTACTAAGGTATATCTCATAAACTAAATAAAAACCTCCCAAAGGAAAAGAAAGTGTTTTGCTTTTATCTTCACAGAAAAACTCATCTCCCGAAGTCAAAGGACACTGCATGGGTAGATACTTAAGAAGAGAAGGTAGCTATAACCATCAAACAAAAGGAAAGTGCCATACAGTAAACTTTATAGCTGTCTCTCAGAGAACTCTATTTCTCTTTTTCTAGTCCCTATTCAATTAAATCAATGCTGGATTTAGAGGTGGATTTGGCTTTCCTCCTCTAAAATCAAAGCACTTTGTTTAACTAAACTTTAGAGTTTCTGTATTGTATCATGAAGCTAATTGATGTAATACAGAATAAGAGAAGAATTTGGGGACTGTCTGTCTTTTCTTTGCTCTTTCTTTCAAGGAGTACACCCTCTCTTAATCATTATTCTCCCATGATTGCCTTTTCTAGCATGCTTACATACACAAGCAAACATTTCTCAGCTAACATTTATGTCTGAGTCCCACACAGCCAATGAAGACCTGCCTGACAGCAATCCCTGGATGCCCCAGAAAGAAAATGGGCCACAGACTGGATCCAACTTGCTCCGTTTCAACTGACACTCCGGCCAGAGGTTCGGGTACTGACTTCAATCAAGTTGAGGATTTCAATCGAGATCTTAAATTAAGCAAATCCCATCTAACATGGACTGGATACAATAACATTTTCTTCCTACAGGACCCCACATGACTATCATCTTCCCATTTCAGCAGGAAGTAACTCGGAGGATGCTACGCCCCCTTTCCCCATTGTCGTCATTTAGGATAGTGTATATACCTAGTTAGGGATAGCTTCCTATTGTTTATGGTTGGGATTGGAAGGAGGTGTTCAGGCTTGGACACCTCTTTCAGATGACTTTAGGGTTTAATTGAAATAGATAGTTAGGATGTGACATAAGCAGATTGTTGTATCTTCTTATATTTCACCTCTATGATTTGTTAATTTTGGATACTTTACACTGTTAAGTTTTAATCCTCTTTTAGACTAAAAGGGGAATTATAGGGGATGCTGTAGCCATGCTTGCTTAGGGGCTGGGTACAGGTGTGCCTGGCAACGCCTGCGAGGGTGTGGTCAGGGTGACGGAGGGAAGGTTATGAGTGAGGGACGCTCATGTGGCAGGCTCCTTCTTTTGCTTTCATCTTTGGCTTGCTGTACTTACTGCTGCCCCACCGGATGGCTAGGTCGCTCTGTAAGTAAGGCTTTTCCCTATTAAATTCCCTTGTGTTTTTACCTGGCTCTGTATTGGTAATTCGCACAATAATCCAACTTAAAGATTGCTCTATATCCACAAAATCACTGTTCAGGGCCAGTGAGATGGCTCAGTGGGAACAGACACTTGCTGCCAAGCTGTTCTCTCATCTACACACATGCATGACTCCCGGGACCCACTGAAGGGACCAGCCCCCCATTTCAGCAGCCATGACACGTGCTTGCTATGACCTTGCCTTGGTCACTAAGAGGTTAGGTGCCTGCCTCGTTAGGAACCAATCAGAAGCTAGCTGGTGGCGCTATGCTTTATGACTCTGGGTGTGCTTTACGGACAAGTGCACAGCAATGACGCGGAGAGCATAGCAACCACCCTGGGAGGGCCTATGGGCTATAACAAGCAATTGGCCAATCAACACAGGGCAAGCCCTCCAAGATCACCAATCGTGAGCCTGTGTGTACCCCTAGACACTCCCCTTATGCTGACCTACAAGATCACTCGACAGCAGGTTCAAGCTGTTTTTGCTAGCCACCTGCCATGGCGGGTGGATGAAAGACCTGAGCTAACATGGGGTTAGCTCGATAGAAAACAATAAAGCCTCATGCAGTTTGCATCAGGCTCTCGAATCTGCCTGGTGATTGGGGTGACCGAGGTCGTGGCCTGGGACCCCAGATACCTGAGGTTTTCTGGGGGGTCTAACACCACAAAGTGGGTGGAGAGAACCAAGTCCCACCAGCTGTTCTCTGATCTATGCACACAGCCACATGCCATGACATACATCCCCCCTCCCCCACAGATCAGTATAATAAAATTCTTTGAATTAAACTCTCTGGGAGCTGGGGATACAGCTTACCAGTTTCCAGCACCCACATCAGGTGATTCAAACTGCCGATAACCTGTGCTCTAAGAGATCTGTCTGTCCTCTGGGGCAGCTTCCCCTAACACACACACACACACACACGCATGAATAAAAAGTAAATCTTAAAGATTAAGCTAAAATAAGAGTAAGTTTTTTAAAGTGAAAAGAAAATGTTCTAGGTGGTGGTGGTGTACACCTTTAGTTCCAGCACTCAGGAGGCAGAGGCAGACAGATCTCTGTGAGTTTGAGGCCAGCCTGGTCTACAAATTGAGTTCCAGGTCAGTCAGAGCTATAGAGAAACCTTAACTCAAAATAAAAAAAGAGAAAAGAAAAAGAAAATGAAAAAAAGGAAAAGAAAAGAAAGAAAGATGAACAAAATGAACAACACATACCTATGTCATAGTGCATGGCAAAACTATCAATCAAACACCAATTTTCTGCTGTGGGGTCTGCAAAGCCCCGGCCTGTGAGAAGATGAGGCCACAACAGGAGAACTCTGAATGAATCATTCCCTAGTCTCCAGGTGACAGATCCCTTATAACTGGACTCCAGGTGGGTGGCACTGAGGAGGTGGTGCCCATGGTTGATCCTTGGATTGTGTGTGGGGGTATCTTAAGTGTGAGGGGGTCTGCAATGGAGATGTCCATTGCTCTTCCAAACTAATGAGGCATTAGTACACAAGGTTATTTCCTTATCTCCAATGTCTAATTTAAGGAATGTGAGACACAGACTCTCTGATGGCTACAATAGAGGTGAACTGAAATCCTGCTCCCATCCGAATCCAAGTACAGCCACTTACCTTGAGGATTAAGTGACTGAGCTCCTTATCCTGAATAAATGAAGGCCTAGAATTTTCTCCTAAGAAAGACTCTGTCATGCCTAAAAACAAATAGGCCAAAGTTACTGAGAGCACAGAGAAAGAAATTCAGTAATTGCTCAGTGGACACCGTCCATGAGCTGCTGCGGCTATTACAATGACGGCGCAGTGGTGTTCGCAACATCTGGGGACTCTTGGGACCCTTCCCTCCCTCCCCTTCCTTCCTCCCCTCCCTCTTTTCTTCCTTTTTTTGTTAAATAGGGCCTCCTATATTCTGGGCTGGCTTTGAACTCACTATGTAGCCCAGGACGACTTTGAACTCCTGATCTTCCTGCCCCACTTCCCAAGAGCTTGGATTACAGGTGTGTGCCACCACACCCGGTTTATGTGACACTGAGACTCCAACCCAGAGTTTCACAGGCTACTCTCTGCCTGTTGTGTCTATAACACAGTCCATAGGCACCCTCTGAAGTTTGGTGTCTAAGGTTTTGCCGAACCAATACAGCTGTGCTGTGCCAAACACACTGGAGCACAGAACCAAGTGTCTTAAGCCATCTTCACTAATGTGCTGTGCTGACTCAGGCTTGGTCAGGCTGTGTAGACAAGCAGCTGACCACATGATGGCTGAGAAGGGGTGTGGCACCAGATACATCAGCCCCTGGAAATGGCAATGGATTTAGAGAGTGTCTGCCCTGCTCAGTTCCCATAGTTCCTCCCAGCACACACCTCTGCTGGGACACATACCACACTAGGGGTTGTGTTGTTATATTTAAAACATTTTTTATTTATTCATGGGGGGATCAGTTCTCTCCTCCTACCATGTGGGTCTCAGGGACCAAACTCAGGTTGTCAGGCTTGTTGACAAGCAACTTTACCCGCTGAGCCATCTCACTGTCCCCACACCAGGGGACAATGACCTCACTGTGAGTCTACCCTCTTGTCAACAGAGACATCCAAAGGGCAGAGATTTTGCGCCTCTCTCTCTCTCTCTCTCTCTCTCTCTCTCTCTCTCTCTCTCTCTCTCTCTCTCCTCTCCTGTCCTCTCCTTTCTCTTAGTAGAGAATAGGTTTATAGCTGGTGTTCAATTCATATGTGTTGAATTAGCTGACTGACTCATGCCCCTGGGACAAGGCTAATATTAAGGTCCTTGGGTAATCTCTGGGATGGAATCAAATGACCCTGGTGTAGCCTGGAATTTCATTGCTAAAGATTCAAGAGAAACCAAGTAACTTATGCAAGCCTCAGGAGTGGGTAAAAGAGACTCTTGTTTCTCAACAGACTGATGGAACGAACCCAGATCTCTAAGCACAGAAAAGGAAGTCCCAGAGAGCTCTGCTCTCTCCTGCATCCCCAGTCTGGGAAGATTGTTGTCAGGGTCCACAGAACACCCTGTTCTCTGAAACTCTTGCTCTGTGCTTGGCTTTACAGGCAGAGATCTAGAAAGGAACCACAAGGTGGCAGTGTGTATCCGTTTTATACTTTGTTTGCTTTGAGACAAGGACTCATGTAGCCCAGGCTGGCCTTGAGCTCCTAATCTGCTGGTCTACACCTTCATGTTGGGGTTTTTAGTGTCTGACAGCCTATCTTCTCACATGAAGGCAAGGAGTACAATTTTGCATGGTCATGGTAAGGCGGACAGACATATCATAGCCAGGACCAACCACAGAGTTAACAGAGCTCTCTGATAAAGAGATGATGTCAATAGCCTGAGACAGCTCTCATCCTTACTTACCTCTCAGAGACCTCAAGTACTGCACTGCCCTCCTCAGGACGCTGAGCTTGTCCAGTTTTCGGGCAGCGGGGCTGAGTGGAGGGATCACAGATGACAGCTCCTGAATCAGATGGTTCATCTTGTCTCTCCGCCGCTTCTCCATCTGGCTGTGAGCTTCCCTGGGAGGGAGAAAGAACATCCTTGGCTAATGTTCACCCCGTTGCCCAGAGGCACTAGGGGTGCAGGACCCATGGCTCTCAGGATGCTCTTACAGCAGCTGCACTTACGTGAGAAGCTGGCGCCTCTGGGGAAAGTGCTTGTGAAAGCACCCACCACATCCAGCGGCTTTGACCATGAACTTCCTGAGCTAAGACATCTGTGGTCTACGGGCTGTGGTTTCCTCCCTCTCCGCTGTGGGACAGTGAGTGGCCTCTTCTCATTAGAGGTGACCTGAAACTTGCACAGCTGTTGCCCTTACTTCATCCCCCTCCAGCTCCAGACTGTGTCCAAAAGTGCTGGAGCCCTGTTCTGAAAGACACAGCGCTGATTCTGGTACTGTTGCTGTGGTTTTTGATGCTAAGTCTTCCGTTTCCAACTGGTTTTCCCTGAAAGCACGTGGTCTCCACTGAAGCTTCTCCATGTTTAAAATCATGTACTCTGGAGACTTGTGCAGGAAAACCACTGAGAGTTCAAGGCCCGCCTGAGTTATGCATCAAGACCCTCTCTCCAAAGCACAAGGCAAAGAAAAGCCTACACTTCTGCCCATTCTAGGAAGCGTTTTACAGTTTCTGTTTCATTATGATGACTATCATCACCATCAACACCACCATTATCACCATCATCACCCTCATCACCACCATCATCACCATCATCACCACCATCACCATCATCATCACCATCATCACCATCATCACCATCACCATCATCACCATCATCATCATCATCACCATCATCATCATCATCACCATCACCATCACCACCATCACCATCACCATCACCATCATCATCACCATCACATCATCACCATCACCATCATCACCATCATCACCATCATCACCATCATCACCATCACCATCATCACCATCATCATCACCATCATCACCATCACCATCATCACCATCATCACCATCACCATCATCATCACCATCACCATCATCACCACCATCATCATCACCATCATCATCACCATCACCATCATCATCACCATCACCATCATCATCACCATCACCATCATCACCATCATCATCACCATCATCACCATCACCATCATCACCACCATCACCATCACCATCATCACCATCATCATCACCATCACCATCATCATCACCATCACCATCATCACCATCATCATCACCATCATCATCACCATCACCATCATCACCATCATCACCATCATCACCATCATCACCATCATCATCACCATCATCATCATCACCATCATCACCATCATCACCATCATCATCACCATCATCACCATCACCTATGTCTCCTTAGATATTGGCCCCCTGCTTGGTTCCTGACTGCCCAGGGGCAGAGAACCTAGGAGAACACACTCCTTCCCAAGGCTCCACAGGCTCCCCGGCTGCGTTCTGTGACAGTGTCTGCCATGCTCCTCCCTCCAGCCTTTGGAGACAGTTCTGCCCCTGAATGCTTCCCAAGGAATCTGCAACTAAAGGAATTCCAAACCGCAGGCACTCTAACACCTGCCCCTTCCGTCTCCTCCCTCCACTCCTGCGAGCTCTCCCCTGTGTGTGACCGTGGCGGGCAGCACATGGAGATTCATTCTCAACACCTTGTTTTCCTCAAGGGTCAAACAGTCATGAAGCTCTATAGTTTATAATATTCCACAATCATGTCTCCTCCCCCTCAGCCACCATCAGCCTCACTCTGGGGCCCCGCGCTGCCTCCAAAGCCTTTTAAATTGAGCCTCCTTCCAATGCTTGCTTTCCTCAGCCGCTCTAGGCTACCCACACTTCCACAGTTGCCATCCAACAATCCTCACCCATTCCATACTGCTCTCCTTTTGAAACACAATGTGTCTAATCTGGTGCTCAGCCTCCTATTCTACCAGGTGTCACATAGTAGGTTGCTTTTTTGTTTGTTTTTGTTTTTGCTTTATTTTGTTTTTTGAGGGCTAGAGAAATGGCTCAGTGGTTAACAGCATTGCTGTTCTTGTACAGGACTGGCACTGAGTTTCTAGCACCGCAGGTGACTCACAGCTGCTTGTAACTCCAGTTCCAGGGCATCTCACACCCCTTTCTGGCCTCTGTGGGAACTGCATACGTGGTGCACATACATACAAGCAGGCAGACACTCATATACATAAATCCTTTTTGAAAGATTTTATTATTTGTTTCTCTGTGTGTATATGTGTGTTGGAGGGGGTACCCATGGAGGCCAGAAGAGAGTATCAGATTCTTTAGAGCTCGAGTTACAGGCAGTTGTGAGTCACTGGGGGTGCTAGGATCCAAACTTGGGTTCTTTGAAAGAGCAACACGTGTTTTTAACTGCTGAGACATCTCTTTAGCCCCACATAGTAGGTTCTTTTTTTTTTTTTTTTTTTGGTTTTTCGAGACAGGGTTTCTCTTTGTAGCTTTGGAGCCTATCCTGGCACTCACTCTGGAGACCAGGCTGGCCTTGAACTCACAGAGATCTGCCTGCCTCTGCCTCCTGAGTGCTGGGATTAAAGGTGTGTGTCACCAACGCCCAGCCATAGTAGGTTCTTAATAAATGTTGAATAACTACATAGTACAGGATCTTGATCAAAGTCCCTTTGAAAGAATCAGCTATCCACCCAAAGCCAACAGTGCCACACCAAGTGACCATTCTCACGGGGTCTTCTTTACAAGTATTAAACAATCTGGGGCTATGGAAACAAAACTTCTCATATGTCTGTGGGCTGGCTTTCTCACCCTGAGAGAGATAATACACATATCCAGCACTTAGCAAGAACTGCAGTTTGAAATATCCTGGAAAACGATAGGAGAACTGGGCCAGGGCAAAACTCTGAGGAGCACAGTGAGCAAAACCTGCTTCCTTCACAGGGCACACCCTCTTCCCGTAACAGGGACACTAGGCAGACTAACCTGCCTTCCGCCATTGGGTGCTGCTAGCTCTATTCTTGTTGAAGGAAGGGAGGTAAAGGGTTCTAGGGGAAGTTTTCCACCATTGTTTCTGTCATGAATTCTCTTCCTTCTGGAAGGAAGGAGGCCTTGGGCCACCCCCTGAATGGTAAATCTCGTAGTCACCTGACAGGATTTGGAATCACCTAGAAGACACACCTCCAGGCATGTCTATGAGACTATTCTTAGAGAGGCTTAACGGAGGAAGAAAAACCCTCTCTGAATTATGGAGTTCAAGGCCAGCCTGAGCTACAAGTGCCACATAGTGAGTCCCAGCCTAAGTAGTATTACATACAGAAACTGTGTCTCAAAAAGCAAAAAAAAAGACCAAACAAACAAACAAACAAAAAACCCCCCCACACACATGCAACAAAACAAAACAAAACAAAACAAACAAAAAACCAACCTAGTAGGAACTATCATTTGTTATCAGATGATAACTCAAGATGAAGGTAACTGCCCTTGGCCAGCTGCCCCTCTGTATACCTCATTAATGGGAGAGGGTGGAGAACACAGTTAAATCAGGGAGGAATCTCCCAGTCACGTGCAGTTGGCCAGCGCCACTCACTGTCCTGGGGATCAGAGCTAAAAGATGGAGTACCCTGGTGCGGACTGACTTAAACAGACCGAGGAAGCTTATTTTCATGCTCTTCTCTAACTCAGAGCTTTGCCCTTCAGGTGCGGTGGGAAACTGTCCCCAACTTTCCCATTCACACACTGCCATCCCACGGTCTGCCCCAAACGATTTTACTGTATAAACCTTGCTTTGGGGGAGTAATTAAGGAATACCTTAGGCTACAAGGAGCATAAGAGGCAGAGCTGGATGAAGGGTGGCTCAGGGGTAGAGTGTCTGCCTAGAATCCTCCTGTGAGGATCTGGGGTGTGGCTCAGAAGCACAAACCTTGCCTAGCACCCTTGGGGCCCTGGGTTTATTCCCAGCAACACAAAAACAAACAAGCAAGTAACAAGGGGATCATAGTCTCACCGTTGTCTTCATCATCCACCTGGCTTAGTAACTATGGAAACAAGAGCTTTGTAAGATTTAAACTGACTTCGGATCACCGAGGCCTGGTTATTCTGTGACTGTCGAGTTGGGGGGGGGGTGGCGGTCAGTGAAGTGACCGGAAGCCAAGCATTGCTGAATCTTTTGCTCCAGGTGGAGTATTCTGATGAGGAAGGGGGGCGCTGGCTGTGACTGTGAGCATTACACATTGATTATGCCCCATCATCTATCTCCTTCAGGTCCTAACTGACCCTCCCAGACATCCATCATCACCAGCCCTGGCAGGCAAGGTCACTGACAGGTAGCGGTAGGCGGCGACCAGCTGCCATGCTGTCACAGACTTAGAAATGATGTAAACATGGCCCCCTTTTTCTGACTGACAGATTTCATGGAGTTAGAGCAATGTGCACTTACTGTGCCGACTCTGAATCACTGCCTTTGCGTTTCCTTGGAAACTCCATTACAAGAGAGTTGACGGGTCCAGGAGCTGTGAGTTTTGTCCCTGGGTTCACGTGACTAGAAACCACAAGAGAAAGGCTCTGGCTCTCTCTCAGCCCTTTACCTGTGAGTGAGAAAGCATAGGAAGACGCATTTCAGACTTAATTTTCATCTTATGCATTATCATATCACACAATTTAAACGAGAGAGGATCCAAATATTTAGTTTGAATCATGCGTGTCCATCCATGTTTGAAAGTTTACGTGACTGTGCAAGACACTGAAACAAGTGTATGGAGGGCACACAGTGCAGGGGCAGCCAGGGTGGAAGCCGTTAAGTGACACTGGGGAACAGCAACGGGGACAGATAAATGACAGTCTTGCTTCCTGGCTCTGAAATACATGACTGTGATCGTCTGTAGCCAACGGAGGGCTGACTATTTCAAGTAACCTGAGAATTACTGAATTCAAGATGGAGACACAGTGCCTGCCAGAGCATAGCTCAGTGGCAGAGCACTTGCCTAGCATGAATGGGTTCCACCCTCAGTACCACAAAATCCAACAATGAAAACAGACAGGCTTTATGTTGTGGTAATATCCACCAATCGATTAATACTGAAAAATACAGATCACAGTGCCTTCGGGAGGGTAAGAGGGAGGAATGGAGACAGTCCCATCCTCTCACATGACTCTGGTAGGTGCAGAAATCATTGTAAATGTTTAGAGGGCAATCTGGAGCATGGTACGGAGGGCCACAGCATACCCCCAAGCCATTTGACTGACCTGAAATATCAGAGATGCACAAAGATGCTCCTTCTACAAATTCATCAAATTTTCAACAATGGCTGAGTGTAACTCGAACAGGTCTAACCCCAGCTCTCGGAAGACAGCAGCAGGGAGATCACAAGTTTGGGGCTAGTCTGGGCTACAGGAAATCCTGACAATTGACCTTGGGACCAGATCCTCTAACATCCTTGAATAAGCCACAGGACCAAAGGAAAAGTCAAAATCAGACAACGAGTGCAAGCCAAATGCAACTGTGGCATTCTGGAGACAAGATCAAGTAGAGGAAAGTGAGGACAGACAGTTATCCAGCATCTTTGGTGTTGAGTGTCATGGAGGCAAAAGCTACGGCCAGGACCGTGCAGCAAGTCCACTGCCCTGATGTCATTTCCTAATGATTTCCCTCCCCTGCCAACACACTACCAGCATGGTGCGAAAGCCGCTTAGGAGCCAGTCTGGTCATGCACACTGGACTTGGCCAAGTTCTTCCAAGGAGGCCACACTTACTATCCTGTGCAGTACCTGTAGCCATGCCTAACTGTTCGTTATGGGAAGGGGACCCAATGGGTGGCATGTTGGCGAACAATCTTCACAGAAACCTCTCCTCAGCAATCTTAAACTTGCTCAATGCATGCCTCGACCTCAAGCACACCTTTAGCTAAATTCTGCTTTTGTAACTCAGTCTTCCTGAAGCCGGCTTAGTAGACCCTTTAATATTGCTTTATTACTCTCAGTCTCTCCTCAGTCAACCCACAGGTGCTCACTGCCTCTGTCACATGAGAAACAGGCAAAGAGAAATGGAAAACTCACAGTGACTGGGTTTTTGTTGTTTGTTTTTGCTGTGTCTACTTGGCTTGGTCACGGTTCTCAGCAACACAATCAGCCAACAACCTTTGTAGATGTGAAAATTGCCATCACTGGTGTGCCATCGGCAAGGATAGACTGGAAGGGCCTGATCTAATCCATAGAAGGACCTGAGACTTCCCTGGAGAAGAAACTACCAGTGGACAGCAGCAGCTGAGATCCTCGGCCCGCCTGTGGACAGTCCACCCTGCAGGTTCCAGACTGGCCTAGCTCGCTGCACCACTCAGCATGCCAGCTCCCTGACGACCACTGTAAGAAGCCTCCCACACCTTTGCTCCTCTGGCTGTGTCCTGACACTTGCACCTGCCCAACACCATTCAGTTATTAGGTGAAATGTTCAGAATTCCTCAAAGCCATGGAGGCCAGCGCTCCACCCTCCCTGACAACAGACAGGTTCCCTTTTAGACATCAGCATGTCACAGAAACGGCACCACTGGGAGGACTGCGGGTATTGAAGGAATGCAATCGAAGGCCAGGCAGAAAGGTTACACGTTCTGGAGGCCAGTTAGCCTGGGTTCACGCTCTGGTTTGGCAATGAGTCTAAGTTCTCAGCATCTGGAACACAGAATAAAATACCATTCTTAAGCAGCTAGGCAGAGCCGCTGAGCTACAGCATGGAAGGTGTTCAGAACTTCCCACGAGAACCTGAGACTGATTTGCTGAGTGCCCCCAAAAGGGAGATGCAGGGCAAACACTGCTGATGACCTTGGGAACTGAGCCCCGAGAAACCGCTGGGCTGTGATTCAGAACCTAACCAGAGTGACACAAGCCCAAATAACAGCTCCCTGATGATGACTTTTAGAAAAAGCATTCCACCTAACCCCAGGACAGACAAGAGCAGGGCAAAGCACCTCCTCGGAAAGTCAGAGAAGTCCCCCAACCATCCCAGAGCTGGTGAGTCCCACACTAAAGAATGGGGGTGTGGCAGCTCAACTTCAGCAGGGTTTCCTGAAAAACTTAGGGCAGCTGTCAGAGTTAGATGAGAGCCACTGCCTCTCATGAGAATCCCAGCCCCACAAATATAGTTCCCTCAGGTTCTGAGTAGACAGAAGGCCATTGTAGGCACTGGGATAATTATAGTAAATGGGGCCCCAGAGCCACGCCGGGTTCAGAACAGAACCCATGAAGGACTGTTCTACCAAGCTAGTTAAACTTCACAGGCAGGAGCGGGACTCTTTAGCGCTCATAAAAACATTTGCATGCCTTTTCAAAACTAGTCAATTATTATAAAATACGAAGGAGCCTGAAAAAGAAGAAAATGAAACCTCCACCACCTGAAACAGTGGGAATTTTCTGTGTTTGTTTTGTTTGCAGATGGATCTTGTATATAGCAAAACTTAACCTTGACCATGAACTTGAAATCCTCTGGCCTCAGCCTGCTGAGTTCTGCATCCGCAGAGGGTACTTGAAGGTTTGTGTCACCAAACCCAGCATGATAAGTATTTTAAAAGCAATAAAATAACCCTATCATTTACATCCTTAATACATCACCGTTACTATGGTAACAGTGATGCCCAGAATCTAAAATTATTGTCAGCTCTTAGAGAAATCAATAACAAATCATTTCTAAATCTTTCTCTAAATAGCTTGCCCTCACAGCATTTGAAATTCTGAGGTGTGTATTTGACGCCCCCTTGCTTCCTGTCACATGTCCCAGAGGTAAGTGTGGTGACTGTAAAGGAGGTAATAAGGGCCACACAGATGGCCCAGGGGTTAAAAGCAGCTGCTGCAGCAGCCTGAGACTTGAGTTTGATCTCTGGAGTTGCCAGTGACTCTTGAAAGTTATCCTCTGACCTCCACAAGTATGTCATGGCATGAGCGCGCACACACACAAGCCTCTGCACACATGTGCACACACACAAGCAAGCACACACAAAATGTAAGGGCTATGAGAACTGTTCCAGCCCCGCCCCGGGTCCTAAAGGTAAAATGCTGCTCAGGAGTGAAGGAGGGGTAAAAGATTTCTATAGTAACGTCACACACAATCTGAGGGTCGTGCTCTTTATTTCCTGTGATCTTTATTGTTCCGTTTCTACTCTAATAATCCTGTCTATAATAATATTTCTAGCTTCTCCATGCTTCTTCTTCTAGTTCCCTCTTCTATTCTAAAAACTCTTCTCCTTCAGGAGCCTAGAAGTGATAAAGAAATTGCTCTTATTGGTCAAAAGCACATTCCTAAAGCAAGAGATAAGGAGCCGAACCATTTAATGTGACAACACAAGGGTCCCAGGCTGTAGGAACAGAATCAAGGTTAGACAGGGAGGGCACAGTGCCCACTGACCACTTTAAGACAGGGAGGGCACAGTGCCCACTGACCACTTTAAGACAGGGAGGGCACAGTGCCCACTGACCACTGTTAAGACAGGGAGGGCACAGTGCCCACTGACCACTTTAAGACACAGATCTATTGTTAGTAGACTGGCAAGTGAAGATAGGCATGCTTTAAGGTTAATATGAGCTTAGCTTGTGACAGTACTTTCCTATCTGCTGGCAGAGAGAATCCAGGACACTCTTCTTGTATCTCTCTGAGAGTTATGGCTCAACAACTTTAGACATGCTGTAATTCCTGTCCTCAGGCATCTGTGAATGTCTTAATTGAGGTCTCTTGGCCTGGACACTAACACTGACCAGCTGTCTACCAAGGAAGATAACTGGGGGGGGGGCAGACTTCTAAGTTTATACAAAGATTTGGTTGAGAGTGAGGGTATTGGTTGTGATTGCATTCTTGCCAGTGTTACACATTGCTGGGGGAGTCGTCCAATATACGGATGCACAGGGGGTAATGTGCCCAGTGAATGATTAATAACTGCTGGAGCTTTGGGGATGAATCCCACCATAGAAAGGGAGCACCAAGGCTTCACAGGTAATTTTCAGTAAGGACAGTGACTTTTCATAAAGCGAATACTCCCACCATCCTGCATGTGGGCTTCTCCATCTGGTGATGCCAGCGGGTTAGCTTTGTGATTTTTGTCAACTGAGCTCTCGATGCATAACTCTGCGGTTCGTAGCAACAAAATAAATAAATGAATTAAAATCTTAAAAAAGAAGTGTTAGCATATTAAGGAAATGTTAAGTGCTAATGCTTAAGGAACCCTGAAGCACCATGACACAAGGCAAGCTGGGTCTCGTCCCTCTTCTCTAAGTCAGTGTGGTTGCCTGGGAGACCCGTTAAAGCAGTGGCAGTCTGCTAGAGCATGGTCCCGTTTGTCTCCATGGTGATATAAGTGTAACTGGCCTTTGGCTGCCATGTAAACTCAGACAGGAAGTGTAATTCTTCAACCAAGGAGTTGGTATCTAGAGTGAATCAACCTGGGCAGGGGTGCCATGCCTAACATTTCATCAGAGCAACCCCCTGCCCCCCGCCCTCCGCCAATCTTCTGTCCCTTTA
The DNA here is from genome assembly GCF_003668045.3 of Cricetulus griseus. NCBI lineage: Eukaryota > Metazoa > Chordata > Mammalia > Rodentia > Cricetidae > Cricetulus > Cricetulus griseus. Next base: position 2,929,166 of record NC_048601.1, read on the forward strand.
GATGTCTGCAGATTGCTGAGTCAACGTCAACTGCATTTGCTGAATACTAGCTTCAACCGCCTGAACCTCCAGATGGGTGGTAAACACCTGTAATGACAGCATTTGGGAGACTGCGTCAGGAGTCCCAGGACAGCCTGAGAAATGTAGTGAGATCCTTTTGAATAAGAAGAAACAGGGTGGGGAATCTGTATTGTCTATTTTGTATATGTGTGTTCAGGCTCATTTGTGTGTGGAAGCCGGGTACAACCTCGTGTGTCCTCAGGTGGCATCGCCTCTTCTTGAGACAGCGTCCCTAGTCTAGAACTCGCCGAGTTCGCTAGGCTGGTTGGCTGAGCCCTGGGAATTTTCCTGTTTCTATGTCCTCAGCATCCTCAGCATCCTCCATCAGGCCTGGGATGAGCTCTGGGATCAAACTCAGATCCTTGCGCTTGCAAGCACTTGACTGACCGGGCCATCTCCAGTCCCCAGATCTGTATTCCTAGGAAAGACACGCACAGCTTGGACATTTCTCTGAGCATAGTAGTCCAGGACCCCAGAGAGACTTCTACTACAAAATCTAGATGAAGATGAGTTGCGATGCCTATGGTGATTTTTGTTCATAAATACCACGCCCCATACTTGGGGCTTTTTGGCTTGATTCCTGTTTGAGAAAGGGTATCTCTGCCTCTGAACTCACTTAGCTTATGCTCAGATTTGTAGTAATGTCCCCTGCCTCTCGAATGTAAGACTACAGGTGCAACTGCACCACCATAGCCACTGCTCTGAAGTAACCTGTAAGCCCCAGAGCCTCTGGCCCACAACTGAGTTGACTCAAGAACATCTGACAGCACGAACGGGGTTTCCACGTGTCCTCCCACTTTAGGGGAACACCCTGGAGGCCTGGGCTCCTGCTTTATAGCCTTCGTTGTGCCTTTATATTAGAAGTCAAGTCTCAGCTCCGTCAGCTCCATCAGCGCCGCGGGAAGGGTCTTTGAGTACGTGTTTTTGTTTTTCCGTTTTTCCTGCCGTGCGCCCAGACCATAGAACCACACAAGGAAGGCAGAAGTGATGACAACAGTGAGTCAATGTGGCCCCTGATGTGGATAGACAGGGAGGGGCAGGTACCCGCTTCCCAAAAGGGTGTCTCGGGGACAAACTAAATAGTTCTGAGAATGCTTTTTGAAAGACCGAGTGTGGAGTAGCTTGAAAGACATAAGTAGCTGCTTTTTCAGAAAGCAAAAGAGAAGGAGAGAAAGACACACGTGGAGCCCGTCCTGTGCTAGAGGCTTTCCTGCCTTTTCCCTCAGCATCAAGTCCAGTTCGCTCTTTTTCCATGGCGATGAAAATGCTGCTGCCAACCAGGTACCACAAAATAAAAGGTGCCTTTGTCTTTAATCCTGGAAAACTCTCTGACTCCCCCCCCCCCCATGGGTTAACTGTCCACAGGGCAAGGGAAGTCTAACAACACACAGCGAGGCAACCTCAGCAAAGCCGGCCTTCCTTCTCCAGATCCTACTCAAATCAAAGACTACAAGATCACATCCTCCAGTCACCTGCCAGTTTCCATTTCTGTTCCTATTCTGTCCCCTGAAAGATCTCCGAGAGAGACCCACCCACGGATATTAAAGTGCTCCCTCCTCTTCATGAATTAGACAGTGTCGCCCCAATTTTGAGAGGGGGTCTCATTCTCCGTGGCCAGTCTGCCGATTTTTGTTTTGTTCTGTTAACACAATGTCACGTTGCAGCCCATTTCTGCTGTGGTTTGGAGGTGAAGTGTCAAACACGTGGTCCCCAGGTGGTGGTGCTGTTCCCTGTGGAGGTGGAGCCTCACTGGAGGAAGTGGGTCACTGTGGGCGGGCCTTGAGGTTTTATAGCCAGGTGACACTTCCTGTCTGCTCTCTGCTTCCCGTGGACACAAGGTGACCAGTAGCCTGACACTTGCGTTGCCTTCTCCACTGTGGTGGGCTGTGTCCACTCAAACTGAGAGCCAGAATAAACCAGTTTCTGAGTCACTTCTATGCCATCCTCAGCGCCTCTATGACACATTTATAAGGAGAGGAGTCAGGAATGTGAACCTCTCACCCAGACTAAGGCCAAGGCTGGGCTCTCTAAGCAGAACTCCGGCTTTCACCGTGTGTCTGCTCAACAGTTCGTACTTGATGGGTCCGTTGAGAGTGAACCAGCCCTGTGCACAACTTGAGTGAGTCTCATTCACTTTTGAGTGTCTGTACCAGGCACTCCATAGGAAAAGGGATCAGAGATGGAGACGACAGGTAAGGGCGACCACTGCCCTCCTAGGACCAGCATGAGGCCAACACAGCATGTGGCAAACATAAGGACTGCTCCAGAGACAAAAACTCTACAACGAGAAAATGGGTATTGGGAAAGGCTTCTGTGGTAGAGACAATGTCCTGGGGAAAGGTCACGAGGAAAAAGGAAATATTGTGGAAGCTGGAATCCTCCACACAGTTTGTAGTCATTACTCCATAACCGCCACCGGCAGAGTCAGGGATCTTTAGCCCAACTTTATAAACAAACAAGGAAACTGGAGCTCAGAGAAACAAAATAACTTAGCCAAAATCACAGAGCTAGTAAACAAAGGTTTTCCATCAACAGATCTCTGCCATAAACAAACAGGAAAAAAAATGAAGCCCGTGGCCCAGGATTGAGTCTGGTGGGATTCCACAGGCCTCAGGAGTGGAGGGTGGTTAAGATGTGAGCTTGGCAGGTACAAGGTCCTGGGTTTGATCCACAGCACCAAACACACACACACACACACACACACACACACACACACACACACACACTGAAAAAAATACCCAGCATGTTCTGCAAGACTGCATGTGAGTTTCGTGTCTGTGTTTTGCCTGTATGGTGTGTGTTGTGTGTGTGTGTGTGTGTGTGTGTGTGTGTGTGTGTGTGTGTGTGTGTGTGTGTGCCACCATGTGTGCCCTCTGTGACCACAGAGGCCAGAAGAGGGCATCTGACTGCCTGGATCTGGAGTTACACATGGCTGTGAGACACCACGTGGGCTCTGGGAATTAAACTCTGGCGTCCTGCGGAGCAGCCAATGCCCTTCTCCATGGCGCGTTCTCTCCAGCCCTCACCATGCCTCTCGGCCCTAAGTCTCCCAAGAAGCAGAAGCTCCCACTGTCCCCATCCTCCACAGGAGGCGCTAGACGCTGAAAGCAGGGCAGGAAGAGCCTTACAGGGCAGGCAGGTGCGCATCTTCCCTTGGGCCATGCAGGCTGACACGGAGTCCCGGGTGTTGTCGCGTGGGTTCTGGGCCTGAGTAATGACCTAGATCCCATGCACGGGAGAAACTGCAGCTTTCCCAGGCCCATCCTGCGTTAGCTCGTGTGACGCATTCCTGGAACAGGCCAGGAACAACTGCTTATGCAAAGCAGAGTGGGACACCAGCTTGGGTTTGTGAGTCAGGAACACGAATTTAAGCCACTACAGTCGCGAGCCCTCTCCCTAGCTCCAAGGGTTCTGGAACCACCTTCCAGGAAAATGCTCAGCCAGTGGGCAGCAGGCTTAACCTCAGCGGTTACCCCACAAGCTGGTCTCATAAAATGGTAAGTGAGCAAGTAATGGTGTTTGGCTCCGCCTCACTCTTTGTGGACATCTTCAAAACAGCCCTGTAGTTATAAGGGTTTAGTTTTTTGTTTTTTTTTGTTTTTTTTTTTTTGTGGTTGTTGTTTGCTTGCTTTGTTTTTGTATACAATGTAAGCCAAACTGATACAAAGACCTGTTTTGTTTAGGGTTTTAGTTATCAATTTCCACTTTCTTGTAACCAAACAAGCCCACATTTCCATAGTGTTAGCCGAACTGTTGCCACACTGAGATGACTCTTGTGTGGCAGAGTGGACAAATGTCCTTATACTAAAAGATGTGTTTACTTGATACTCACAGAGACCCCCGAGACTTGGGCTAAGCGCGCCAGCCAAATGCGTTTGTAGCTTGTTAACCCTGACAGTTGCCCCATATTACAGGGAGGGAAACCAAGGTGCCCGGTGGAGAGTGAAGCAGAGCTCAGAGCGAGAAGGGAGCACACAAAGCCTCTGAAAAGCCACAGACAGACATCCCCGCCTTTCACTAAAATCACACCAGTCTCATGGAGACAAGCCTGCCGCCAGCACTGGGGGGATACAAGTCCAGGTTGAGATGGTCTTGCAGCAAGTTGCAGGCCAGCCAAGGGCTACACAGCAAGAAATCAGTCAATCAGCAGGCCGATCAAAATAACTTCGTCCTGACTTCTGTGCCTGTTTACACTTACTGGATTTTTTTTTTCTCTCTCCTGACTCCCACCTGCCTTAAACACCAGCTTTTTACGATTATCCTCTGTGTGCAGCGTTCCAGGGAAGACACCTCCAAGTTTTACCGCTGAGAGCAAGAGAGGACAAACGAGGCAAAACTTCCAACAAGACTCAGGACGCAATGGAGCAAGCTGAGGTTACAACCGTGGACCCGGAAGATAAGTTGATTGTTACCCCCACCCCCGACCCAAGTCCACTGCTCGCCCTACTACCGAGGCTTCTTCCAGAGAGGAGCAAACCCGAGCGGCGGGCGGCAGAACGCGCAGACGCCGGGCGGGCGCGGGGGGAGCCGTGCGCACAGCTCCCCCGACCCCACACCCGGGACCTGCGCGGGGGCTGCGGGGACCCCACCGCCTGGACTCGCCGCCCGGGTCGCGGACTTGCAGGGGACCCCGGCATGGGGTGGGGGTCCTGGCTTCGCCATCGGGGACCCCCGGCGGGGTCGGGGTCTCCGCAAGCCACTCACCTGGAGCCTCAGCCCTAGCTGCCGCGGCCGCCGCGCGACTCCCCATGCGACCCGGGCGGGCGCACCCGGAGCGGGGCGCGGGCTCGGCCACCGCAGCCCCGGCAGCCCGCGCCGCCCGGGGCGGGACCAGGCACCCGCACAGGCGGAGCCTCAGCCGGCCGCCGGAGCCAACAGGCTGCAGCCAGCACGGCCTGGGAGGAGCGGGACGGCTTGCAGGGGGCGCACAGGGAAGCCCCCTGCGCGGAGCAAGAAAGACACGCCCGTGGGCCCGGCCCTCTTCGGGCTCCAGGCAAGCGCCTGGCTGTGGGCGTTCGGGTGTGGTGTGGGTGTCAACGCTGTCTCGGTCGGGCACTCCTGCAACAGTTGGGGACACAAGTCATCCAGGCTCCTTGGAGCTCCAGACCTGCCCCCGTTCCACGGCGGCACCCCCAGAACTCACCGTCGCCAGGTGGGGTCCTTGGGTACAGTTTGCCCAGGTAAAGCCACAGCAGTGAAAACTCCAAGGTTTGGCTCGAGCCGGCAGACTCTTCTAGTCGGGTCCAGAGGGCAGAAGGTGCGGCCCTTCTTAGTTACCGCAGTGTGCGAGCCAGCGAGCGGGTTCCCAAGATTCACACACAAAGACACCACCTCCTCAAAACCTCTCTCAAAGTCCCAAATGCCGACTTTACCTCTCATCCAGCCACTCCCTCAGCCGCCGCTGTAGCTGAAGGAACATCCATTCATTCCTGTTTGCTCAGTCGGGGAGAGGCTCAAGCCTGAAAACTGTAGAACGGGAGGGAATTTTTACTAACTAAACATCTGACAGGATTAGCATTTACACATATAAAGAATCCAGAAGACAAAACGCCAAGAAATAAAACAAACAAAAAACCCTCATTGAGGGGCTAGAGAGATGGCTCAGTGGTTAACAGCACTTGCGACTCTTGACTCAGACTCGGGTTCGGTTCCCAGCACCCACAGGGAGGTTTACAACCAGAACTCCAGGTTCAGGGAGATCCATCACCCTCTTCTGACCTCCACAGGTACACATGCAGGCAAAATACACACACACATAAAGATAATTTTTTTTAAAGCCCAGTCAATAAGTGGGCTAATGAAATGAACAGTCGGTTTTCAAAAGATGAGGTACGAATGGCCAAGAAACATGAAAAAGTGTTCTAAGATGCAAATTTAAACTATGCTGAGATTCCAGCTCTGTTAGAACAGAAAACTAATGACGACAAGTTATCAGGAGGATGTGAACCAAGGGCCTCCCAATAGACTTCTGGTGGGAACCTAACTAGTCCAGCCACTATGGAACTCAGCATAGAGATGCCTTACAACTAAAACAGAGCATCCAGACCACCCAGCTACCACCAAGTGAACACGTCACAGAAACACATCCATGTGTACCGTCACCCTTATGTAGATAAGCTTTGTCTGTCAACAGATGAATGGGTAAATGTGGTCTCTGTGCACAGTGGAACTCCCCAACCCTAAGGAACAAAGCCATGTCATTTGCAGGGAAACAGACACAAGTGGAGATAATCGTACTGAATGAATTAAGTCAGGCTTAATTAACAAAAATATCATGGATCCTTCATTTCACCACATGTGTATGTAGATGGTAAAACTGTCTACAGGGACAGAGGTGAGAGAGCAGCTGGGAGGAGAATGTGACCAAAGTAATTTATATACTAGGATGACAATGTCCTTAGGAAACCCAGTGTCATGTGCAGTGAATACACTCCAACTTTTTTTAAAAAATGAGTATTTTGGCAAGGTCCTTCATAGGTAACAGAAAGGAGATCATGGGTCAGGTCTCCTCAAGAGTTCACACCCTTCATGGCGGCTGATGAGCTTGCCTGTGAATCAACACAGGCCTCACTTCTTTGCAATGATGATTCATTTCACCAGGAGCCCGAAAAGAAAGAATCCAGCCACTCCCCCGAGGAAGCAGGAAGCTGTGGGGCCAGGCAAGGCCAGGTTCCTTGGGGTGACTGTTCTCTGCCTGATGCCCCCACCCCACCAATCAGGCTTACATTGTTTTTCTTTATGCCTGGAAGCTTTGCTTTCTTTCTAGACAGGGATTTATTTTTATTTTTATTTTTTTAAAAGAATAGCTGGAGTGCACACCTGTAATCCTAGCACTTGGGAGGTACGGTAGAAGAATTGAGTGGTAGGGGTCAAAGTCATCCTAGGCTCCCAGTCCATGTGGAGGTCAGCCTGGGCGGAGACTGTCTCATATCAGAAGGTATGGGGTGCAGGGAGGGCTGGGGATGCGCCTTGATCTTCAGGACTCCATAAAGCCACGACAACGACCGTGCATACATACAATTCCCGTGCTGGAGAGTTGAAAGCTGGGTGATTGGCAGCTCAGGGTCACCCCGCGCTGTACAGTGAGTTCAGGGCTAGCCAGGGCTGAGTGATTTCCCTGTGTCTTAAAGATAGAAAGGTACTTTCTCATTTCTAGCCAGTAGAATCCCTTAACTTTCACCTTAGGAAATGTTTGAGAAAACGGACTGGTAACCCAATTTACAGAATCCTGGCTAGTTCTTTCTGGTCAACATCCGAGGGTTCCTGGCTCAGAGCCCAAGAACGGCCTTGTGTGGCAGGAACCCTTGTTCACCTCTAGGGGGCGGTATTTTCACTTCACTTCCTGTAAGATCAGCTTCCAAGGCAGCTTCCATTTGCCCACCTGGGAAGGAGTCCACTTTACAGCCATGGCTGGGGCCTTTCCCCACGACTGGGGTCAAACAACAGCATAGTTAATTAAACCTAAAATACTTTCTGAGTTTCATAAAAATGACAAATACCCAATTTTGAGCTCTTAAGAGATTGAAGAGAAATGTGTATACCGATAATACCTAAAGTGACCTTTCCCTTCCACCTCTAGAGGAGGTCCAGGAAGGAGTCCTGGGGACTCCCAGGCTTGTGCAGTGGGTTACGAGAGCAGTGTGGAGAATCAGAAGCACAATTCTTCAGTGTGTCTAGATTGTCAGACCCACTATGGGCTTCTGGGATAAAATAACGGGCTTGGGTTTGACCTAACGCAGGGAGGTGTGGCAGAGAAGACACTGGGAGCAAAGTGTGTTCGTGGCAGAGGGAGAGACACAGAGGGATGCAGAGGAATTGGAGGAAGGCCCCTTTAAAAGGTGTGTTTAGGGAGTTCTGCCGGGTAGTGCAAACCCTGAATTGCTTGCTAACCTAAACAACTTTGGCAAAGCTTTATTCATTTTGCCTTCCAATGTTTCGGAGTCGTTTTTATTGAAAGTCCAAACTTCTTGAAACTGGCCATAGACACGAAGTAGAGCCACCCAGCGCTCACCCTATGCTAGGCTCTGTGGTGCATAGTTCTCACAGTAACCAACAAGGAACATGTCACGCACTCTGGAGAGTTTACCAGTGGCCTTTCTAGAGCCCAGTAACCCCAAATCCAACGAGGACAGCCTGGTCCCAGTTCCACCCACAGGTTCTGGTCTTAGGAGACACACTACCAAGTTCTTTCAAGTAAGCCCCAGCTGCTGTGAGCCCTACACCAGGATGTAGTCCTTGGTTAAGAATGAAAATTTCCTGCGCCTAGGTGGTGGGTAGACGACGAGGAGATTATTTCTCCAAGCAAGAGAACAATAAAGTCCTGAGGAAGCCGTGGTCAGGTTTAGATAGGACAAGAATGAGGCAATCTGGCTGGTGGCATGGCTCAGTGGTTAAGAGCAACTCTGGCTCTTCCTGAAGACAGAAGTTAGGTTCCCAGTACCCACTCTGGGCAAGTTCATAACCAAAAACCTGTGAACTTCTGACGCCCTCTTCTGGCCTCAGAGGACACTGCACTGTCTTGTACAAACCCCCACAATACAAATTTGAAGTTTTTCTTTTAAAAGAATGAGGAAGTCATCAAAAAAGGGCTGTGTGTGTGTGTGGGGGGGGAGACCGTGAAGAGGGAGGGAGGGACTCCTAAGTCAACGCCAGGCCAGGTACCAGTTAATTAACAGGCAGTTGACAGGATCACAGCCAGTAACACATGGGGGCACTTTCCGGCAAGGAGTTCTTATTACCTCTAATTATGTGTATGTGTCCCTGCAGATGCAGTCACCTGATCCCCTGGAGTTTACAGATGACTGTGAGCCACCTGGCATGGGTACTGGGACCTCTGTGAGAGCAGTACTCACTCTTGACTGCTCAGCCATTCTTCAGAACCCACAGGTTCTCTTATAAAATCGAGCCTTGAAGTCCTGTGAGGACTGCTTAAGCCTGAGCCGTCTAGCTCTCTCCGACCAAGGACAAAAGCAGCACAGGTGACAAAAGTAACAAAGGAAGCAGCCCCCATAGCTCGTGTTTCTGCCATGAGCTGACTACCCTGGAAGAGATCTTTCCACCCTGCGTGGCACCGGTTCATTTCCTTACTGTGAAACTACTCACCTGCTGTCACCTGCAGTCATTCCTGTCCCCAAGTGACACCCATCACACCCATGCATCCCTCTGAGTTTCTAGAAGCATGGGGGGCGGGGAGGGCTGGGCGTTAGGGGGATACCATGCCGATGGCGCATACCCTGTGCTTCGGAAGCAAGAAGTACAGGCCTGGAGCTCTGGTGTCTGTGTCCTGGTGACGCCATTTCTTTACAGAATAGTTGTAAAACAGGGCATTGTGTAAGTGAAAGTGCGATTGTGAATGCAGGTTGTCTCACTGGACACTTCTGAGAGTGGGACTTTAGAGTCTGCAAGATTGCTCTCCTCAAATCCCGACCTCTGTGTTCCCACAGTTCTTACAACAGCGCCATTGAAATGGTGTGGAGCACGGCTGGGAGGGAGTGGTGCCGCCTGGGGCCCAGGGGATCCCGCCTGGCTCTTTCTGGGCTCAGTGGCAAGCCTGGTGTTGTGACTTCCACAGGAAGGGACAGTGGGTGGTAGCTGAGCTGATTTTATCTCTGAACTCATGAGGATTTTCAGGTTACTGATACACTAAGGTCTGACTCACTGGAAGGACTGACTGCATGTCAGATCTATGCCCAGGAAGTCCTAAAATGACAACTTACAAAGGTGTATGTTTTCAGCTATGGATCTGAGCAATTTTAAACCCAGACTTGTTCAACTGTCTTGATTGTTTAAATGTAATACGGTTCAAACTCCAAATACTTGAACCTTTTCATGATGTGACTTTTAGGTGTAACAGCTATTTGGTAATTTTATTCACAAAATAGTATTTAAGTTTTGGATAGCAACAATCTTCAGACAACAAGAAAATAAAACAAAACAAAAAAAAGAAAGAAAGAAAGAAAGAAAGAAAGAAAGAAAGAAAGAAAGAAATCCCACCAGCAGAACTTTCAGAAACATGGTTTTTATTCTCGCTGTACCTTCTCGATGCCCAACAGTCTTCAAAATGAGGGCCTCTGGAGCTCGATGGTTCTGGACAACTGCTGACTTGTATTGCTTTTTAAAAAATAACTACAATACACTTTTATTTATTTATTCCTTTAAAGCAGCAGTACCTGTTCATATTTTGTAATAAAAACCTAAAATATTTCTAGTAGTTCCAAGTGTCTTATATTTATTAAGTGTTGGCTTCATAAGCTTTTTCAGAAATAAGTGCACTTCTACAGAGAAAATGAATTTGAAATGAAATGAAAAATAACTGTCACCATAGCAAAACAGCTGCTTTAGCATTTTCCGAGTTTTAACAATTCAAAGAGAGAATATATCATGTAGCCAGGGTCTTTTCTGACCCTCAAGTAACTTACTTGTAGACCACCAAAAGACAGGTAGCTATTATTCCTGACAGCATAAACTTTCTAAGGTCTTCTATATCAAAACACCAAAACATGCTTTAAAATCCTTAGAAATGCTCAGCTTGTACAAAGTTATGCATGTGTTAAAAAGCTATGCTGTTACAGGAATAAATGAGCCCTATCTTAAGTCTTAGCAACCAAAGAATATTTTAATATCCCATAACTGACACTGTCGATAAACTAACAGCTGATTAGTTACCTATGGCTAAGTGGTCACTGCTTCTTCTGGACAGCCTAGGGTTTCACACACCTGCAGACTTCGCTGTTAATAACTGCTTTAACATGCCGGGCAGTGGTGGCTCACGCTATAATCCCAGCACTCGGGAGGCAGAGGCAGGCGGATCTATGTGAGTTTGAGACCATCGTGGTCTACAAGAGCTAGTTCCAGGACGGGCTCCAAAGCCACAGAGAAACCATGTCTGGAAAAAACAAAAAACAAAAACAAAACAAAACTGCTTTAACACAAAGGTTTTAATGAAAAAGCAAAAGTCTGTATTAAAACAGGAAACTAATAAATTTGGATTATACACACTTCCTATATCCTTAGAAAAACCCAAACCACAGAGCTTGTAGTAAAACTTTGATTCAAAATAGAGACTAGAGAAAATGTCACTATTCCCAGTGATTAGATAGGCTTTGTCACTTAAATTACATGATCCCCCTGAGACATGGGGGAAATATAATGGAAAAAAAGCCAATCTCGGGGAATCTTTGCTATTTCCTTAAATTGCACCCTGACTCATATTTTTAGCTTTCAACGGGACAGGCACAGTCTAGTTTCCTTTAGACAGCAGCTTAAGAAAGGCTTTCACGAGAAACCCCTGAAGACTGAATTGTGTGCTAACTCCAGCAAAGCCAACTTCCCACTGCATTTCACTGTTTCCTCCAGTCACAACAGGGAGGTCAGACGAAGTGCTGCGCCCTACACCATGGAAACACAAGCTGGGTAATTCTTCTTTACACTAATCTCAACCTACCCCAGTCACCTGGACTTGACGATGCCGTCATCCTGTGGTAGTTAGATAGATATTGCACCTGAGCTAGAGAGTACAGCAAGATCTCCACGTTGAACCTGGTCACCCCACAGTCCCATTTTACAGCCTGGGGAGGGGGCGGTTTCCTGCTGCTAAATACTTTTGAAATAGGTGAGCTGGAGAAGCTCATATACCCTGCATAAATTAAGGCAGCTAATTGAAGTCATCAGTGAGATGAGATATCCACCGTGTCCAGTCTGCTCTCTCCAAACACTCGGTGGTCACAGGCTCAGGCTACAGTTGAGCCGGTAGGCTGACAAGTGGTTAGTACTTGCCAGACACAGAAACTCAGCAAAACACTTCAAGAGCTGGTGATGGCCTTTGATCAAAGAGGAGTCATCCAGCAGCAATGTTAAAAAAAAAAAAAAAAAAAGCTTTTGGAAATTTGCACAACGCATTACTCAGTCAGTCCCCCGAGGAGAGACATTTCCTCCCAATAAATCCTCATTCCATCTCCATCGCAGATGGTAAATCTTTGCCATTCACTGAGAGGTTACTTCTCAACTACAACTTAGGAAACTAAACCTCTTCAGAGAGTTGTTTTAGAATCAAAACGCTGAGCAAGAAAAGATGACGTCACCACTAGGGAAATGCCCAGGGAATTTGATGCTGACTTTTCCTGTCCAGTCTCCAGTCACACACACCCAGCCTGCACCCGATTCCTTCACTCCACTGTGGGCTTTAACCACAGTGATGAGCTAACCATGAACACGACCCTGTCAAAGGTCTGTCATGTGGCGTCTAGCGCTCCCTGGGAAGCGGAATTCCACTCGCCACTGACAGCCACTGCTCAGGAGCTTTGGTTCACTGGAAAACAATGGCACAAAGGTTGCCTACCAGCACAGCAAGGACATGTACCAACTTTGCAGAGAGCCAAAGTGACTACTCACACGCTTGTTCTCTATGTGTTCATTGACATGATCGGAAGTTTAACATTTAAAAAAATAGTTTAATAAAAATACACTAGGTTCTACAAGCAGCTTTCATGGCCATTTCTGAAACTCAACTCACCATCACCCAGTTAAAATAATGCCATCCTCTTGTTATAAAAGAAGTCCTTGTGTTACAATAAAAGTAACTGGCACTTGCTCAATCACAGCAGTGTGTCCCCGTGTGTGTAAAACAGTCGTCACTACTTCTCAGCGAAGTCAGCCTTGGAAGATGCTGGAGTGAGGTGAGACATACGTCCTCACCCTGACCGAAGCTCACCGCCGCTCTCCCAGGGGCTGTGTGAGCACCTGGCAGGGAATTCTAATGTTGAAGTCGGTATTCTTCTCCCTAAGTTCCTTAGGACCGCCACAGAAACTGTCTTCACTCGGAGCCTACAATGTCCAAACCAACAGGGCGAGTGTTCTAACAGCAGCTACAGATGGCTTTTTTTTTTTTTTTTACTGATTCAAGACCCACACGCTTTGCAGTGAAGCAGGTACACCAAGGGTGAGTGACCTCAGGCTGCCACGCTGTGCAGGCTGCCGTCAGTGCTGTGCAGTTCTGGCTGGATTAGTGTTGCAGTTGGAAGCGCAGCCCATGGGCAGAGTGGACCTCAACATGCACGTGGGCAGTGCAGTTAGGAGGACATGTCGGTTCCTTTTGTTCCAGTACCTTTGTATAATAAAGTTAATACAAACAACAAAATATTTGGAAAAAAAAAAAAAAAAAGAAGAAAGAAAAGCCGAGCGATTCCTGTAGTAGTCTCAGAATCCGACCCTGTGGAAGTTTCTCAGGCTGGTGAGCGCCAGCGTCCTCGGAATGTCTGGTGCTGATGCCATCCAGCCTGGAGATGCAGCTACCTGAGTTCTTGGCTGTGGGTGACTGTGAACATCACTCATAATTTCCCAGCTTTCATGTATGTGGGGATGGAGCCGCGCTGCGTCAGCCCTTCAAACCTTTTATAGGTGTAATTGAGGAAAACCCAGTCTTTGGATTTGTAGTCGGGCTCTGTGGTATTCGGCACTGGAAAGAGAAAAGAGTTAAGAAGGGCAGAGGGACGTCACTAGCTGCATGTCCCTCACCTTGCAGGTGACTGCTGTGTGAGGTCTGCTGTGAACCTGTCTTACCCGGCTGTAAGATGTCAGACTCAGGGAAGTCATCAAAGTTGGAGGTGTCGTCAATGCTCTTGATTTCGATAGGAATGGCTGCCGGCCTTTCCCTGAAAGAGCATGGGAAGTTTTCTTAACTCTTCACTGTCCAACAAACCATTCTTGAAAGTCCTGTCCACCACTGCATGGGACAGGAAACCCAAGGGCGCCTGCTACGCATCTGAACACAGCTATGCGGATGATGTCAAGATGGCTGAGTAATTTTTCACTAAAATGTCTTTATTTGCTTGGAATTTTTACACGTTTGCATGAAGACTTTCTCACCCAGTGTTCCCCATCTAGTACTAGAGACTGAACAACAGCTGGACAAATACTCTACCACTGAGATAAGACATATTTTTTTTTTAAGGTGAAAAAAAACAAGACCCAATGAAAGGAAAATTAGAAGAGAAGGAATTTGGGTTTTTGTTTGTTTGTTTGTTTTTTGAGACAGGGTCTCTCTGTGTAGCCTTGGCTGTCCTGGAACTCACTCTGTTGACCAGGCTGGCCTTGAACCCAGAGATTCGCCTGCCTCCCAAGTGCTGGGATTAAAGGTGTATGCCAGCATTCTGGCTCAGACACGGCATCTCACTGAGATTTATAGGTGATATGGAGTCTGTGGAGACAGTGAGATCTACCTAAGTGAGTCAGGGCTACAAGTCTAGTGAGGATTAGTGAGCCTGTGCAAAAGAGGGCACACATACATGTCAGTGATAAAATCCGAATGCAAAAACTTGTCAGTCATATAAATTTTAAGAGAACCAGAGAGGTTAGGTTAAAAAAAATACCTCCACAAAAAATGCCTTATGGTAGTAGATACATTTAACTATAGAAATAGTTAAAAGAAACCATCACTTAAAACTTTTAAATTACACTTAAAACTTAAGTTATACTCACTCTCTCTCTCTCTCTCTCTCTCTCTCTCTCTCTCTCTCTCTCTCACACACACACACACACACACACACACACACACAAACCCCACAAGTGTAGAGGTCAGAGGACAGCATTCAGCTGTTGGCTCTCTCCTCCTACCACGCAGGACTGGGGATTGAACTGAGTCTCCAGGCTTTCCCTGCTGAATCACCTCAAAGGCCCTTTATCAGCTTTTATTTACTTTTTTTCAACAAATTTTTAAAGGATCTACTGGGTGCTAAGCCTACCACACTATGAAAAAGCACGTACTGTCTGTGTCTATACAAGAATTAGTCTTAACTAAGAGTAATATGCGCCTTCACTAGAGGTCCCACTGTGTGCCCAGGACTTTCATGAGCACACACCATACATTTCTCATCTTCCCCTGAGGAACTGTTGACATCTTGTCCATGGTGTCTTACCTAGACTTTCTAGACCCAGGCACGATGACTATGGAAGTCTAGTTAAGACTCAACTGGGTGGAAAGAGCCACAACCTTGGCCTCTGTCCCCAACTAGCACTGAGCTTAGACAGGCCAGGCTCTGCTCTGCGACCTTTCCGTAACAGACACAGGGAAGCAGAGCAGCAGACCAAGTCTATGACGTCTCAGATGAGGCAGAGCTGCCTCTTGTATTTCGTCTATAACAGTGGTTTTCAACCTTCCTGTCGCTGTGACCCTTTAGTGCAGTTCCTCACGCTGTGGTGACCCCACCCATAAAACCATTTTTATTGCTACTTCAAAACGGTAATTTTGCTGCTGTTATGAATGTGTTTGTTGATGGTCTTAGGCGATTGCTGTGAAAAGGTCGTTCAACCCCGCAAAGGGGTCATGAACTACAGGCTGAGAACCTCGGGTCTATAAGAATCAGAGGCACATTAACCACCAATCCAGAAGCTCCCTTTGTCAGCCCAGGCCTCAGAACATACCTGATGTGGCCCCAGTCTACACCCTCAAAGAAGGGGTGGGCTTTGATCTCTTCTACACCACCGTTCCCAATTCTGTTTTCAGAGTCGGTACAAAACCTAGGAAGGGAAAACAGACGTCAGCCACATACTTCACTTGCAACTCTGATTGTATCCCTTCAAGTGTTTCTAGGAAGCATTCTAATTTAGTGATTGAGTACACTGGGGTAGGAGAAACATGGAGAAGTACAATCACCCACAGACATTCTGCAGTCACTTCTTTCATTGCTTGAAATAATTAAAACAGGGCTGACATGATTACTTTAAGACTTTTATCACTTAATGTACTAAGAAAACTTCGCAGCGCTGTTCAGTATTTTCCTGTGAGGTAATTTTTTGAGACCTGTGTATGGAGACATCGTAGTGTTACATCCATCGATGCTGCTGAAGACTTAGGTGAGTTCCAATTTTTCACAACTAAAATAACACAAGAAATGTGCCTAACTCTTTTTGCTCCTACATGGTAACACGCTCTATTAAATTCCCAGAAATAGAACTGCTGGTCAAAGGCCATGTATAGTTTAACAATTCTATACAGTACGCTGCCAGCTGTCCACTGACAAGGCTTGTCACAGTTCATATCCTGTTGGGGATGTCTGTTCACTGTGTGAAGATACATTGCTGTGACTGCCATAATAAGAGCAGAATGGCCATTGGCTAGGCAGGAGGTACAGGCGGGACTCCCAGGGAGAGAGAGGAAGAGGGGAGGATCTAAACACGCAGAAGAAACCAGGAGACACGGAGAGGAAACAAGAAGAGAGGTAAATACCACAGGACAAACACAGATTAATAAAAATGGATTAGTTTAAGTGATAAGAACTAGTTAGGAACAAGCCTGAGCTACAGGCCGAGCTTTCATTAATGAGGAGTCTGTGTCATTATTTGGGAGCTGGCTGGAGGACAGAAAAAGAGTCGTTACAACAGCTCTTTCTCCCCTCACAGGAGTGCTGCAGCACCTCCTCCCACCGCCCTCTGCTTAGGTGCCTGTGACTTTCATGGCAGGGGCTTCTGCTTCTAATACATTTACCCTCCTTTCGTTTCTGACACACCCAGTCCTGAAGTCTAACAGAAGTGACCCTTTGCTAAAAATATCAGTATGTCCAAGAAGATCTCTTCTCTGATCTAAACCCCGCTTTCCCACAAACTTCTTTGTAAGCATTGGCGTTTTGGAGGGAAGGAGAAGTAGGTAATTAAATGCACTGGCAGCTCTTGCAGAGGACCTGGGTTCAATTCGCAGAAACCACACTAGGTGGCTCACAACTGCCTGTAACTCCAGCTCTAGGGATCTCCTAGCCTCCATGAGCAATACCCAACACACTTAAACATAAAAATTAATAAAGTCTTTTTAGAGTTTGAATTTTGTAAATCCTCTATTAAAACTGACCAGATCACTCGGCATTCTCTCCCCGCCCCCAAACACCTGCCCTGCCTCAGAGAAACAGCTCGTGTGGGCACTGGGAAGTTTTAAGTCACCAACCTGAGAATCAAGTCCTTGGCTTTCTCAGAGACAGGCACTTCTGGAGGGAATGCCAGTGTTTCCTTCCAGCTCATAACTTTCCTATATGTCTCCTGAGGTGTCTCAGAGCAGAAAGGTGGGAAGCCTGGGTGTCAGGGAAACAAAAATTACCAGCTTTGGTGATCAGTTCAACCAGACCTACAAGTACACGCCACGAGAAAAAAACCTGAGTGTTCTGTAGCGACATCTGTTTCTTATAGGTGTTGGTTTACTGTAAAACTACTAATGAAGTCCATAA
Organism: Cricetulus griseus; assembly: GCF_003668045.3. Lineage (NCBI taxonomy): Eukaryota > Metazoa > Chordata > Mammalia > Rodentia > Cricetidae > Cricetulus > Cricetulus griseus. The sequence continues at coordinate 2,946,433 of NC_048601.1, forward strand.
GGATGTAAAGCCCCACCTCATCTTATCCGAACCCTGCATATGGCATCCGATAAGGGAAGCCATAGGGATCCTGGGCAGAAGAAGGTGGGGAATAGATTAAAAATGGCTCTGCTATTTTTGTCTGTCACAGAAGTATCCGCCAATAGAGGTATGTACCAATAGAAGTATCTGCCAATAGAGGTATGTACCAATAGAAGTATCTGCCAATAGAGGTATGTATCATGCATGTAAACAGGACTCACCTATTAGCATTTCATACATGATCACTCCCAAGGACCACCAGTCACACAGTTTGTTGTAGCCAGTCTGCATGAAGACTTCTGGAGCAATGTAGTCTGGTGTTCCGACTGTGGAATATGCCTACAAAGCAGCATCCTGTCAAACTGGCATTCTGAACCTCTCAGACAACATCTGAGTGTGGATTAGTACAGGAAGAAGCACAGGACAAGCACCCCCTTACTGGTGACATGTAAGGCAGGGTGTCACATGTAAGGCTGACTGACAGGTGCTGAGTCAGGCACTGTGGACAGAACACAGGATGCTGGGCTGAGGAGAGACCCTTCTTCTACTTCAAAAGGGAGGAAAAGGCTGCGTCCAGTGGCCCTGACTTCTGCTCACTACTCATGTGAGCTGCTCTCTGAGCCTCAGCTTCTGCTCACCAAAGATCCAGGTGGGAGAACCTACAGCAGCTTGATCTGAGGCCGCAACAAAAAGCGCGCTCACAGGCTGCCTTCCTTAGAACGTAACTCCATCGAGTTACGTCAGGGGCTCTGTGCACCTTCCCCTTGATCCACATCAAATTCTACAAAACCATTATTAGCTGCTCTCAACAGGGGCACTATTGTAGAAATCACCAAAAGTGGGACAGAAGACGTCACTTCAGGGACCAGGGGACAATGAGACCTGCAGTGGGTGGGCTGAAGGAATCTCCTGACCCAGACATTGATGAACTCATCGCTGCTTCTTCCTCGGGAGCCACTGACCAACGACAATTTCTCTTAGGAGATACAGAAACCCTCTGCCATGCTTTTATTTATTTATGAAGACAGGGTCTCACTGTGAAGCCCAGGTTGGTCTCAGAACCCAGGATGCCCCTGCCTCAGCCTCTTAACTAGTGGGTTTCAGGTGAGCACCAATGCCAGCCCCTCAGACAAGTTTTTAAGGGGTATTTGTAAGGATTCAGGCATTATGCCCCTATCACCTGGCAGAATGCTCTCAGCCCAGGGTCCCATGAGTGCTAGTCTGCACACAGGTACAAAGGACCCCTTTAAAAGAAAGAGCCCCACCCACTTATGCTCTTTCCCATTCTTTCCAGCTGTTCCCCTGGGGCAGACAGGACTTTTCCTGTCTCCCTCTTGTCTTCTGTCCTCTCTCTGTCTCTGTCTCTGTCTCTTCACCTCTTTTCTCTTTCCGTTCCACTCCCTCCCCGTTCTAATAAAACTTCTAAGTTCTGTCTGCCTGGCGTATTTGTTCCCCGCCTGCCCCCGCCCATGGAATCTGCCAAGGTTCCCCTCAAGCTTTGTCCCCTTGCCTTTAAAAACAGGAAGACTGTAGTATTTTCTCAAATGTAACATCTGATCTAAAACGACTCATTCAAAAACAGAATGAAGTTTTTTCCTTAACCAACAGATGAACACACTTTAAAAAGTTTATCAGAATATGAAGTTTGCTGCTAATTGGACCAATGACCAAATGAACTCAAAAATGCAAAATGTCATTTAATTGTGTTGGACATGGCAGGCTATTGTCACCTGAGTCTAGCATTTCCCAAGGGAACGGGGAGTCCCCAGCTTCATCATTGCTTACTTGAACTCAACAAATACTGACAAGGTATCTGTCTGCATGTGCTGGGCACTGTGTAAGAAACCAGGAAGACAAAGTCAAAGCTACACTCCTGATTGCAAATGTTCACACCTCAGTTAACTATACAAATGCAGACAGGAAAGGGAGGAAAGCAAGTCTTACATTCACTAAAAAAAGAGGGAAATGGCATTAGTGAGAAACAGCCAGGGCTGGAGAGATGGCTCAGAGGTTAAGAGCACTGACTGCTCTTCCAGAGGTCCTGAGTTCAATTCCTAGCAACCACATGGTGTCTCACAATCATCTGTAATGAGACCTGGTGCCCTCCTCTGGCCAGCAGGCATGTATGCAGGCAGAATATTGTATACATAATAAATAAATCTTAAACAACAACAACAACAACAACAAAAGAAACAGCCATAAAATTCAACGTTAGGGGCTAGGCTTGCCTATTGAGACAACTGTGTCACTGCCAACACCCCAAGCTTCCTGTTCCATTGGTTACAGGAGTTACACCACCCCAGGCAATGAGAACGCTGGCTATGGAGAGGAGGTGATGTCTCCTCCCTGTTCTCTGTACGAAGTAAGGGGATAGGGCCATAGTGAAAACAGACAAGAGTTAAAAGGAGGTATGGGTTAAACAGCCAAATCAGAAACACTAGGATGAGAAACAGAGCTTGCAGCTGGTTATGAGCTAGCCAAGGGGACCTGGTAAAAGAGACTTGGGATCTGAAAGAAAGGCCAGTGTTGGTGGTGGCTGCAGCTCCGGGAGACCCTCTCCTTCTGGAATGTACACTGGACTCTACTGCTCTTTTATGTCTGCTTGCTTCTCACTCACAGATTAGGTAGAGACAGCATCAAGAAAACCCACCTATCTCAGGAAGGACACCCAAGACCATCCCAATGACAGTTAACCAAGCTTAATTGCAGCTTCTTCTCTGTGGTGTGGGAACAAACAGCTTAGTGTAATCACAGACAGGAGGACAGAGGCTGGTGAAACGCCCGACAGCAACAGACAGTCACAGGCAATAACTAATAAAGCTGGAGTCACAGACAGACACAGCGAGGCTTCACCCCAACTAACTGGGTGGGCAGCATGTGAAGAACTCATGATCAGCTCCTGGCTGGGCCAAGACAGTGTGGTCCTCCACAGGCTCAGCCCATGACAGCCCAGAGAACTGGCCAGCCTCAGCAACTAGTGTCTGCAGAGCCCTTACGGATGAATCTCAACAGCCTTTTCTCTCAGGAACCCCGATACCACTCTAGGAAGCTTCTCTCTTTTCTTGAGCTTCTTACTTTTCTGAAACCTCCGTCATAAAACACACTGCGCTCTGTTCACACCCACAAGTGTCTGAGTCTTTAATCTTCACTGGCAGCAGAAAACGCAGGAGGGGGTTGCTGTCCCAGTTGACCTTTGGTGACCCCGTCCCTGTCCACCTGTGCAGTCGGAGCTACTGAGGAAAGCACCTCGAGTTCCCAGGGGGACAGCATTCTTCAGGACTCACCAGCTGCCTCCTGTTCTTCTTCCACGTCTCCGCTTTTCGCTTCGAGTTCATGTTCTGAAACGCTAATTCCAACAAGACACCACGACCGTCAGAGGGGAAATGGACAAAAGATGCAACTGCACACCTACACCTAAAGCTCAGGCAACTCAGGAAGAGCGGGGGAGCCTCACTTCTTCACAGAACTAAAGTTCCAAGCTACAAAATTTCAACCAAAGGAAAAATGCAAACTTACAGAAGTCGCTTGGTGGGTTGTGTGTGAGGTTTCTATAGAATTCAGTCCTGTGCGCTTTCTTTAACCCCGTGCACAAACCAAAATCAGATAATTTTACATGTCCCTAAAACAACAACAAATTCCAGTGAAGTCATGTTAACTTTGAAGACAAAAAAGTCCTTAATATAAACTCTGATGCCATTATTATAAAAATTCTTAAAACACATACAGCTAAAAATTTGAGATTATACATGTCTGAGGATGATTTTTAAAAACAGAAAACAGGGAGTTTTATTTTTTTTTTTTTTGTAACCCATTTCCCGTGATGTTACTCCAGAACAGCCATTTATGTACTATCTATGAAAAAGTTTAGTTAATCCAAAACAACCCAAGCCACGGCTGCTGTCTGCAGCCAAGAAACCGGCATGAAAAACCCAAGGACTCTCCCGTTCCTCACATGCCTTGGCGTCCAGTAAAAGGTTGTCTGGCTTGATGTCCCGGTGGATGAAGCCCAGCTGGTGGATTGCGTCAATCGCCAAGACAGTCTCTGAGATGTAGAACTGCGTCTCCTCTTCTGTCAGGGTGTCCTTCTTCATCAGCAGCGTCATCATGTCACCTGCACAGGGCGAAGCACCGAGGGACTGCGAACGGGGAGGTGACTCGCCTCACCTTCCTGCATCCACCCCAATTTCTGTCTTCTCTCACATCCTCCTTCTGCTTTACTCCCCACAGCCGTCAACAGCTTTAATCTTTGCTGCTGTGAGGCAGTGACCCCGAAGCCTCAGGCGCAGGTCCGTTCATAAACATCAGTAACTGTCTGGAGCCCTGGTGCTGTATCATGGGAGTGCGCAGCAAACACCCTCTTGAGGAGACCCTCTTCAGACGTCCTTTGTACAGACTGTGTCATATTTGCGGTTTTATGACTTGCCCGGTACCTCAAACAACCCACCAAGTGCATGCAATGGTGTGTGTGGGGAGCATGCTAACTTATCAGGGCCAGAACAGAGTTTAGAAGCACGAAGAGTGAACAGGCACGCCTAGAAACCAGAATTCTGTCTTTCTGCATACAGGCTCTCTTCCCTTAACTCTACAGTGAACACAAAATGGTAATATATAAAATGTTATCCTAGCCGGGCGTTGGTGGCACACGCCTTTAATCCCAGCACTCGGAAGGCAGAGGCAGGCGGATCTCTTGACTTCGAGGCCAGCTTGGTCTACAGAGCAAGTGCCAGGATAGGCTCCAAAGCTACACAGAGAAACCCTGTCTCGAAAACCCAAATAATAATAATAGTAATAATAATAATAATAATAATAAATAAAATAAAATTTCATCCTAACAGTCCTTTGGAAATTACATGATTTGTGGCCAAATCATCTTCCATTATTCTGGAAGTAAATACTAAAAAAAATGATGGGTATGTATACACTCAATAAAATTCAGCAGTAAAACTGGGTGACATTATTACTTCATATGCAGATGAACTTATTACGTATGCAAATGAGCTCAGGTCTGTCTGCCACTGCTATTTACCTCCAGGAAGAAATTCCATGATCAGATAGAGATTCCGCTTGTCCTGAAAACTGTAGAACATCTTCACCACCCAGGCACCGTCTGCTTCCACCAAAATGTCTCTTTCTGCTCGGATATGAGCCACCTAGATGAATATGTTTTGAAAAGACAATTGACCCAGAAAGTCTCACTAAATATGCAGAACCCAGGAGGCTGTTTTTATCTTATTTCATTAAGCCTCGAGGGTGAGCAGAGAGCCAGCAGATTCTCCTCCACTGTGACAGGGCCCACAGGAGGAGACAGCAGCAGTGCTCAGGGAGCCTGTGTCTGCTCTTCCTGCGGTCACCAAGGACAGGGAGTGTGGTACCTGAAGGAAGGGAGCCAAGACAGCAACCATCAGAAACTAAAACCTACCCAACTTTCTGCCCTTGAACAGAACCACGAGAAAGTAATGGCTTTTGTCATTCACAGCCCCAGCCTTGCTGTTTTCTGATAGCAACAGAGCAAACTAACACAGAGGCTGTAAAGTTGGAAAGACTGAACTCTGAACTTAACAACTGAAAACACCAGACTATAAATTCAGTACCATCTAGTAAACGAGGTCTCTTTTATAATTTTCAGCATCAACACTGCCCTGAGCCCTCCCTCTCACAGAGGCCCTTGGCACTGTACATGTTGGGAGACACACCTGCTCTTTCTCAAGCATGTCTGATTTCCTCAGGATCTTCATGGCATAGATGTGCCCCGTGTCTTTCTTCTGGACCAGCCGCACCTGGAGCACAAACGCAAGCGCTGAACAGTGGGAACCACACACACACACACACACACACACACACACACACATTTAAGGGGGGACAGGGATCTCATGTAGCCCAGGCTGGCCTTGAACTTATTATTATGTAGCTGGAGATGACCTTGAACTTCTGATCCTCCTGCCTCCATCTCCCAAGTGCTAGGAGTACAGAGGTGTGCCATCACACCCGGTTTCTATGATGCTGAGTCAAAGGCAGGGCTTTGTGGATACTAGGCAAGCACTCTTACCAACTGACCTATGACCTCGGAGCCTACGAACTATATTTAAACACCATACAACATCTACTTTCAACAATGGTGATGTGAACAAAGCAGCTCACCTCCCCGAAAGCTCCTCTCCCTATAACCTTCAGAGACTCAAAGTCATCCAGGCCAAGTCTGGTCCTCTTGAGCCGTAAGAACTCTGTTTCTTTGCGAGCATGCTGTGATCGGCGTAACTTTTTCTATGAAAAACAGAATTTAAAAAGATGATTTTAAAGTAACCCTGTCTCAAAGGCATGTGTAATGTTAAAAGACAACAGACATAAAAACAAAGACAGGCCGTGGGGGTGCACGCCTTTAATTCCAGCGCTTGGGAGGCAGAGACAGGTGGATCTCTGCGAGTTCAAGGCCAGCCTGGTCTACAGAGCGAGTTCCAGGACAGCCAGGGCAACACAGGGAAAGCTTGTCTTGGAAAACCAACAAAACAAAGCAACAAGAAACAAAGGCATAGCGACTGGAGAGAAGTCTCTGCAGCTAAGATGTGTGATGTTCTTGTAAAAGACACAAGCTCAGCTTCCAGCATCCATTCAGCTCCGGGCATCAGGTGACTCTGGGATCCTCAGGCATTGCACTCAAATGCACAAATCCACACTCACTCACACACATATAATTTTAAAGAAGTGAATGGATGGAGGTATGGTACCTTAATTATTATATGCTTGTCTATAATCTACTTGTCAAGTCAAGTATTTACTAAGCAAGGGAAGAATAAAATAGTATTAAGAAAACATTTTTAAAACAATTATTAAGTCTGTATCCTTGAAAGACTTTATGGGCTGCATCACCTTAACCAGTTTATTGTATGTGTAAGTTGATGCCTTCTGAATGGTAACTTAACTAACAAAAATAAATCTTAGACAGTGCAGATGCCAGGAGTGTTCTGGGATGTGTGTACCTACTTATTTTTGAGACAAGATCTCAGTGAGTAGCCCAGGCTTGCCTGGAACTCAAGGCAGTCCTCCTGCCCCAGTTCCTGAGTGTTGGGGTCACAGGCATCCATCACCAGGCTCTGCTTGCTTCCTCTGACACTTGTTTTTACTGTCAGGGAACTGGCTCCAATTCTTTACTTTCCAAGGTGCTGTCACCACTACTGTGACCTGCAGAAGTCACATAGCAGCAGTGTTCCCATGGAGATTTACTTAAGAGTGAAACCTGGGCTGAAAAGATGGCTCAGAGGTTAAGAGCACTGACTGTTCTTCCAGAGGTCCTGAGTTCAATTCCCAGAAACCATGTGGTAGCTCACAACCACCTTAAATGAGATCTGGTGCCCTCTGCTGGTGTGCAGGCAGAAGACTATACATAATAAATAAATAAATAAATAAATAAATAAATAACATCTTTAAAAAATGAAACCCATTCTTGCATAAATTTCAGCAAATTTCGCAAAACTTCATACAAGTTTCCAACGACATGAAATTGCAAAATAATAATTACAAAGTAGCATTAAAATACCCAAGTTAGCTGGGAATGGTGGCACACACCTTCAATCCCAGCACTCAGGAAGCAGAGGCAGGTGGGGATCTGTGAGTTCCAGGTCAGCCAAGACTATAGAGACCCTGTATCAAAAACGAAAGAAAACCAATCAACCAATTAAAAAAAAAACAAACAAAACAAAACCATCCGAGTCAATACTATTACAGTAATACTCTGATTTGCAAAGATAACAAAATAAGAACTATTAATAAGCAACATTTTGAAATACCCAAAGGCTGCATCTGGAAATCATTTTCTTGTTCTAACCTCATTGACTCCTCATCTAAGAAAAATCAAGTTCATGACACAGTGATTGTTCCCAGTAGAGGCAGCACACACTGGAAAATAAAACCATTGAGCCCCTACTCATGTTCAAGTGATCCTATCAACCTTGAGGTCAGGGACTCAAGTCCTAGCACTCCCATCAGTTTGGACACACTGCTCCCAAAGCAGCTCAAAGCAGAGCCACTCACCTGTCCTGCACCTGTTTGTCTGTTGTAGAGTAGTAGGTGTCTAACTAGAAGTTAGGTGTCTAATTAAGTCTGCACATCATCAAAACAGAATTCTAATACTCGTAGCAGAGGTAGGAGGGAAACAAGGAATGTCTTCAGTTCACACAGTTCAATGAAGCTACATTAGTATTTTATTTAATCATAAGGATGCTTTGCCTGAATGTATGTCTGTGCACCGTGTGCATGCCTGGTGTTCACAGGTCAGGGGAGGGTGTCAGATCCCTGGAAACTCAAGTTACAAATGGTTGTGAGCTGTCATGTAATTGTTATAGATTGAATCTGGGCCCTCTGCAAGAACAGCTAGTGTTTTTAATTGCTAAGCTGTCTCTCCAGTCCCCAATTTGATTTGTGGCTGGCTGGCTGGCTGGCTGGCTGGCTGTGCGTGCGTGCGTGCGTGCGTGCGTGCGTGCGTGTGTGTGTGTGTGTGTACACCTTTGGATAGGAACCAGGTAATAAAGGAAATGAAGATATAGCAAATAGCAAATACTGTTTTATATATGTTACTTAAAAAATAAGACTGCACTTATCTTGGGGTTTGGGAAACTTTAACCCTTTAAATAGTCTAATGCAGCTAAAAGCACATCTATATGTTGTAGAATATTAGTTGAACATCTGTTTATGCTGTGGAATATGTTAATGGTGCAAAGATGTGTTGCATTCTTTATGTTGCATTTGTTCAACTCTGTGAAGCTGTGTGGCTTTGCCTGTCTGAAACACCTGATTGGTCTAATAAAGAGCTGAACAGCACAGTTAGGCAGAAGATAAAGGATAGGCGGGGTTGCCAGGCAGAGAGAATAAATAGAAGAGCAAAGAGGAGGAGAGGAGGACGCCAGAGGCCAGCCACCCACCTACACAGCCAGCCATGGAATAAGAAGGAAGTAAAGATATACAGAGAAGAGAAAGATGAAAGCTCAGAGCAAAAGGTAGATGGGATGACTTATGAAAAGCTGGCTGGAAACCAGCCAGGCTAAGGCTGGGCACTCGTAAGTAAGAAGACGTCTCCATGTGTTTACTTGGGATCTGGGTGGCGGGCCCCCAAAGAGCAAAAAATAAAAATACCAACATGAAGCTCGAATGTCCACAGCACCTGAAAAATTAAAAAAAAAAAAAAAATGGACCTGGGTCCTTTAAAAGGTTCTGCCTTACAGCAAGCCCTTGAGCAACCAGTATAATAAGGAGGGGGGAAAGCTAAGAAAACAAAAAAAACAGAAAACAAAAAAATGCTATAATGCAAGCTTCGGCATTTTATTCTAGAGCTCTGGGTTTGAATGCAGTTCTCAGTCATGCACCTCTGTGTAGGGAGACATCATAACCATGCCTCCTAAGGGCTGGCTACAGATGTGCTTAACCACACCTGTCAGGGTATGGTCAGGGGATGTTCAGGATGACACATGGGGGATTCTTAAGGGGCAGCAGACACGTGGGAGCTCTCTCTAGCCTCCCTAGCTTGCTGCCTCTGGGCACGCTCTAGCTTGCGCTTGGCCGGTATTATTTGAATAAAGATATCTTAACCTACAAGCTCTCGTTACACCTCTGACCAGGTCTCCAGCTCTTGTAGGCTTTGCTTTCACAGATCCAAAAAGCTGGCAGAGCCAGATGCTAAAGCCAGCCGCAGAGGTCACTGCTTAGCCGTTTAAACGATCATGCAGTCAAAAAAGACTAGAGATATGCAGTAAAAAAGGTCCAGACAGGAAAAACAAAACAAAAAACCCTCTAAACAGGTTCCAGTGTGTTTAATAATGTGCACAGGCATAGGAAAAGAAGGATGCAGACAGTCATAGAAAGAAATAGTTTAAAAATAAAGTCTTTAAAGAGAGAAGTAAAGTAATATATATACAATATATATACATATGCATATATACACACATCTATATATGTATATGTATATATAAAAATAAGCCACGTTAAAATGGGAAATACAGGGAGTCTGTCTGGATCCAGTGTGTTGCTATATTGACCTTAAATTTTTTGATTGCTGATAAGCAAATGACAACTGCTAAGAGACATGGGGTTGAAAGGATGCTGAAATAAACCAGCCTAGATATTTTAAGAGTAATTAACTTTAAGATGGAACTCAAAAATGCATTGCTTTGAAGAAGAGTTTTTGCTTGTATTTCCACAGGAAATGAGAAGCTGGGGGTTCCTTCAGGGTTGATATGGATCAGGTTTGATCAGGGGAGACATACTGAATCTTGACAGGTCATATATATTGATGGGGAAGGTCCTCCTGTGTATGTTTCTTATTGATTGTTGAATAAAGTTTAACCAATGAGGCAGCAAGTCAGGGAGGATTCTGGGAAATGTAGTAAAAAGAAGTCTTGTGATACAGGCAGACTCATATATAAGCAGGGACAAACAGGAAGTCATACTCTTTCTCTTGCTCTTCCTCTGGTCTCTGCTCTGGAGTCGCCATGTGATCCACTGGCAAGAGAGGGTGCCAGCGGAAGGTGTCCTTGATAATATAAGGCTTGTACAATATATAGATTTATGATAATTAAGACTGAGCTAAAAAAAAAAAAGACTGAGCTAGCTGGGGGTGGATATGTAAATATGAGTGGTAATTAAAGAATTTAAATAAAAAATATATTTAAAAAAAAGACTGAACTAGCTGGGGGTAGATATGTAAATATGAGTGGTAATTAAAGAATTTAAATAAAAAATATATTAAAAAAAAAGACTGAACTAGCAGATGAGAAATCCTAGTCATTGGCCAAGCAGCATTTGTATCTAATATAAGTCTCTGTGTGTTACTTGGGACCCTAATGTAAGGAGCCGTTACAAGCTAGTGCGCATGCGCACTAGGTAACTTTGTAACTTTCCATCCCTTGGTCTCCGCCTCTCCCGTGACGTCATATGGTCCGATCAGCTAACGTCATATGGTCCGACGAGCTTCAGCCAGTCAGGGAGTAACACTTCTGAGGCGGCTAAGGGATGGGTTTTTGGGAGTTCGGAGTCTCCGCTCTGTAAGCTGATGCTCTCCCTCTCAAGACGCATTAAAGCTTTACTGCAGAAGGATCCTGAGGAGTGTGCCGTGTCGTTTTTTGCTGGCGAGACGGTTAGCGCGAGACACCTTAATGTGGAGGCAGGCGGGACTCAGGCAGATGGAGTAAAGACTTACCATTACAATATATCAACAAGGATTACAGCTGGTCTTCCCAGGACTTGACCATTATCCCAATTTTTGCAGGGACCCTTAAAGTTGACTTCTCCCACAGACAACAGGAAGAAATCCAGAGAACATGATACCCACATTCCCAAGAGATGGGGTGATTGTTGGTTATTTGGTGGGTTATACATGCTTTTACTCTTGTTTGGGGTATTGTGCTTATGTAGCTCACTTAAAAATGCAATGTATAACTAAGACATGAGATTAGTAGTTAATCTATAATGATCAAATTTGCTCTGTGCATGGGTTGGCAGCTCTGAGACTTGGCTGGTTTTAAGTCCCAGAACTCGAGGTCTATCTTTTAAGGATCACTTGGTGGCACTGTAGCATTGTGTCCCTGTGGCAAAAAAAGGTGCCTGCTTTGATGTCTAATTACACACAATAAATGAACACAAGACTGTGGAAGATGGTTCTGAATTTGTCCTTCTCACTGCTGCAAAATAGCACAGTAGTGTTTAGCTACAGAAACCTGTCTCATCCCAACAGAAGATACCTGGCTGCAGTTTCATAAGATGTGCTTATGATCTACAGACAAGAGTCTGCCAAAAAACTCTCTAACAATAGCACCAAAAAATTGCAGTCACTGAGTATCTGACAGGTTCTCACGCCTGCAGGAACACAGCTCTCCAGCGACAAAACAGGAGTGACAATGTGCGTCACCGCATTCCGAATAGAGCACCAGCCCCAGGACACCCTACTCAGTGAGGTCAGCTCTTCAGACAGCACTGCAGTCAGCACTGCAGCCCGGTGGTAACTGAGGACCCACTGTACCTGCTCAGAGTGAACTGAAATAAGATCCCTGTGCTAACCCGGACTTTCCCCTCCTCAGGAAAGACCTGCAGGCAGATGGCTGCTTCACACAACTCTCTTCTGCAGCTTAAATCAATTATTTTGGTTTTCCCATTAATAAACTTCTACTTTGGATGACTTTTGCTAATCAGCGTATCTCCTCCCCTATGTTTTGAGGCAATCTCATTTTGTAGCTGGCAATTCTCTTGACTCCCCGTCTCCACCCCAGTGCTGGGATTAAAGACTCCTTTCCTCTTCAAATGATCAGATTCTCAATCTTCAGGATGCCCAGGCGTCTCTAAAGCAGTCAGGATATTTCAAAGGTCTGAGCTATTAAAGGGTTTAGCTAACAGCTTCCTGTCAGCCACTGCTGTACACAGCCACACACAGTTTAACCATCTCACGGCTCACTCATGAACCACTGCACAGACCATTTTCTGTTACAGAATAAATTAAAGGTATTAACTTTCACTGAAAAACTACGCTTGAAGGTAGCTCAGTTGGTAAAGTGCTTATCTTGCAGACACAAAGAACCAAGTTTAATCCCCACGATTTATGCAAACACGCCAGGTGAGGTGGCAAACACTTATAATCTCAGTACTGGGGAGGCAGAAACAGGTCAGCTGGCCAAGCAGCCTAACCTACTTAGTGAGCTCCAGGTCAACAAGGAAAAAGACAGTATTGCTGAGAACTGGTACCCCAGGTTGTCCTCTGGCCACATGCACCCCACACCTACACACATTCGTGAGAAAAATTTGTTTTTTTTTTTTTTTTTTTTTTTTTAAGAAACAAGAAATTCTAACTCCTTATAATGACAGTTCTAACATTGAAGAGAATTGTTTTACACACAACATAATCAAAGCCCAAGCACTGAGCTTCACAATAAACACATAGGAATTTTAAAATACCTTCACAGAAAAAGTGGAACGTTTAAAAACAGATATTACGAACCACCGACTTTTAGAAGCAAAACAATGTGACATTTTCTAAGAGCTATTTACAAGAATTAAGAAAAAATCATTAGTGCCCACCAGGGGGCGCCATGACCGCTACAAACAGGCCTTCCCAGACAGTTCTCTGCCTGCCACTTGGCAATATTTTTAAAAGCAGCTTAAAATTTTTTTATGCAAAAGTCCAGACTTCTAGATCTCGTACAACAGGAACCTGGCCACACTGGGCTAACAGAGGGGCAACTGTTTTGCAATCTGTCATCTGACATGCCAGATCTGAGCTCTTGGTGTCTGACAGGTCTTCATTAATATAAAGTGCAATATAAGAAAACAACAAAAAACCCAACTATTTCTTCCTCCTCTTCTTCCCTCATTTCCTTCCTTTTCCCCGAGACAGGGCCCTGCTATATACTGCAGGCTGTTCTTCAATGAACAGAGTCTCCAATGTGCTCAGCGGGGGCTTCTATTCTGGTAACCAACCTCTCCCTAAATTTATAATTTAGCCAGGCGTTGGTGGCACACGCCTTTAATCCCAGCACTCAGGAGGCAGAGGCAGGTGGATCTCTGTGAATTCGAAACCAGCCTGGTCTACAGAGTGAGTTCCAGGACAGCCTCCAAAACCACAGAGAAACCCTGTCTCGAAAAACCAAAAAAATAAAACCAAAAAAATAAAACAAAACAAAGCAAAACAAAAAAACCGAAACAGTGGATTTACCCATTCTACCATGGATAAAGTAGTCACGAATGATCTTAAAAACACATATTTATTTCCTGGCCTCTTCATGCTTTGGGTGAGCCTCTCTGGAAAGATGGTGCTTTCAGGCTATCCCAAGTACAGAAACCGTCAGTGTAGAATGTAGGACAAGTGGCTAAGCCATGAGGGAGGATTTCCCAGGGAAGTCAGACGTTAGGGAGGAGAAAGTGCTTCAAGAGACAGAAATAGCACATGAAAAGGGCCACAGATAAGCAGGAAAAAAAAAATCACAGCAATTGGGTACTGGTCAAGGCTGGATGACATGCCGAGAGCTAAGGCTAGAGAGAAACAGGCCACCAGAAAGAAGCCTGTACTGCATCACGTAAACTACTCTTCTACTATAACACAGTACCACAAGCAAGCAAACACAGAGACTGGGGGTTGGTGGGTGCACGGGGCATGACATCTCACTGAAGCCATCACAGGCAGGAAGGACAGTTAGCAGACTTCTGAGTACAGAAAAACTAGGGACAGGAGGAAGAGACCATTTCAAGACATTTATCAGCAAGATGCACAGCCTAAATTAGGGAGTAAATTGTTTAAAAAAATATTCAGGGAAAAAAATGTGAGAAGAGGGAATCGACAAGAAGGTCTAGAGCCCACCCATGTCCTGTACACCCAGAACACGATGGATGGACAGATGGGTGAGTGGGTGGATGGGTGGATGGAAGGAAGGATGAACAGACGGACAGACGGATGGTATCCAGAGTCCACCCCTGTCCTGCACACCCAGAACACGATGGATGGACAGATGTGTGAGTGGGTGGACGGGTGGGTAGGTGGGTAGGTGGATGGATGGACAGGTGGATGGAAGGAAGGATGGACAGACAGACAGACAGATGGTATCCAGAGCCCATTCCTGTCCTGCACACCCAGAACGCTGTGGATGGTATTCAGCAAATGTGATGCTCCTGGGGGCAAAGGCCCCCATCTCCTCCTCAGGTTCCCACACAGCAACACAGTAAGAAGCCACATTCAGATGGAGAAACCGACCATAGCCAAGCCACACAATCGGCTGACATGGTTTAGTACAGAAGGTTACGTTACCTCCTCGTCTGCCAAGCCTTCTTCCTCCATGGCCACTTCTAGTTTCTTCTGCCTTTTCCAAAGAAAAAATAATTAGACTTTCTAAATGTGTTCCTATTTCCATTTGAGAACTACAGGTATTTATTGAAGCCAATCAATGGGCACATTATGCTAAGAAAATCTTTCAAATTGGACCAAGATTCAGCTATTCACTGTGGTCAGGACTCTTTCTTGAGATACTTAGACTTAGCATTTTCATACTGACCAAAGCTTTACTGTTTATCCCCCAGTACAAAATGACGTTCCCAGCTCAGGAGAGAGTCCAATGGCAGACACATATATTTGAAAACTGAAAAGTCATATATGTATAGGGCAATAACTACTGATCAGAACTTTTGCTTTTCTGGGTAAAGACAGGTTTGACTCTCTGGATTTTTCTTTTTTTTAATGTGAAGTTAAGCTGAGTATTTCCAATGGGGCTGCAGATGGTAACGAGGACCATGGAACACGTTTTGCCTCTCATTCTTAAGTGAACAGCATTTCATGTCTACAGTGTTGGTTTTTTCCTAACTATGGATCTGGACAACTCATCCTTAATTAGCTTTGGATTATACAACAGAAGACTAACACTCTTGAATCTACTCAAATGGGGTCAAGGATTGAGGCTCAAGTACCACAGTCTTTGTATCTGCTACTCATGAGAACCCAACGAAAGATAAGCTCCTTTTTAGGTCAGGACCTGGTACATCCCATTCTATGCCTCCTCCTCTTCCTCTTAACATGTGTGCACAATGCTCTTCCTGGTCAAATGTCACTGTCGTGTGGGAAGGGCGGTCAAAGCACATGTCCATTTTGGTCCCCACACTGCCACTCCCCGCTCTCTCATGTAGCATCTGTGTGCACCAGTTCCCCTTACCAAACTCCAAGTTTCACTGAGGCAAAATGACAGCCATTATTTTTCTCTATTCCCATTAATACAACACAGCACCACTAATGCTATACATTCGTCAGCAATTTCTAAAGCCATCTCTCCAAAGGACAGCACAAAGGCACACCACAATGCCACAGCCGGAAAGATCTGTGTTAAACACAACTGACATGTGATGTGAGCACACGTACACAAGACTCTGGAAACCAGGAAATGAAACAAGCAACCAGGTCCAGGCAACTTAACAGAGGGCAGGGCTCCCGTCCAGTCACAGACAACCAACAAACCTTTAGCCTTTACTGTACCTGGTTTCTCTCTCTTCGTGCTGTAAAATTAGGTTGCTGTAAAAATTCTCCAGTGTGAGCTTGGCCACAGTCACTCTTTCCCTGGTATGGTTGCTCATAGGAAAGGTGGTTGCTGCCCCAGCTGTCACTGCCATAGTAATGGGACCTGAAATGACATAAAAAGAGCAAATTCTTCAGCAGTTTTTACAAAAACCAAACGTCCTGCTTCTTTTATCAAACTCTAAAAATGCTTACTTTCTACTAAGAATGATTCTATTAGTTAACAACCCAGGTTTCTTAATTAAAATAATACAAAACTAATAATAAACAGATGCAAGCCAGGTGTAGTGCCTCACACCTGGAACACCAGCACTAACCACCTTCCCCCAACAGATGCACAGGTTCCAAAGCCAGGGAAATTGATTCTGTTCTGGAAAAACCAGGAGCTAATTACGGGAGGATGCATTGGTGGCAGTCCACACACTCACAGGCTGGTTAGCTCACAAAAGGCAGCAGTGTGCAGCAGTGTTCAAAACAAGGAAGTTCCGGTCCGTTTTGCTGATTTACTGACCACCTGTCAAACTTTGTAAGATTTTGCCAATAGTTCCATTCCTAATAAATATGTCTCTAAAGATAGAATGTGTTTTCAATGGTATCCTATCAAACACGCATGCGGGCAGGCACCAGCACTCTGTGCAGGTGTATGCTTTAGAGATGGGTCACAAATGCTCTTTCCACTCCAAATTCTGTTTCTGCAACAGCACAAGACGCAGCACTTTTTTTCCAGGCTATGAGGCACACTTCATTTTCCAACGGGGCTCAAATGCCTTTGAAAACCAGGCAGTGACTATAAAAACATGTGAATCAGTTCTGAATGGCGTATGTCTGCGCAGAGGCGTCCAGGTGCCAACTTTGATGAACCACTGGTATTAAGGTCATTTCAACCCTTAGGAAGGCAAGGAATTCGGCAAAACAGCTGTTTCACAGAAAGACAATCTGCTCTACAGGTCTCTGTGGTGGTACTTCTGCAACATTTGCTTACCACAGGCTTTGATAAGCCAAAAAGACAGCACAGATCACACATAAAGGAGTTTGGGTACCTAGAAGAGGGTCCTAACAGACCATCTGGATGAGAGATGGCTTGCCAGGTGAGCATCCCAAGTTCCACTCAGCCGACCAGCATTCCCTGAGAACTTTACACCACCTGCCGCTTTAAAGACATGAAGACACGGGGCTCTGCTTGCAGACCTGAGCAGAACTGGAAGCCAGGGATAGGAAAGAAACAAAGAGCTACTGTTCGTCAGGCACAGACTGGAAGTGTGTGATTTAGCGGTGGTGAACTCCCATTTCCCTTGCTGTCTCGTGGACTTAAGCAGACAGGGTTCTACTGTGTGAGCCTCACACTCACCACAAAGCTGTGCTGCAGACCAGTTAACTCTCTGTGATGAGAAGCTCACCCCCGCCCTTGTTTAAAACTTACATGGGTTCTTCTGCACACACCACGTCAAATTAGCACACAAAGTGTAGCTGGCAGAAGCCAGCGATGGGCATCTCAGGACAACTGTATTTCATTTGTTGACCGAGGACCTAGAACAGCAGTCCTCACTGCATCCTTCCAGCAGGGAACTGGAGCTTGGGGAAGCTCACACAGCAATGGGCTGTGCAGTGGGGACTCAACCCCAACTTCAGCCCCCCTCCTGCCTACAGTCCATCACATGAGCTCCCTTAAACCACTTGGACACGTGGGAACCTGCTGATCCTCTGTGGCTTTACCTTGTCTCACTGCTCACTCTTTGGTGGGAGGGCTCTGCATCCGCACCTCGGTCGCTGGCGTGCGTCATGACAATCAGCTGCCCTCTGCTCTAAACTAGAACTTCTCTGAGCACTCTCTCCCAAATTCCTTCTAGAACATTCACCACCATGTCATATCTGACACAGGGCAGATGGTAATGAATGATGGAGACCACCTCGTAAAAAAGAGCAGCAGGAAGGGATGAAAGAGCTGGAAAAGAGCGAGGCTCTCTGATACCTGGAGTCAGAGATACAGTTCTGATCCATCCAGATCCTAAAGTCTGACCCCAGTCACTTTCCCAAGAGGGGACTGCAACTTGTGCTCTGCTGACTTCACAGGCCCCAGGCCATGTCAGGTTAGTGCCGGGGAAACCCATAAGGTACCTCTCTGTCAGCACTGCACGCAGCTTTTTTTAAAAATAAACTGCTGCATGGTATAACAGCATTTCTTTAAAAATCAATAACAAGAGAGTGTTCCAAGGATTGCCACAAGATCTGTAAGGACTCCACCACTTAACTGAACCCTAAACAAAAACGTTTTTTAAAATCTCAGAATCCCAGGTTCAAGTTCTGTTCCAAGATCAGACTCAGAAAAGGCGACAGTCAGGAAAGAGAAACAGCTGTGTCACACGGCCAACATCTCCCAAATCATGTCTGCTGTCAGGATTTGTGGGGGGACCAAAGAATCAAAGGAAATTTAAGAAACCTAGATGACAATTAAGAAAGACACTCAGGGCAAAAGTTGCCAGCTTTCCTATATCAGCATGTGTGCACCCTCAAGGGAGTAGGCAGAGTCCTGAGAGCTTCCTCAAGGCCCAGGAAGTGTCAGCTACTTTTCCCAACAAACACTATTTGGGAGCAAGGGTCCTCAAGAGCTCCAGCCAAGTGCAATTCCTAATGACTTCAGGATCTGTGTGTCTTTTCTTTGGCAACAAGTGATCACAAGCTGGGAAATGCCCAGCTGAGAAGACAACAAGTGCTGTACCAGTTCCCAGAAGCAAAAACCAGGCAAGAGCACTACTCCAGGACAACAAAAATCCTTCCACAGAGCTAAGGAGGAACCATGCTTTTCTTAAAACCTCCTTTAAGAATGCAAAGTAACACTGATCATGGAGTTATATGACTTGTAAGCAATACTTACATAAGTCAGAAAAAGGAGCAAGCCGACTGGTTGCAGCCGGGTGGTGCAGAATGTTTCCGGCTTATCAGCCAACATGCAAGATCTAGTGGCCAATCAAATTCTGGAAGATACTATATCCTCACCAAGCTTAGGGAAGACTGGTGTAGAGAGCAGAAAAAGCAGTGTGCAGACTGGTCACACAGCAGGAGGTGGGCCAGGAGCAGCAGGACCCAATACTGTCACAAAGCACTCCATCACTACAGGCCAGGAAAAAGAAGTCTGAATTAGGTTGGTGCTGTTGCTAGGAAACCAGGCTGGTATCTAGAGAGAATAGTCACTCAATGTAAACATTCAGTGATTTCAGGATGGGGTGGGGGGCATGGCTAAAGAACGGATCCCTGTCTCCCTGGGGTCCCCAGCCACTGCCAAGTGCTGGAGGAGATGATGACACTTAACTGCCAAAGTTGACCAAACTTGCCTTTAGGAGCAGGTCTGCAGGCCACAGGAGAAAGGCAGATGGCTAAGTAGAATCTTGGAAGACATTTTTGTGTAGCACATACACAGGTGAGGGGGAAATAAAACAACTGTCAAGTCCCAGAGAGTGCCTGCATTAGACATACAGAGAGAGCAAACAAGGCCCAAATGCGCACTTTTGAACCTGGGTCTTTGTAAAGAATACGCAGATAAGACCTCCTTCCTCCCCAGATGATGACGCAACGGTCTTTACTCCGAAACCCAAAGCAGATGTGAATGAAAACTATTTTTAGGCCCTTTATAATTGTCACTCGCATAGTCTTTCCATTCTTGTTAGATGCACCTCAAAGTCCACATAGCTTGACTGAAAACCAGGCCAGAGCAAATGCTGTCCCTGCCTCTACAGTCAATGCCTGCAGCACTGGGCAGGCATTGTGAGTGCCATGCTAACACCGTTTGAATCTGGTGAGTTGGGTCCATGCATACACCCACCTGCAATCATTTCACTTGGGTACAAAGTTACAAAACCACCTGGTGCTGTGTTTATCTTCAGAAGGAAGTTTTCCTTCGGAGACGGGTGTGCAGTGAAGCCCAACCCCAGCCCTTGGTGAGATTAGCTTTTACAAGGAAGAACTTTTCTAACCAAACACAGGCAGTCTTTAAATTTGTAAACCTACACCTTTAACGGACTTAACACTGGTCTTTGTCTTTTATTAAAGCCTTTCTCTAGCCAGAAAAAGACAAGATACAACCTGTAAGCCTAGAATTCCTGGATTGAGAAACATACACTAGTGCCCTTCAATTTCCTGTTCACTTAAACAAGTGACCCCCAATTCATCAGGGAAATACTATCAACAGTGAAGTCTAGCATTCTTTAGCAGAAGGGACACACACACACACACTCACACACATCTATATAAGCAGAAGTGTGTCTCCTTCAAAGGCAGAACGCAGTGGCCTTCACCTGACCCTGAATTTCACTTCACTATCTTTAACACTCCTGGAATGTCTCGCAGTGTGAAGTCTCCTAGCCCTTTCTGACTGTGGTCCTGATGCCTGGAGCTGCAGCACTCCCAGATGCTGGGTCCTTGATGTAAGAGCAGCCAACCACAGCCTCTTCCCCAGTGCCGATGAGAAAGCCAGAAATTCAGTCAGTTCAAGTTCAACACTGAGCATATATTAAAAACTCAAAATATATTATGTATGTGGAGGTCATATGCAGCTTTTTAAACAGCACATCTGTAAACCAAGACCTTAAAAAGACAATAGATAAAAAGAGCATAAACCATACATGTTCAACATCACCAGCCAATCAAAGCACAGAGAAGCTGACAGGCTACGAGATGCTCTCTGCCTTGACACAGAGTGCTCCTCCAGGTGTCAGCCTGCATCATGGCACAGAGCCAGAGCCCTGCACCACAGTGGACCTGAGTTCTGTCCTAGGAACCAAAGGACTCTGAGAAGAGTTGATGTCATGGATCAAACTAAAAACAGAAAGAGGATGACTAGTGAGGACGATCCTGAAGAGACTTTCTCGGTCTCACAGGGAGACGCAAAACTGCCTTATTACAGGGCTCAAATCACCAGTCTTTTCAAGTGACTTCCCTGCCAATGACTCAGGTTTACACTGAAGTCACAGACCAGGGCAGCACAAATCTGCACTCCTCGACTACCTTCCTGCAGTATAAGGCAAGGGGGCTTCCAACATGCAGAGAGGAGGAACAGAGACAAGCTCCAGATGTGAGGAGGAGCCTGCCCCCTCTGTGCCCTCTGTATTCCAAGGAAGCTCTGCCAGACAGACCAGATGCAGGTACTGTGCCAAAAGGTGAGGCCTGGTGTGAAGAACAACAGCCAATGAACAGACAGGGTAAGGAACGGGCATGCATGGTGAGAGGTGTTATGACATCCTGGTTGGGGGAGGAGCCAGCTGGGGAAGCAGGCTGGCCAAGTGACTCAGCCACGCTATATGTAAAGCGTGGGCATCTGGGGCACTTCCCTTTTCTAACAGTGAACTTCTAATAGGAACACACACACACACACACACACACACACACACACACACACACACACACACTAACAAGCACAGTCATTCACACTAAGAGACTAACTTGTGTGTGCCTGTCCGTCCTGTCAACTGAAATCAACAAGAGCAGACTAATGAAACTGAACTACAAGTGCTCCTTTATGGGAGCAAGAATTCAGGACTAAAATTCAAGTGTATAGCTTAAAACCTAAGAAGCCACGAGTGGCTTTTACTAATTTTGAGTCATTTTAATTCTCCAAGAGACTTTTTTGGCCATCCCAAGTGACCACAGTCACCGCTCCCAGCTAAAAGCAGGCACACGTGACTTGTAACTGACACTGTGCTAAGCACACAGACGGCTCAACTTCAGCCACCCTGACAAGACTCAGAAGGGACGTGTCCCATTAACGCATCAGTAACACATCACAGTACAAAAATCTTTAAAACTTAAAAAAAATGTAAGTGCTGATGACCACCTGAGCAATTTATCACTGAGCCCTAAACAACACTGAAGCACAACCTGGATATGTGTGTGTGTGTGTGTGTGTGTGTGTGTGTGTGTGTGTGTGTGTGTGTGTGAGAGAGAGAGAGAGAGAGAGAGAGAGAGAGAGAGAGAGAGAGAGAGAAGTACCTAGAATGGAATAAAAATAAACTGTAGCAACCTGTCACCTAAGAACTCAGGAAACCCTCCATAAAGCAGGGTCTGAGTTTGAGTCTACCCAGAATTTTCTAGACTCCAGCACAGGTTCTACTATGGAAAAATACAGCTGAGTACAGGGTTAGACCTTCAAAAGCAAACTCTGCTTACGGAAAACTGTCCCTTTAAGTGATGTAAAGACTATCTTATCTGTCACTAAGGGACAGAACTGCCCCTCCATCCCCCTCACCTTCCAGAAGTGGAGCCCACAGACACATGGGAGAACAAACTATGGGGTGTGGTAGAACAGCCTATTCAGCCCACGTGTGTGGTGTGGAAAGACAGGCCATGTATCCCACAGACCAAGGGTGGTACACAGGCTATGCGGTGGCCCACAGTGAAGCTGGGGAGTGTGCAGGGCAGTGGCATTCTAGGACACTGCACAGTCCTAAAGAGAAGCTCACAGTCAACACTGACACGGCACCAGCCCAGACTCCGTGGTCCCCATCTGCTCTAACACAAGATCCCAATCTAACCCTAGTTACTGCTTCCCCTCTCACCTTATGTGTGGGTCAAAAACTGAATTCAAAGAAGGAAAATCAACCCCGGGGCTTCTTGACAGCCCCGCTGATGTCCACTACAGAGGAATCTTGGTTTTGTTTACACGTTTCTTTGACAACAATGAATTAAGTATCTTTCTATGACTTGTAAATAATTACTTCTCCTCCTCTCCTTCTTCAAGATAGGGTCTCACTATGATCTGGCTGGCCTCTAACTCACAGAAGTCTGTCTGCCTTTGTTTCGAGTGTTGGGATTAATGGTGTGCAGCACCAAGCCTACCTCCCTGATGTGTCTGTTGTTGTCTATGGAAAAGCTCATTCCACAGACATCAGGACACCACATCTGGACGCCACAGCTGTCACATCCCATTTTAAGCAGCTGAAGTCACACCACAGTGCTAACAGTTTTTAAGTGACTTCATGTTCTCAGCATAGAAAAGCCTCACAATGTAAGAACTTGGCTATTTCAGGAGAATGGAGATTATATTTCAGAAGACTTATATTCCTATAAATCCACAGGCTCACATCAAACCACTACACATAATTCAAAGACTTAAAAGATTAAGTAAAATTAGTTGTAAACTAAGATTTGGATACTCAGACATTAAGTTTATTATTATTCATTTATTTGAGCCAATGTCCGTAAGTTATCGTGTGTGAATGCAAGTGTGGAGGTCAGTCCTCCCCTCCACTTCGTTGGAGGCCAGCTCTCCTTTCAGTTCCCCTCTGCCTAGGCCAAGCTAGCTGGTGGCACCTTCTGAGAATTCTCCTGTCTGTATGTCCCATGTCACTGTAGGAGACCTAGGGTTACAGATGTTCAAGCTACCGTCTCTGGCTTCCCATGGGTGCTGAGGGTCTGACTTCAGGTTCTCATACTTGTGTGGTAGGAGCTCCACCCAGAGTCGTCTCTCCAGCCCCTTTCTTTATTAAAATCAGGACCACATCCCAGTCTGGATAATGCATTGCTGGCCATCACCCAAGTGCCCCCCCTCCCTGTCACTGCTATCCTACTGAGGGTTGCAAGCTGTGCTCAGCATGCCTAAGGACCATCTTTTTAATGGATGGACTCTCAATTATGTCAGAGTTTTAAAATAGACACTGTCTATGCTCAGGTTTCCAAATGCTTTACTGTCTGGGCAGGAAGCTTAGTCACCACTGAAGGGGAGAAGGGATCCTGGCATAGACGCCCTGCCAGGGAACTAGGGGTGAAGTTCAGGGCCAAGCTGCCTTCGGACAGCCCCAAAAGGAACATTGTAGGAGGTGCTGTCCCTAGCACCGAGAAAGTAGCTCCCCCTCTTATCTGTTTGGCAGCCTGTGCTCAAAGTTCTTCTTACAGATAACCTAATTCTCCTCCACTCAAACTCATGTGTTTTTCTCATATTTTCCATAAAATGAAAACCTTTACTGCAGCATGTATCTTGCTCAAATGCTGGACGGGGGGAGGGGGGGAGGGGGATGATGACAACTGGAGTCTGTACTGGTTTTGATTTTCTTTCACTGCACAATCAGTAAGTTCTTTTTTAAAAAATAAATTTTATTTAAATTAGAAACAATCTTATTTTACATATCAATCCCAGTTCTCTCTCCCTCCCATGCCCCCCACCGATACCCCATCCACTCCCCAAGGAGGCTGAGGCCTTCCATGGGGAATAATCAAAGTCTGTCACGTCATTTGGGGCAGGGCCTAGGCCCTCCCTCATGTGTCTAGGCTGAGAGAGTATCCCTCCATGGGGAATGGGCTCCCAAAGTCCATTCATGCACTAGGGATAAATTCTGGTTCCACTGAGAGAGGGCCCATAGACTCCCCAGGCCTCCTAGACAAAAATCCACGTTTAGGGGGCCTGGTTCCGTCTTATGTTGGTTCCCCAGCTGTCAGACTGGGGTCCATGAGCTCCCACTTGCTCAGGTCAGCTGTTTCTGTGGGTTTCCTCAGCATGGTCTTGACCCTTTTGTTCATCACTCCTCTCTAAGTTCTTAAACGTCCATCAGTTTTGCTAATGGAAGAACTTCTACCGTACGCAAGAAACCCATGTGTAAATAACACCAAGAGCCAACATGTGCGTATGTCTGAAACTGCTACTTGAGAATTTGAAAGGAGCCCTCCCCAGCACTGGCAGGTCTTATGCTAAAACAGTGACTCTATCTGTGAGCTACCTTGTCAGGCACAAAGCTTAACTCGCAGTGTCCTTTTATCTGTGCCGTGTGTGAAGTGGGTGCCTTTCAAAGCCAGGGACAAAGAGACAGCCTGGATTACATCAACAGTTACAGAACCAATAAATGCACCAGAGCCCTGCTCTGAAAGCATTCAGCCACGTGTTATTAGCACTTTCACTTCAGTGAGCCTGTGGTAACTGGAACCAACCAGGGGACTTGGGCCTGCAAAGCAGGCATCTCCCACTGCCAGTCCAGCAAGCCTCCCTCCCTGAGGAGAGGTCTGTTCTTCATACCAAGTTCTTCATAACCAATTTTATTTATCTCACATATTTCCATTTTAGAACTTATGGAAAAGCAACAAATCCAGGCTTTCACAAACTAATGCCTCTGAACAATATTTTACAGAAGGGGTTGCAGAGATACGAGTACTGGCTGCTCTTGCAGGGGTCCTGGGTTCAGTTCCCAGCACCAACGGGGTGGCTCATAACCATCTGCAACTCCAGTTCCAGGGTATCTGATACCCTCCTCTGACCTCCATGGGAACCACACATAGATGTAGTATTCACACAAACACACAGGAAAAATATTCATACACATAGAATAAAATGAACAGATCTAAAATTTAAAAAAAAGAATGTCACAACATCCTCAAAAACTAGGTGAGGAGCCCAGTATGGCAGCACATGCCTTTAATCTCAGCACTTGGGAAGCTGTGAGTTCAAGATCAGCCTGGTCTACACAGCAAGTTTCAGGTCAGCCAGGGCTATATTATATGAGACTCTGTCTTTAAAAAAAAAAAAAATAGAAAAAATGCATGACCTAAGACTAGATGGTATGTACGAGCAACCACAGAACATGGCTGACTGAACTAGATACACACTCTTCTTTACCGCTACTACATGGAACCAAACTTTCCTTTTCATAGCTGCATGATGTATCTGGTTAGGAATCCTCTCACCCCCTGCCCTCAGCTGCACCTTCCAACAGAACGTGGAGTCTGCCCTGGGGGCCTCTGCTTAGAGAAGATGTGGCTCACCGTCCAGCCCCATCTTAGCTTC
This sequence comes from Cricetulus griseus, assembly GCF_003668045.3. NCBI lineage: Eukaryota > Metazoa > Chordata > Mammalia > Rodentia > Cricetidae > Cricetulus > Cricetulus griseus. Next base: position 2,972,232 of record NC_048601.1, read on the forward strand.
CGCCTGATTCCGGTTCCTTGGCCAAGGGACTTCTGCTACCACAGACACACAGATTGAAATGAAAGACGGTGGTTTTCTGAAGCCCCTCTCCAAACGTTACATACAAACTGACAGTTTCTGTCATAGTTACAGACAGCAAAATAAGATATTTAAAAACCCACTATCGAACAAGGGAGACGGCAACACCTGCAACGCCAGTACTCCTCCAGGAGGACTATGCGTTTGCAGCTAGCCTAGGCTACACAGCTAGATAACAACAAATAAGCCCATTAGTGTTTGCATGCCAAGTGGGTTTCCAGGATAACGGTAGTAAAATAAAGCAGGCAGGACAGTGGTCACATCATGAAGACGGTAGGTGTATTAGGCAGTAGGAGTATAAGCAGTAAGAAATAAGCACACAATACTGTTGAATTTACAATACTGCTATAGACTAACCCAGATAGGCATCGGGGGCAAAAAGAAATGGCCTGGGTGGGACTGTATAATAACGGCAGGGCTTCAGAAAAGGGACAGGCTGATGTAAGCTACAGTGCTGTATACAAACAGCAGGCAGCTCAGCTTAGCCCTGACTCACTGCCAGGTGGAGATGCTGGTGCTACTGAAGGACACTCGTAGTCACAGGACAGTGACGTAAAAACAAGTGTCTCCCAATCGGCCCCTCTAGACTAGCTAGGGAGGCCCTTACCGTGGCCTAATCCTGACCCAGTCCCTCGTCCCTGCATCCACCCAGCTTCCTGACGTGACGGCAAGTTACCAGTATAGACGACCCAGGGTGTGAGCGTGCCTATTTCTGGAAAGAAGCAGCTCTTTCCAAAACTACTGAGTCAGAAATTTTTACCAGCACTAGATTTGGTTAGAAAAAGGGAATAGGGTAATTTTTAGTTAAGTAAACAGGATGAACATTCTGTCTCCTTCCAAAACGCAAAATTCAAAGCTAATTACTCCAGAGGGACTGGGGCAGAGCTTTAAAAAAAAAATAATTACAAAAAAATATTTAATTACATGCAAATTCCACAGTTGTTTTACCTTTTTAAAATTTACTCATTTAACTGACATAAGAAGTATGCCTATTCATAGGGTGGCACATGGTGCTGGGTGCACCCCGAATAACAGAGCAGACAGTGGTCAAAGACAGGACTGGAAAGGACAGCAGGGACCCGACAGGGAAGGACTGTGAAGCCAGGGAGCCCTGGTACCTCCGTGGAATTGACAAGGAAGCCCTGCTAGAGACACCAGCCAGGAGATGAGTGCTCCACCAGCTCACAGTGCAGCACAGGGGTCTGGCGGCTGACAGTGATGCAGAGGACACAGGAAGGAAGAAGGAAGGGATGCTTACTCAGCAGTTAGAGACAGTGAGGATGGTCCAGCAGGCTGGGGGCCTGAGGCACAGCAGCATCAGGAAGAGTTCTGAGACCTCATTAAGTATGTGCTTCCTGGGTTTTAGAGGGAAGAAAAGAGAACTCGGTGAGTTAAAAGTGTAAGGAATAATTAATGTGCAATAAAGGTAATATGCTCCTTTTTCACAGCAGAAAAGACTTTAGGAACGGGTAGCTCAGCTACACTCGTCCAGATCTTTCATGATACATAGAAACTTTCAGGAAAAGGACAGACATAGCCTTGGAGTTCACAGCTCATCAACTGAGTTTCAGCTTCTAGGACAACGTCTTGTATACAGTAGGTACCTAATTAACAGGGAGAGTGTTTCGAAAGTGGACAAATGCTAAACTCACAAACAGGATAGCTTGTTCTGTCTGGTCCCTGCCACACAGTGCAGGTGGCAACTCCTTGCTGACTGGCAGATCTTAATGACACCATAGAGTACCACAGAACTTTGTAGAACACTCTGTGTGCTGACACATAGGTGCTTTACCTCACTGCCTCATAGACAGGCACACAGAAAGGAAGCCATCAGGCTAGATGACAAACTACATGGACTTTTGCTTCCACTTCTACAATTAAACAGCAATTTCTCCTCAAAAATGTTATTTGTGGCCAGACTTCATGGTGTGCACACCTGTAATTCTTGCACTTGGGAAGTAGAGACAGGAAGATTAAGCGTTTAAGGTCTCAGCCACGAGATTCTGGTAGAACACACCTGACTGACAGGCAAGAGGCCCTAAGTGAGTCAGAGACCAGCACTGAAAAATAACGGTTATACAAAAAACGCAGGGCCCCACTGCTGATGACTGTTCTGAAAGTTCTGCCTCTTTTAATGACTTCCTCCATTATTTCCTCTCCCTCTGTCTACTGACCCTGGGTCTCGCTACACAGCCTAGTTGACTTTGAAGTCTTCCTCCTACCTTAGCCATCCAAGTGCTAGGATTACAGGTGTGTGCCACCATGCCTCTATTTCTTATACCACTTTCCTGGTATCAGCTGTGTATATCAAATATCAAAACCTTGAGACGTGATTATTCTATTCCATGCCATCACAATTAAAGAATGTTAACACTACTCCAAAGTTACTGACAATGACAATATAACTCAAAATAGTTCATTAACATGAACTGTGTGCCAGGCAATATATCTTGACATATACAGTCTCTACTCATGCTAACATGTCACTTAACTCTGCAGAAGACACCAGCACTATGGAAAGACGCACACCTTACTCAAGTCTTATAGCCAACACAGCCTGACTCAACAGCCAAGGCCTTTCTTGCACTGTGCACTCCTGTTCCTCCCAAACATTGGATATCTGGGCAAACACCTGTTCCTCCTGGTAAAGATTAAGTTTGAGGCTTGAAGGATTAGCATTTAGACAAGAATAAGGGAAAAAAAAAAAAAAAAAAGGAAGCCACTGTGAGTGGCTAACTCATGCCCTTCCCACTCTACCTCCAAGACCTGCTAGGGATCAGCAGAGAGAACAGTCCCCATCAGAGTGTAAAGAAAATAGATAAAACTCACAAAGTAAAGACAGGAAAGCCACACACAACGGCTCTGTCAGCAGTCAAGGTCCTGAGGGTCTTAAAGAAAAAGTAAAGCTCCCTTTGACACCCAAGGCCCCTACACACCCCCAGGAGCAGCTGCTGTCTGTCCCTGCACAATAAGAGCACTAAACTCTTTCCTTAGAAACTAAGTCTCTTCCCTCCTTTTAAGAATGGAGAAAGATGCTGGTCTCAAATTCCTTCAGACTCGGCCTCCCTTGTGTGGGGCTCACAGGTGAGCACCACCATGCCCTGCTCCAGACTCGGCCTCCCAAAGTCATGGGTCCCAGCTCTCTTTCTCATCTGCAGTCAGGTTTTCTGTTTCCTAGTATTCATTTCATCTCTCACATTAACTGTCAAAGTTTTTAATTACATTGGGCTCTGAGAACGTCTACAATTAAGTCCTCCCCGAGCAAACAGATTCAACAACTCTGATACACTGTGTACATAGGGACAGTCGGCCATGAGAAAACAGAAAAACGAAACAATTAGCAGTGACTCTGTAACTCAAGGAGAGAGAGTGTCAAGAGACCCCGCCCTGGAATACACAGAGGCACCGTCCAGTCATCATTACACAGGAGTCTGGATTTCCTTCCAAGACAAATATGGAATTCAATCAGTGCTCTGACTTCCACACAGCGAGTTCATTTTTAGTCCTTATTTGACTACACAAAGGCGGGAAAGGGGAGACTTTTCCTCTACTTTCTTGAGGAGGAAAGAGAGGAAAAATGTAATATTTAAAGTTGATGGCACAATTTAGAAACTTTTCCATTACTGTGCACACCCAGCTGAGTCATGTGCCTGAGCCCTCACTGGCCACCTCAGAGCCCTGGCCTTCCCATCCATGGTCCTTCCAGCTCTGCCCATTCTCAAATTGAAGGGGTAAGAAACCCTAGCATGCCTCTGTCTCTCTGGTAACATCCCATAATCTTTTCTAAGTACTGATTTTTACTCATGAGGTCTACCTACAGACAAATTAATACATAAACCACAACCAGGGAAAACTGTACCTGGAAACAGCCAGTTGCCACAGAAACACCAGCTTAAAGAAAACCCACAAGCCAATGAGATGCTTTAAATCCAAAATTCAGGTGAAGAGGAAAATATCTGTAACCCAAAGCCAGTGGACAGGCAGACACTTTTCAGACGTGTTTAGGTGACTTCCACATAGCTATGTGAGAGCTATGTTGCTGGGAAGACAGCTAAGTCAGCAAAGCGTGCAGACTTGAGTCCATCCCCCAAAGGCACACAACATGGCCTGAGCTTGCAGTTCCAGTACACTGACCAGGTGGAGACAGGTAGATCCATGGGGCTTGCTAGCCAGCCAGCCCAGGCTACTTAATGTGCTCCAGGCCAATGAGAGATTTTGCCTCAAAAATGTTTCTCAGGATGGTGCTTCAGAGAAAGACACACACACACACACACACACACACACACACACACACACACAGAGAGAGAGACATGATACAGTGTGAGTCTCTCTCTCTCTCTCTCTCTCTCTCTCTCTCTCTCTCTCTCTCTCTCTCTCAGGAGAACTACACCGATATGGACAGTAACTATTCAAGCTTGAGAGCTGGAAGAGCCCTCCATAGTGTTTTCTATACCATTATTCCCTGACTCTCTCCAGGGCACACGGCCTGTGGAGCACTGAATTACAGGCATCTGAAATCTTCAGATGACTGTCAACTCACTGAGGCCCATGAACTGTGCATGTGGGACCCTCCAGCAACCAGCTCCGAGCCTTGCTCTGGTCCTGACAGTGTGTGACTGTAAGTACCACACTGAAGTGTGTTTTCCCACTCTCTATCACATCTTTAAGTAAAGTCTCTTAAAACTATAAATGAGTATTTCTTCAGAGCCCAAGTTGATAAAGTATCTGCTTCTTAGATGTGGCAAAGGGCACTGCTGAGTTAAGAGTCCCACCCCATTCTCACGGCTGTGTGATCTTAGACGAGCGACTCTGCCTGTCTAGGTCTTGGTACTCAAATGCACAGAAAGGACCCCTGTGGGACACTGGACACAGGTGTGGTCATCTGAAGAAACTGCACTATCACTGCCATCGCACCATCCAAAAGTGCCATGTGTCTACACTGTTAACACCTGTGGAGCCATCTTCTGGTAAGCAGGAAGACCATCACAGGGTAATCAGGGTCTCTGAGATATCAGCTACAGGAGTTACACACGGACAGGTCAACTCCAAGGAACTTGAGTCTACAACTTCACAGCACAACACCCAAGCAGAGTGCCAGCTCGAGACTCATCTTGGTTGTCCGTCTCCCATCACTTTTGGTAGAGGCAGGAAGATTAGAAGTTGACGCTCATCCTCAAACATCGGAGTTCAAGGACAGCCTGAGTCACAGGAAACCCTATTTCCAAAAACAGCAAACAAGATACATTTGCCCTCCCTGGGCTACTACTACAGATCCCAAGGTCACATCTGATGAGACAGGGAGGTGTCCAACTCAATGAAATGATTCCTAAAGATACTCTGATAAACCCAAAGATGGAGCACAACTGTCATCAGAGAAGGTTAACCCAGCGACCACAGAAACAGATGCAGACCCACAGCCAAACATTAGGCGGAGCTCAGGGAATCCTGAGGAAGACAGGGAGGAAGGACCGTATGAGGCTGTGGGGTCAAGGACACTACAAGAAAACCCACAGAACCAACTAACCTGGCCTTAAAAGGGCTCACAGAGACTGAACTGCAGCCAGGAAGCCTTCTTAGGACTAACCTATGTGACAGTTGTGTAGCTTGGTCTTCTTGTGGAATTCCTAACAGTGGGAACAGGGCTGTCTCTGATTCTGTGGCCTGTTTTGGGGTCCTTTGCCCTACTACATTGTACAACCTTAATACAAGAGGAGGTGCCTAGTCTCGCTGCAACTTGATAGATCAGGCCTGGCTGATATGCATGGAGGCTGCCCTTTTCTGAAGAGAAACAGAGGAGGGGAAATGGACGGGCAGGGAGACTGGGGGGGGGGGAATCTTGTCAGGATGCTAAACCAATAAACAAACAAACAAACAAACAAAAAGCCTCCATAAGATCAGACTGTAGGCATTTCCTCAATTAGTGATTGATGGAGGAGGGCCTCGCCCATGGTGGGTGGTGCTGTCACCGGGCTGGTGGTCCTGGGTTCTACAAGAAAGAAGGTTGGACAAACCACGATGAGCAAGCCAGCTAGCAGCTTCCCCCCATGACCTGTGCATCAACTCCTGCCTCCAGGTTCCTATCCTGTTTGAGTTCCTGTCCTGACTTTCATCGCCAGTGAGGGGCTGTTTCAGGGAAGGTAAGCAGAAATAAACCTTTTCTTCCTCAAAATGCTTTGGTCACAATGTTTCATCACAGCAATGGCGACCCTAACTAGAACAAAGGGATCTGAGCAGACAATTTTACGGATTTTCTTTCCCTTAGGGGAGGATGGAAGTCATAATAAACCATGATCCCAAAAGCTGACAATAAAATATTTGGGCAATAAAATATATGCTCCACAAACAGTTCATTGCCACTAATGTGCGCACTGTTGGACTGTGTGGAAGGCTTAATTTCCATGTAACAGGAATCTTTAAAATGTCACCATACAGTAAAGATGACACAAACAAGAAGAAGCTCTGTGTCCCAAAGGAGGAAGGAGTGAGCGCAGCACTACGACTGTTCTTCGCTAGCTCTCGGCTTCGGGCACTGGTCTAAGTGCTGAGCCCTCCAGTCCCTGGGAAACATTGACACGAGGATTTGCACAGATTCTTCTAGGGCTTGTGCTTCATCAAATGCAATCTGGGAAGCATTTTAAACTAAGGAGCCACCCAGATGAACCCAAGTAGGAAACAGTAGCATGTCTTCTGTTGAGCAGATCATGAGCAGGCAATCACCTTAGTCACCTGAAGACAGGGAGAAGCCAGTGAGACTGAGGAAGCTGGACATAGGGTAAACACCTGAGGCAACCCAGCTGCGTGGTGGAATGAAGATGAATAGACTCATTAATTTACATTATAAATTAGCCAAGGAAAAAAAGCCAAGGCTTCATAATTAATAATAAGTTGCCATGTCATAGTTATTTAAGGTTATTTATATTAGAATATTACACACGCACATACATGTATGTTTCTACTCTTGTTTAAAGGTATTGTACCTATGCAGCTCATTTAAAAATGTAAAGTTTTAGTCCTTGAAAGCTATTTAGGATAATAAAGAAATACAGGTTAGCAGTTAAGTCATCTATAACAGTCACATTTGTGGCCCTGTTACATATGTTTTCAAGGTCAAACAGAGATTTTATTTTAGACAGATAGGTAGTCTTCAAATACTTCAGAGACCTACAGAATATGGCACTGACAATGTTTTAATAACATAAGGCTTTCCATGACAGTGAGAGACATCTACTGTAACACCAATTTACTTCAAAAAAGGATGATGGGCACTGAAGAACCTCCATAGGGAGTTTGCATTCTATGTGGCAAAACTGGCCATTTGGACAAGAAACTGCCCTAGCCTCAACTGCTAACAGTGTGCTGTCCAAACTGGGCAAGGAGGACACAAAAGAAGGCGACTGCTGAACTTTGCCAAGACAAGGTAGGACAGTCCTTCAAAATTCCTGTTTCACAGAAAAGTCTGTCAAGATATTCTAGGCCTGTTGGCTGAAGATGGATGCCCCAACATAACAGAGGAACCCTGGGTGACTATACAGGCAGCCAGCCATTTGGTCATTTCTATAGTTTTGGAAGTTGTTTGCTCTACATTTCCTGTTTACCCAGGTAATATTTTATCCTTCTTGGGTCTCTGATGGGGGTTGAAGACTAGATAATTATACAGTTTTGTTACTAAACTAAAAAAAAAAAAAAGAAAGAAAGAAATGCAAAGTTAATAAAGGTTGAGAGGCATAAAAGCTTAAATTGCTTATCTAAGAAGATGCTTTATAGTCTAAAAAGATATTTTTAGAATGGTAATACGTTATGATAGAAAGTGGTTTAGGATAGATAATAGAGTATTTTCTCCAAAACTTCGAAATACAAAAGATCTGGACACTATGGATAAAATTCTAACTTGAAAACTGTTCTTATTGTATATAGTTTTACAGTGTTAGAGTTAAAACCTTTTATTTTATTTAGATGAAAGGGGGAAATGGGGAATATCGTGTACCCTGTAGAGCTATGTCTCCACATACAGAACTTTCTGATTGGTTTAATAAAGAGCTTAACGGCCAGGAGAGGACAGGCAGGACTTCCACTGGGGAGAGAGAGGAAGAGGAGGAGGAGGAGGAATTTAAACGCATGGATTTCACCACAGACTCTGCAAAAGTCATACATATGGTACAGAACAGAGGTAACCAAGCCATGTGGCAGAATGTGGATTAACAGGGACAGGTTAATTTAAGTTATAAGAGCTGGTTGGGAAAAAGCCTAAAGCTGAGCTTTCATAATGAGCATTAATAATGAGTCTCTGTGTCATTATTTGGGGCTGGAGATCCAAATATGGTCTAACAAGAAAACTTGCTACAGAGGATCAGACACCCTGGTCCTAGGGCTGGCTGCACAGCCTCATCACCGGCCCAATGGCATAAAACCTCAGAACCACCAACAATTCTTAAGGAACTGAACGGCTACTTTGTGTTGTATAAACATGGACACTTTATTTTTCTTCTTTTCCCTTTGTGATTCCACTGGGAGCTGAAAAAAGAAAGAAAAAAATATGTAGAAAGTGGGGAAAATTCTAAGTGGAATATAAGAATACTGAAATTTAAGACTATGCCTGGCTGAGACAAAGGGTCACATCTGATACAGGCAGAGCCCCGTAGAAATTTTCAGTACAAAAGTTTATATTTCAAATCAAACCTCTGAATTAAAATTTTTTTAAACTAGTACTTCGCTAATAAAACTAAGAAAAGAATTTTCTGTGTTTTGTTTTTGTCTTCTTTACCAAAACTTTTCTTTGGTGGGAGTGAGTGCGTACACCCGAGCAGCTGCTCTCTAGGTCACCTACGCTTCTGCAACACGCCCACTCCCCTACGAGGCTTAGAGGCAACAATTTCATTTTAAAGTCAGGGTCTCACTCGTAGCCTTGGCTGGCCTGGAATTCCCTATGTAGCACAAGCTGGCTTCAAACTCCAACCCAGAGAGAGCCACTGCCTCTGCCTCCTAAGCACTGGGATTCATAAAGTATGTTTTTAAGGAGTGTTTTTGTCACCTCAAATGTTAGAATGTGTGGACTCTAAGAGCTACCTGTCTTGTGTTCTCACATGGCAGAGGCCAGTGACTAACTTCCTCAGAGGGTTCTTGACAACGCATCTATAAGCTTGGTCATTTACCACAACCAAGGCCCCATCTTCAACCTTACTTACTGACTCAGAAGGATGATTTTAGCAGCATCAATAGGGCAGTATCATCTCTTAAGAGGAAATAAAATTAACGAAGCTTCAGTGGAAAGCAGCATACAAGTTCATTAATAATTATAAGCGTAACAGAAGTGCCTCTGCATGACCAGACATGGCCACGGCTTCCCTTGCAGCTAGGACTATACAGCCTGCCACACTACAGCCAGAAACAGGTCAGGCAGGCAGGGGTCAGAATGAAGGAAGTCTGTGTGTCTGTGTGAACATGCTCACACACGCACATTCATGCACACAGGCCTACTTAACTGTGTGTGCACCACATGGGACTGGAGTTATGGGTGGTTGTGAGGTGCCCAATGTAAGTGCTGGTTCCTCTGCAGAAACAGCAAGTGCTCTTAACCACTGAGCCATCTAATGCCCCCGTCAATCAAATCTTAAAAATTAAAAGGAATGTAGCCAGGTGTGGTATTTCATGAAATAACCCCGTAATTCTTTTAACATTTGAGGTGACAAAAGTACTGTCTTTAAAGGCTACTTTGTTAGGCTGGGTGTGGCAGTGCACACCTTTAATCCCAGCACTTGGGAAGCAGAGGCAGGTGGATCTCTGTGAGCTTGAGTTTGGGGCCAGCCTGGTGTTCATAGCGAGTGCCAGGCTTTGGGAAGCTGAGGCAGGAGGCTCGTGAGGTTTCAAGCAGCCTACATAGGGAGAGCTTGTCTCAACAAAAATGAAAAGAGGTATATACTGCACAATTCTATACATACACATGCACGCGTGGATTTCTTACCCCTTCTAAGAAAAAGGCCAGGAGAGAGGCTGCATCGGTAGTGCGGCTCCTTCCTGCCTTTGGCATTTTCTTATTTCCTGAAGAGCACTGTACGCCATATTCCTGGGAGAAATTCCTAAGCATTTCAGTCAGCACGTGTAAGAAGACCTCTTCAGACTTTTATCAGACATGACTGTGAGAGTGCCCTTGGTCTGCGCCTCTGACTCTGGGAGAGGATCCCTTCCCCAAGTTAAGCAACCCTCAACAAAGCCAAGGAACTCCCCTAAATCTTTTCCCACAATCCCATGTCTCTACGCTCTGGGTACATTTCAGCTGCAACGTCTAGGAGTTAACTGGTATCTATTTTATTATGGCCAGGGTAAATGCCTGACTTCTCCCCACAGTCAAGCTATGCCTTATCCGACCATGGTGGTGACCCTGCTTCCAGTCGGGGAAGGAGCCTGGGAAGCAGCTTTCTCCTTTACTCACTTCATCCCACCACCCTCTTCATTCTCACTCCATCCTCACCGGGCTGCAGGACCCATCTGCTGAAGCAGCACGAGAGCCGGCTTCCAGGTGCCAGCCTCTCATCTCCAAGCTGATGCTCTGAATTTACAACTGGGATGATGCCCAGTCATTCCAATGTAAACTTGTAGGCCTGGTTTTTATTAAGTTCTGTAATGTGACCCACCCTAAATATGTAACTTTATTTCTACCATGCATTGGTACCCTCCCTCAACAACCCAATGGCATGCTGTAATCAATCTTAACACCAAGCCTTGACGATATAAATTTCACATGGTCCTTCCTCAGGTTTGGAGGGATAGACAGCTCACATGAGGAGTACTCGCTTAGCAAGTACAGAGCCAAGTTCAATCTCCTGCACCACCACCAAGTGAGTAACAACTGTGGCAGGGAACCATGAAGTAAGTGCCAGCATCCCTGAGAACCTGGGTTCCATCCTGAGAGCTCCAGGCACAGGGCCTAAAGAGACGGCTCGTTATTTAAGAGTGCTTGCTGCTCTCCCAGAGGTTCCAGCACCCACACCAGGTGGCTAACAACGGTCTACAATGGCAGCTCCTGAGGATCCGACACCCTCTTTGGGACTACAAAAGCCCCTGCATTTATATAAGCACACGCCTACACACAGACCTACACATATAGACATAAAAATATTTTAAACATCTACACAAATACACAGTAGACAGAAACTCTGAGGAACAATTACCAAGGTCAGCCTGACCTCTACAGACACACACACATACATGTGTCCCTTCTTTTCCTTCTGTTTGCATTTACAGAGAATAATGCATTCCCTCCCTTGCTAGATTCTCATGTCTCCAACTTCCATTTTTGTTTTAGAACTTGTGTGGCACTTACTACCAATCTTACAATAAGGTGTGAAATCAAGCCCATGCAGACAGACTTGTTGTCACGTATGCTGCAGCCATGAGGTTCCCCACACCCACTCCCCATGATAATCTGGTAACCCTAAATGTACAGAAGTGCTCAGATGTGATCTAGCAAAAAAAAAAAAAAAAAAAAAAAAAAAAAAAACCACCATCAGCTTCGGCCCAGCCTCTCTGCACAGCAACCTGGGCCGGTCAAGTGCTGTCCTACTGGTATAACAGAAAAGACTGTTGAGATGCACTGTTCTGTAGGAGGCCCTTCAAGTGTCATCACCGTGACAGCAGGGATGCTGCTAAGCCCTACACCCAGGACAATAGAGTTCCTGGAAATGACAACTGGTTTCTCTAGGTATCCGCCAAGGATTTAGTAATGAAAAATCTCAAATACCTCCCCATCTCCAGAGAAAAGGCACTAGGTTTTAAAGGGTGCTTAGACCAGAGAGAAAGTCAGAACTGTCTTAAAAGAATATTGCCTGAGAGGTAAACTATACCTAAACCATCATCTCTCTGGCCAGCCATGCTGCAGGCTGCTTAGGAAGAAGCAGTTTCCACACACACATAGCACTAACATGTATGCATCCATGTTTTTAGCCATGGGGCTTCCTATATATGGTATGTTTCACCAACTGACCTTTCCTAAACCCAGGATGAGAAGGACATGCAGTGCCCACTAAAACAGCCCATGCAGCAAACACTCGTTTCATTCTGCGATACTAAACACACAACTCTTCACATGACTCTGCAACCAGGGGCCACTTGAGAAAGTAGGTCCTCTATAGTTACTCCACAAGAGAAGTGCTGAATTCGGTGGTGCAGGCCCGTCATCCCACTTGGGAGGTGGAGGCAGGGGGACTGTTCCAGACCAGCCTGTCTTAATAAACAAATTAATAACAAAATTTTCAAATGTAATGTTTTAGAGCATTTAGCTTACCAACACCTAGCAAAAGTTTTAATGGGTCTGTTTTTATTGAACCAATTAAAATACATGGAACTTACCAAATGTAGACTACAAAAAAAAAAAATGATTCTGCAGCTTGGGGCTCAAATCAAGACCTTTAAACATATTAGGCAAAAAGCTATACTATTGAGAGACGGCCTTAGTTGACACTTCCACTTTATAAAACTGATATTTTACTTTAAATTTAAAGATTTATTTGAATCCAGTTTCAACACACTATGACTGAGCTCTCAATAACTGCTCACTATTGCCCGGACTGCAACCCTAGCAGACATGGTTTGTAAGAAACTCACTACTGTAGGTTGTCTCCTACCAACTGGGAGACACAGAGAAGGCAGAAATGGAGCCTGACTGTACTTCAGCGTACAGGGCAGGAAGGACTTGCTGGTGAGACTGTGTCACTGAATGAAGAAGACTGTACTCGCCCAGAGAGTGGCCTCTGATAACAAGGGCCATGATCACCATTGCCATTCAGATAGAATACTGACGTCCACTAGGCTTAACAAATGATGGCAAACAGGATAACCTGGACAACACCTGCCTGTTACCCAACTCCTAAGGAGGAGCATGACTTCAGAGAAGGCTCCTGTAAATCATGTGTTGAGTGAAACAAATGGGAAGGATGTTAGCAATCACGTGCTGGGATCCCCTCCCTCAAAAACCCAGCAAGCCCATGAGGCCATGACTAGAAGCTGGGTATTCAACAAAGAAAGTGCTTGACCCTTCACCAGCAAGCCAACCTGGGACCACTGAGCATCACACGGAGGAGGAGGAGGGGGCGGGGCTCTGGACTGGATGCAGCAATGGCAGCAGAGCACTGATACCCTGGAGACAGAGCTGATGCAGAAACGGGCTGCTGTGATGGGGACCTCCATAACTTTGAGGATATCTGCTAGAATTCTCCCACAGCTAAAATGAAGGCACATAGGTGTGCCTGGCTAAAACGGCCCATTATGTCTCTCTCATATAGTGAAAGACAATATTCTAGACGTCAGCGTGACCACTGGGAGGAAGAGAGCTGACTGAATGGAGGGCAATTAAGCACAGAATTCTGAAGCTTGCTATGCTAACTGGAAACAGCAATGTGGGACACAATCAGAGAACACAAATTACAAAATGTTCAGAACAAAGAAGAGCAAATCCTGCTTGAGATGCTAAAGGAAAGTGTGAGTCATGTTCTAGGAAGCTCTCAAGAATAGAATTGTAGTGAAATTAGCTTTGGCTAATTAGCTCAACCAAGACCAGGCATCACTGTGTGCCAGGCACTGCTCGTGGAATACAGGTGATTGACTGGTGCAAAATGCCCTTATGGTCTAATGGGGGAGGGGGTATGCAGAGCACAGGGGCTCACAGACACATTAAAATGTCACAGCAGGGCAGCAGGAAGATTCCACTATGGGAGTTTACAAGAGTGGGAAAGGATGAGCTGGAATTCTGGGAGAAGAAGGCACCACCTGTGCTGCTATTTCTCTCATCAGCAAAGCTGTGGGACAAAGCTCTGTGAGCTCTCTGAATGCACTTCACAAGTTACCCTCTACTGGGCATGGGGGTATGGGTGTGTGTGTGTGTGTGTGTGTGTGTGTGTGTGTGTGTGTGTGTAGGAATTAGATGTAGTTGGTCAATGATTAAACAACATGACTCAGAATACAAGGTGGATGTGTGTGAACACCTCAAGAGGCCAAGACAGGAGGAAAACCAGTTCACAGCCAATTCAGGCTGCATACTGAGACCTGTCACAAAACCCAAACAAACCTAACAAACCTAACTTCATTAAGTTCTGCAAGACACATTGTTTGACTTAGACAATGCTGTTATCGGTGATCTGAGAAAGAATTTCACACATCTTTATCAAGTAATGGTAGAGTTACCCACCAAAATCTAGGGAGAATAATCCAAAATAGCATTGCCAGAGTCCAAATATGAAACACTTTAACAGAAGAATAACTTATTAAATTCAATGCAGAGATAAATTATATTCGACTTAAATTTTTTTAAATCAGATGTGGAACTGGGAAGATGGTTCTATCTATAAAGTAGCTGTTAAGTATAAGGACCTGGGTTTGGATCCCCAGTTTCCACCTAAGCTGGGCATGGCAGCCCACACATGTAATCCTACCGTTCAGGAGACAGACAAATTCCTAGAAATCACCGACAATCCAGGGCAACTGCACTGGTAAATCTACAGGATTAGTGGGAGAACAGAAAAGACTCCCGACATCAACCATGGGCCTCCGCATGCATACTCACCTGTGCACAAAGCTGTACAAACACCTGTCTCTCTCTCTCTCTCTCTCTCTCTCTCTCTCTCTCTCTCTCTCTCTCTCTCTCTCTCTCTCACACACACACACACACACACACACCTGAGAACCAGAGAGTAGTAGGTCAATTTACACCTGGGGAAGTATTCAACACTAGGCCAGGCCCCATAGCCAGGCATACAAAGAGGCAGAGTAAGTGTCCCCATGACTCGAAAATTTAGTTAACATCAGCATGAACCACAAGGAGTAGCTAAAAACAATCAGCAACATCCAATAACACAGAATGTAGCTGTGCAAACCTGGGGCACCCCAAGTCCAACAGCAGTGAGAAGATGCAGATTCTGGAAGGCAAAGATTAGACTATGAAAACAGAAACCTTGCTGAAGAAAAGACTGTGTTAACAGATACGGTGGAATGAGATGCCCCCCGTAAGTCTTGGGCACTTGAATGCTTAGTCCCCAGTGGGTGGAACTGTATGGGAAGGATGAGGAAGTGTCCTGGTGAAGGACGTGTGTCCCTGGGGACGGGCATGAGGTTTCAGAAGCCCCCATCTCCTCAGTGCACTTTCCCTGCCTCCTGCTTGCAGACTTGGATGTGAGCTCTCATCTGCGTGCCCCCAGGCCTTTGCTCGCCATCATGAACTAGCCCTGGGAACCGTCTTCTGTAGGCTGTCTTGGTCATGGTATTTTATCACAGCCACAGAACAGAAACTAAGACAACAGAGGGGAACTGTCCGTCTGGGGGGAGGAAGCAAGAGTTAGCAAGCGAGGTTTGGCTTTGTGCCCTGCAGTTTGTCTGAGGAACAAGTGCTCCACATACACAAGCCAAGCGTCTTTACAAAGAGGCCACATCAGGCTAGCCTGGTTTAGTGACTCCCTGTTGGGATTATCCACCTGATTAGAGACTGTGGTTTCCCAAGAGGTTCTCCTGTAGGGGGCACCCCAGAGTCCCTCATTAGCAATCCGTTTATACATCAGGCTCTCAATCGCTTGGTAAATTAAATACATTCCCCGAATCCTGATGACTTCTAGATCCTAACAAAATCTTCACGGGTGCAAATCTGGAAAGGCGAGCAGTTCGGGCCTTACACATGGACTCCAAATCCAGGTTCTCATCATCTGTGGTGTCTTGTCTTCCTTATGACCATGCCAATCAGAAACTGACCAAACAAAGACAGAGGGGAGCAGTCAGGAAGGAATATTTGCATAAGGGAAATAAAGATGATTAGCTATAAAGAGAGGAGTAAATCCTCCAATACCACTTTTGCTGTCCTGAGAAATTACCTAATTCTGTGGTAAGAACAGGCTAGGTTATACAGGGAAAAAAATTCCAGTCAACATTGTTCCAAGCCTGATGCATGGTAAATAAAGAACCAGGGTGTTGTTTACCATTGCTTTAGGATGTAAAACAACATGGGAGGTACATGTATAAAACACTTAGAGAAGCCAAGGTGTGTTGGGGGGGGCACAAACCTAACTGCAAGAAAGAGGAAAGGAAGCTGTCCTTTAAAGAGGGACACCTAAGCAGACGACATGGGGTTACCCACCAGGGCTAGAAAGGCTATAGAAGTGTGTGTGTGGCCCAACGTAAGAAAAACTCCAGGTTCACTGTGGCCAGAGCAGGCATGAGACATGATGTAAATTGGAGAAAGTGCTTAACATGTGCTCAGGCCCTGGAGTCATTTTCAAAGAAAGCCCTCAAGTCTGAGGTTAAGTCACACTGTAGAAATGACACAGGCTGGATTAAACGGAGATAAATTAGCCACTAACTTTAGTAAACCATGGATGTGATGACCTGGAGGCTCCCAAATTTAACCAAAACTGGGAAGAATATCTGCAGGGAGGTTATAGGGAATCACTGGACATATTAAGATTTTAAATGGCATGCTTTCATTGAGGGGTACACTGACTTCACGTGGAGTTGGTTCTCTCCTACCCTCCTAATGCTGTGTCTCACTCTCTTCTGATGTCAAGACAATGACACCAAGGGAGAAGCAAAGACAAGGATGAAGGAGGGCAGGCAGCAAGACACGCTTCATAAATGACTGGCCAGTGACCAACAAGGAAGGGGCCAAGGATAATTTCCAGGGTTATAGGTCAGATTAACTTGGAAGGCTGAGGCAGACAGACATGAAATATCATCTCAAAAATAAAAGAATACTGTGATGCACTGACAGAATAACATCACACCCTGAAATGAGCAAGAGACAGGACAGGGGAAGACAAAGTAGAGGCAAACAGAATCCAAGGTATCCGTAGAACACACCAGGCTGGTGATATGTAGGAGGAATCTAAGTTCAGAAGAGAAGGCTGAGCAAGACACAGGGTTTGATGAGGCTGGAGATACGGCTCAGGGGTTAAGAGCACTGAGTGCTCTTCCAGAGGTCCTGAGTTCAATTCCTACCAACCTCATGGTGGCTCACAACCATCCATTATGAAATCTGGTGACCTCTTCTGGTGTGCAGATATACATGGAAGCAGAATGTTGTATACATAATAAATAAATAAAATCTTTAAAAAATAAAAATAAATGCTGCTGAAAAAATCCAACTTATATATTAAAAAAAAAAAAAAAGAATAAGGACCACTTTTGTAGAGGATCGGAGTTCCGGTCCCAGCTCCCACATCCATCAGGTGGTTCACAGCTGCCTATATCTCTAGCTCCAAGGAATCTAATGCTTTGGGTTTCTTTGGGCAACCATACTCCACTCCCCCAGGTACATAATTAAATACTTTTTTTTTTAAGATATATAAGTCTGGAAGTCATCATTGCACAGTGCCCATTAAAGATATCAGATCACACAAAATCACCAACCCCAGAGCATATGGAGTGGACGAGTGAGGCAGAAGGCTGGAGAATAGCAACCATCTAAGAGAGAGAGAGCCAGCTGCCATAAGAGCCGAAGGAGCTTAAATATTTACACAGAAATCAGAATCTAGTTTGTGGCAGTGACAGAGAGAGACTTCCTGTTGGAACTGGCTAGATATGAACTGGAGAGCGCCTTTCCACACCAAAGTGAAATAACTTACAGTTATCGTGGGAAAACTAAAGCCTGGCATCTGATTTCCTTGGTGGTCAACCCAGGGGCTGTTTTCTGGGGCAGGTGTGTGGCAGGGCTTTTGTGGACAGGACCACACAAGTTCCAGATCTGCTCCCATCCATCTTCCTCTTAGAGCACTTAATTGTCCATCCGCTAGAAACTGCAGTTCTGTACTAGGGAAAACTCTAATAACACGGGGTTGTAGATGGTGCAACAGTCAGAGGACCTGGGATCAGTTCCCAGCACCCACGTGGAGACTAACCACCATCTGTAACTCCAGTTTCAGGGGGTCCAACACCTTCTTCTGGCATCTGAGGAGCCTGCACATGGATGTTGCCTGACATACAGACATTCCTATCACTTCCCCCCACCTTCCCCCGACTGGGGCTACATGCTGAAGGAAAGAAGATAACACAGGAATTACCCACAAAGTGTGGCAAGGGCATATCAGAAAACAGTGCTTATGCCCCAGTGTCAAAAAAACCTATGGATTCATATCCTAAATGTTTTCTACATTTCAGAAATGGGGCTATAATGTTCACTACTACTTAAAGTGTTGGTTTTTGTTTCCCATTTTCTCAAATCTAGAGAGTCTCTATTAGACACATTTTAAGTTGAATCTATAAATACAGGGCTAACACACACTGCCACTGTTTGCCCTACCAATCCCCACGGGACACCGTGCGGCAACTGTGAGTTAAGCCACTTTAACTCTCACCTGGAAAGGTCTTTCTTACCTGGTCTTTCCTAACGGCATGAACTTGGGCCTCCCCCATTGCTCTGCAGGCCTTTCTCCTTCTGCTCTTTTGTCGTTCACATCCCCACAGCCATGCCTATTGCTTGTAAATGTTTATTAGAGCCAGTTATGGCACTAAAGCTAACATAGCTGCAGACCCATGGCCTAGAAACACAATGGGCATTTCCTCCTTGCAGTCTCCACAGAGAACGGTTTAAATGTATTGTTTCCTCGGCCCAATCCACATAACTGAAGAACCGGCACTGCAGAGAGTACACGGATGAGCCTCGAGCTGCAATTGTGGACTGTGCATCAGAACTCATGACCAGCAGCAGGGTGGGGGAGAGAATGCCTGACACCACTTGAAGGTATCCCACAGAAACTAAGTGTTCCATAAGCCTCGGAGAAAAGACAAAACAGTGCTTCCCTCCCGCAACGCCCCTTCCCAGGACAACTTGGTCTTGAAGCTGTGCTTTGCTGCAGCAATCTCTTTATACAAGAACCAGAGTAGGTTCGTTCGTGCATTCATTAAAGGCATTTGGTAGATTGTTTTTTCTTCCTCTCTCTAGCTGATGGTGCTGCCACTTTCTCTGTCTAATTTCCCAAAAGAGAAGCCAAAGGCAGTTGCTTGCTGAAAACTCCACATGCAGGAAGAGGGACACTCAACAAGGATGCTTCCGTCAGGCCTACATGAGGCAACGAAACACTTACAAAAGGTCAGGCGTTCAAGCCAGACAAAACACTCTGCAAATAAAAGGCTCACTTATCCTGCCCAGGCTCATGTCCCAACATCAAAAACCCCAGGGGCCTGTGCCCCCTCCCCAAATGTTTCAGTCTCCTACATCATTGTATGATGTCTTTCTGTGGCTACTTGGCCTTAAAAAAATAATAATAAAACAAGCCTCAAATGGCAGCTCAAACACTACCCCTTCCTGGGAAAGCCTCTCGGTTCCTAAACAGGGGCCCCTTTTTAATCTCACTGCTGCTGCAGCTGCGCCCACCACAGCCTCACACCTATGAATACCATTACGGAGTGACGCCTGGCTGGCTGGCTGCCTGTGCAGCAAGAGAGCACCATGACCTTCTAAGTCCATGTCCCCTGGAGCACAGGCCGGTACCTCAACATGAAGAAATACCCTAGGTCTGAATACAGGGACGACACCCACCACCCCAGTTCCTTCTAGCTAAGCTGCCTAACTCATTTTGGTGGTCCACCCATTGCTGGCCTCCCTTCTCTCAGCTTGCTCACTATGTATCCCTACCCCTGTGACATTACTAAAGCACTAAATGGACCCAGCTGTGTGGCTGCTGAGATGCTGAAATCCACCCTTCTCTAAGCTCAAAGGCCTCAAATCCAACTGGACAAAAAAAAAAAAAAAAATTACATAATTAGCATATAACTCATAGGTGTCATTGGGACACACCCAAATTATGCTAACCCCTCTGCCCGGCACATTCTTCACTCTCGAATGGCCAATTCACAGTTGAGTCCATGAAAGACACTTTCCTAATTTGCCCACCTGCCCACCTGGTTCCTCTGTGTTTGAACTTGAGTTCTTTGTACGCACTCACCACACCACTCACAAGACAGAACCCATCCCATCTACACGGAAGGGCGACACATTGTCACATGTCTCTCTTGCCTAACACAGTGCCTGGCAAGAAGCTGAATTACAATTAACCTCATTAGAAGCATTGGGAGTCTGTGACTCTTTGAGTGCTAACCCATACTGAGAATACCAACAGGGCAACACATGCAATTCAGTACTAAAACTTTTCCACTCCAGGCACAGAAATAGTAAAAGTCTTTTCTGTTTGACTTGATAACGGCAGGAATGTCAAGAGTCTCCTCACTAGATGTGAAAGGTCTGTCCAAATGAATGAAATGGATCTCAATAGTAAAACCACAGCAAAGGGCAACTCCTTAGAGCTACAAACCAGGCAACCAGCCCCTGCTGGCAAATACAAAGGAGCCACAGGGCAAACCCTGCATGGCACTTCCATAGAAGGGGCCTGTCAGCAGGTCAATGCTTAACTAAATAAAAACGCTCATGGCTTCTAAAAATTAAATTGCATGAAACAAGATACTGGCACGACATAATATTTCCAAAAGTGGATCGTTAAAGAGGTTTTCTGATCTCTCAAAGAGTCCATCTTCCCATGTTATAAAATACATACTGAATTTCCTACGACAGGGCCACTATAAGGTATCTCATAGCCAAGCCTAAGTGCGTATCTTTAACCACAGCACTCAGGAGGCAGATGCAAGTAGATCTCTGGTCTACATTTCAAGTTCCTGGCCAGCCAGGGATACCTAGTGAAAGCCCGCCCAAAATCGCATGTATACATACATACATACATACATACATACATACATACATACACACTTAAAAAATTGCCCTTGCTCACCAAGCCTGGCTGGGATTCTCAGATCTATTATTTCATTTTCTGTCTGTTCTGCCTCATCCTCTCCTTTAGCACGACTATTCTAGCAAGGAAGCAAGCCCTTGAGCTAGGGACGAGCAGAGAGCAACTTCAAGGACGAAGACCGAGCCTTTCATGATTAAAAATGGGGAAAGAAAATCCAGCTTAAGCAATGCTCGAGGCTCAAAAACTATGCCACTGTTAAAGAAAATGCTGTGCTGTAATATTTAGCCAACTCTAATTGGTTTTAATTAAGGAAGGTAGCTGATAGTATTGTTTGTTCTGGCTTAATTGTCGAGGCCAAGAACCATGTCTCATCAACTAATTTTGTAGAGTTCTCAGCAAACATTCTGTTTACAGTGGCTTTTAATCTATGAAGCCAACTAGCATGTACATGCTCATGTTAGATTAGTTCAGGTGTTGGCTCTCTCTATGCTAAGATCTCAGGTAAGTTACTTAAGTCTGAGTTCTCTCTTGCTTTGTAAATGGAGGTAACAGTCCTTTCCTCACTACAAATCCACAAATGAACAAGGACATATATAACAAAACCATAAAACACAATACAAGGTGCAACGAGCACCCCCTGAGATAAGCTTTCTCCAGGAGCAAGCCCCTCACTATAAATCTAAGAACAAAGCCCATTATGTCCCAGGAAAACTTATGTTTGGCATGTAAAACTGTAAACAGCTCCTAAGAGGTAGGAGGGAAAAGGGAAGTCAGGAAAAACAGGAAGAGAGGTTAAGCAAACAGCAAAGGAAAAGGTTTTGTGATAAAGTAACAGGAGAGAGAACAAGCCCACGTCTTGGCAGTCACTATCAAACTCTACCTTCTCTGCCCCTGTATCCCTGGCTGGGGCACCTCACTTTTCTAAGCTTCCATTTCCTCAGATAATAATCCATTGGGCTCCCACTGAGCATATCCAATTAGACTATCTATTCACACTGTAGCCATGCTACTGAGGACTGTGCCAGTACATACTAAGTAATCGTTAAAACAGCTACTGACAAGTTAGACCTGGTGGAAGCAGAGTGAAGTCTGTGTGGGGGAAGAGAACGCTCAGACAACCCCGAACCAAATCAATGAATCACACTGGGAGACAGTTTTGACCAGACTACTGAGGACTGCCAAGAGATCCGAGTCCAATCCCAAGTCACAAAAGCCCCAGCCCTAGCCGCTCCTGCACATGCCACCACACATGAAACCACACCAAGAGGGACGGGCGTATCAACGTCTATGGGTGTGTCTCCGCACCAGACCCAACTTTCTACACTCTCAGACACAGCAGAGGCTGGGATTTCGAATGCCAAAAATAGATGACATCAGCAATGATGCAGTCACCTGGGTGCTGCCTTCTTGTTTCTCACTTCCTGTTGTATCTGCAGGGGATCTGAGGGGCTAAACATTACCAACTTCACCCTGCTCAGGAACCACCACAAAGGTGCTCCAGAAACCAGGAACCAAGGGAATAAAGTCCCTTCCTGAATCAAACACAAAGGCAGTGAGTAACTGAGGAAGAATGAATTTAAAAGTGACAGGAGGGTCAAGGTGGTCAAAGTTTGTATTGTGAAAAGGGCACAATGAAACTTCCTATTTTGCACGATGTACATTAAAAAATTTAAACTAAGCTTCAAACAGGTTCAAGTTCCCACAGGCAACTAGCAAGACTTGAGTTCTGCTGGGAGTCACAGCAGAGGAATGTGTACGGTCAGGACGCCACAGGGCCTGTAATTGTCAAGGTTTTTCCTTAGATCTGTGCAGTGAACATCTAGGAGGGAGGCATCACGCGTTCCAAGTGGGAAAAGGCATTTCCCGAGCTTGTATCCCCCAGAAGAGAGCCAACTTTCCCTTTAAAGGGAGAACTGATGCCCCTTTATCCTAAGAACCCTTTCAAAACCAAACCTGTACTTAGCCATCCCTGTAAACCCTTGAACCCAAACCATTGAGGCAGACTTAAAAGCAACTCTATGAAATTTTGGGTTTAATTGCTGTCAAAGGTACAAACGGCTGAAAAGGGCAAGACCTCGAGGGAATGCTACCTGCACACGAGTGATCAGACATGTAGTTAGGTAAACACTGCACCTGTGGAATTAGTAAGCGCCAGCAGGATGGCAAACGGAAACGGTGATTGAAGTCATGCTAACAGCTTATTTTTCCTATCTTTGTCGTATTTCATGGGCTTTAAGTGTTGACGGCTCTACTCCTTCCCCCGAGTTAAGCTCATGAACCATAAACTGCTGGCCTGGAGATGGGCATCCCAGAACCGATCCCATTCAGAGAACAGTACTTTCTACACTGGACCACGGACTGGCCCCTGGACCTCTCTGTAACAAGGAGAGACAACCTGAGCAAGAATGACGGTGGGGAGCCTGGATTTCACTGGACCTTTGGGTAACATAGACAGAGCCCACCACTGCTCACTCATACACACCACATAAGTTTAACTGAATTTACTGTTAACCAGAAACAAACATTAAGCCCGAAAATCCATAAATAAAACCAGACACACTATTCTTCCAACACCTGTTTATTTCTCCAGCACACCTGTATGGAGCACAGTGCCTACCGTAACACCTGTGACTTCACGGTCCCAGAGATCTCAGATGACACCCAAATGCCGAGTTTCCATGGCTGAACTTCTCTCATTTTACACATGTACAAAACTGAACTCAAAGCCTTATTTCAGACATCATCAGAACAGCTATTTATGGAAATAAAAACTGAAAGGGATGAGACTGACATCATCAACTCAATTCCAACTTCATAATTCAACCCAAACAATATTTAATGCCAAGCAACCTTTAAAAACACAAGACAAAATACACAACAATTGAAATATTGCACTGGGGAAAGGGTTAGTGTACTTCTAATTTCTCCTTTTCAATCCACATGGGTGCTGACAGGCAGTAATTCAAAATTATCAAGTCTCACTCAATGGTTACAACTAATTAGCACCAAAAGCAACTTCCAAAAGTAGACTAAAATATTTTACATGCCAAAAATAACTCACTTGCAGAGTGCAGTGGCACACACCTTTAATCCTAGCACGGCAGACAGAAAAGTGGATCTTTGTGAGTTAGAGCCAGCCTGGTCTAAACAGGACAGCCTGGAACTACACAGCTACAGAGTGAGACCCTGTCTCAAAACCAAACAGACCACAAAACAAACAACAAACACAACTCATTTACCTAGTTCTTCAGAAAACCAATCTCAAAATTTAGATGCATTTTCCAAAATCCACTCTTCGCAACTGCAGACCTGAGCAAGACCTTCCTGAATGGCAGTGGGGAACGGTAGGTGCCCAGGCCAAGGAGACCCCACCACTTCCTGCCTACCTGGCCTTGGCACCTCATTTACTTCATGGGGGGGGGGGAGTAACAAAAACACTCCAGAAAGAAAACAATGTTTTGGCAGCAAGTAGTCCTGCATAAAGTGTCCTCTTACTGTCTTACCCTCCGATGAATGATCAATCTGGTCACCCAAATCACCTTCACAAATGTCTTTTCCTCCTGAAACCCTGGTTGAATCCCTCCTTCCTTGGCTTCGGCATGAGTTTTATACTCTGGTTACTGGAGGTGGGGTCCTATTTCTCTCCAGGAGACTCCACCCACCTCAGGACAGGCCCCAGCAGCATCTGTGTATAATAGGCAACCAACTCTCTTCCTCTTATCCCCTCCTTCCAAAGCTTGTAAACAATAACATCCTCCCAGCCTTTACCTGGAGACAGTCCCATGTACCCAGTGTATGATAACACTCCAACGGTTGGAGGAACAAGGAAGAAAGTCAGGAGACAGACGATTGGGGGTTTTTTGGTTGTTTTAGGTTTGGGGGGGGGGGCTTCTGTTTGTTTGGTTTGGTTTAAATAAAATCCTTCTACCTCAAGCTTGTCTTCACCATCTCACTGAAACAGCCCATGGTGCTCTTCATCAAAATCCAGGGGCAGGCTTCCTGCAAATGTCAAATCTAACCCAGTCATAACTTGACCATCTGTTGATTTGACTGCAATGCTAGGATTCTCAAGCAGCAACGTGCTTGCTTAACTGGCCCTGCATTTACTTACATAAAACAAACTGATTTCATATTACAGCAAGATGCAAATCCTGGTTTGGAGTCTCCGCCTTTTCCCAGCTGTCAGAAGGCACTCTGCAAGTTCCCAACCTTACCAACAAGATACTTCTGGTATTTGAGGGAGCAGAACATTTCTAAAGAAAAGAAGGGCCAAACTGAGACTAATGCTTTCTCCTTTTCTATAATGTTCCACCTTTTGAAATTAAAATCTAGCATTAAAAAAACTTCAGGGTTTTTTGTTTTGTTTTTTTTTTTTTTTTTTTGAGAAAGAACTTAAAGCTGGTTGAGTAAGGAGGAAGAGCTGATCTGGAAGGGATTGGGGAAGGGAAGAATACAACCAAAATATATTTAAACTAAAAGAAAAAAACTGCTTTAAGTAATTTTTAAAAATCTGCAGAGGGCACACTTTATTTGCACAATCGTGGTTTCTATTCTTTGACTTACTTTTAAGCAAACTCCAAAAATAAATGCGGGGACTTACAGTATTGTACTTCATGTGGCTTTTCTGAGTCTAATTTGTTTCATTCCTTAACAGCAGGGCCTTTCAGAAGAGCACAAAAAGGACCCAATTTGCTTCTCAGTCTAAGCACATCCAGCAAATGAGAAACCTACTCAGTCCTCTCACAAGAGAAGAGCACCGGGCAGAGTGAGGTCACACCCCAGACTTTCATCCACTGTACTTCTGTTGGGATCAGGGTATTGCAAACAAAAGTACGTCTAGGAGCTTATACAATAAATGTCACAATCTTCCCTATCTTGAACTAATTTCCCTCCCCAAGTAAAGACACAGGGGCAGCTAACTCAGACACAACTCCAAGAGGCCACCACAGGGGAAGAGTATAATAAACTCAATTGTTTATATATCCTGGGGCATAAGAGAAAATGTATGTGTGTGTGTGTGTGTGTGTGTGGTGTGTGAGTACATGTGTGTGTGGTGTGTGTAGCATGAGTGTGTGGTGTGTGAGTACATGTGTGTGTGGTGTGTGTAGCATTGTGTGTGGTGTGTGTAGCATGAGTGTGTGGTGTGTGAGTGCATGTGTGTGTGGTGTGTGTAGCATGTGTGTGTGGTGTGTGAGTCCATGTGTGTGTGTGAGTGCATTTGTGTGTGGTGTGTGTGTGTGTGTGTGTAGCATGTGTGTGTGGCGTGTGTGAGTGCATGTGTCTATGAGTGCATGTGTGTGTGGCGTGTGAGTGCATGTGTGGCGTGTATAGCATGTGTGTGTGGTGTGTGTAGCCTGTGTGTAGTGTGTGAGTGCATGTGTCTGTGAGTGCATGTGTGTGTGGTGTGTGAGTGCATGTGTGTGTGGTGTGTGTAGCATGTGTGTGTGGTGTGTGAGTGCATGTGTCTGTGAGTGCATTTGTGTGTGGTGTGTGTAGCATGTGTGTGTGTGCGCGCGCGCGAGTGCAGACATCGAGACAACTTGAGGTGCAAGCGCCAGCCTCGTGAGCAGCAGATCTGGACTTGAAGAAGACCTGCCCGGTTTAAGCCACCACTGCCAGTCGAGGGCGAGCCCCCCTCATCCCCCGCCAGCGGGAACCCTGCACTTCACTCGGCTGCCCGGCTTCCCGGCGGCCGCGGGCGCAGCGGGCACCTCCGCCAGCGGCTGCACCGGCCCCACTTCCATCTCCCGTCGCGTCCCTGCCAACTTCGGGGTCCGGGAGCAGAGCGGCCCCGTGCGGCGGACAAGCCCCGGGGACCGGCGGGCTGACCCGTGCACCGGGGCTGCGGTGCGCACGCTGCGGCGCCCGCCGGGTGACTGACAGGCGCCGGGGGCGCGGCCCCGCCTGCAGCCCGGGGACGCCGCACACAGCCGCGCTTCTCGGCTCCGCCGGGGACAGCAGGGCCCCGGGCGCCCCGGCAGAGTCCCCGTGCCCGCCCACCGCCAGCGCAGCCCGCCCCGCACCCGCACCCGCAGCCGCGCTCGCACTCACCCGCCCCGCTCGCCCGCTCGCCCGCGCCGCCGCAGCCGCTCAGCCTTCTCAGCCACCGCAGCCCGCGGCGCGCATCTCCCGAGCCAAGCCCCGCCCCGCCCCACCAAGCTCCGCCCCGGGAGGCGGAGCCAAAGCGGCCAGCCCCCGGAATCTCGCGAGGCTTGCCTCCTGGGCTTTTAAGGGGGTCGGGCCTGACGTCATACGCACCAGGCGGAAGTGGTCTTCTGGCGTCAACGCCAGTCCCGCCCCGCCCACCGTCGCCAGCGGAAGTGCTGGCTGGTCCGGCGGCCTCGGCGCTTGTGTTGCTTCTCGGCTGTCCGGCGCCCTGGTCCCGGGGCCGTTTCTGGTTAGAACTGGTTCCGCCGCAGCCTGGGAGGGGCCTGGTGAGATGTGGACGTGAGCCCTGCGCACACCTGTGATTAGTGTGTGCATCCTGAGAGTGAGCATAGAGCGGAACACTGTGCCCTGCACACCTGTGATTAGCGTGTGCATCCTGAGAGTGAGCATAGAGCCGAACACTGTGTCCTGCACACACATGTGATTAGCATGTGCATCCTGAGAGTGAGCATAGAGCCACACACTGTGCCCTGCACACGCATGTGATTAGCGTGAGCATCCTGAGAGTGAGCATAGAGCGGAACACTGTGTCCTGCACACACATGTGATTAGCATGTGCATCCTGAGAGTGAGCATAGAGCCACACACTGTGTCCTGCACACACATGTGATTAGCGTGTGCATCCTGAGAGTGAGCATAGAGCGGAACACTGAGCCCTGCACACACATGTGATTAGCGTGTGCATCCTGAGAGTGAGCATAGAGCCACAGTGTTTAATTCATCCACCAATAAGAGAAACGTATATACAGAAGGACGTCCCATCAATCATCCTCATGTTTTGATGGTTTTGCTTCTTTGCACAATCTTGTGACTGTCTGAGATTAAGATGGGAAGTTACACATGACCTCACTTCACAGGCATGCGCCTAGTCCCTCTTTCAGGGGCTCAGGCTGGGACACGGCTATGTGGGAAATCTCTAACTATGAAGTCTTGTAGAAGGTTCTGGATGGGTGGTTACAGTGTCAATGATGGCTTTGTGCTGAGTGTTTTCCTAAAACTAAAGATGGAGAGCAAAGAGCCCAGGGCCTACCTCACACTCTGCTACAGTCTCTAACCCCTGAGGAGTATTTGTCTCCAAAGGGTTGTTGCCTGTTGTGAGTCACCCTGCTAGGACACCCCTTGGGGTAGGGGTGAGAAGACAGCACCAAGGACCCAGGAGCTGGGAGTCGGTGAGTGCAGAGCCGGCTGCAGACCTGTTTACTAAGTTAGAAGTTTACTAAGTTAGAAGTTTACTAAGTTAGAAGTTAGTTCTGCCTTTACACCCCCTCCCAAGGTCCCATCTGCTCAGGCGCTGACTCTGCTGCGCGGTCCTTTCCTCACTGGTGACTCTGGTCAGGTGTCTCTTCGTCAGCAGTCTCTGGACACCATGGTAGGCTTGGTTTAGGAGGAAGTGCTTGCCACGCATGCTCATGCAGGCTGGCCTGGGCACCTGGGCAGGGGGACTGCGGCTTGGGTAGGCTGGCCTCAGTTTCTCCTACAGTTGCCTTCAAAGGGTAACCGTCTGCATTTTATGCTGACTTGGTTTCCTGGAAGAGTGATCCAAAGCTCTCAAACTGAAAATGACTCCTCTTCCTTCTCTTCCTCCTCCTTGGTTAGACCCCACAGGTTCTCTGAAGAAGGTCAAAGTTTGGCTTCGCATAACAGCAATAGGCAGCCACTGAACTACCCTACATGCTGACGCCAGTGTGAGCTACCCTACATGCTGACGCCACTGTGAACTACTCTGAGGGGAGCCATGTGGACATTAACAGACTGTAGGAGGCTGAGCTTTAAGCATTAAGCTGTATACCATAATGTGTTTGGGACAAAGGTACCTTGATGAACAGAAATGTTTATCTGGTCTACTGGGAGTATGTCTCAGCAGGGCTGAGTGCTGCAAGGGTTATGGAAACAGGTAACTTATAAAACCACAGAAATCCTCTTCCTTACCAAGTACATTTCCCAAAGGACTTCCCACCTACATTTCCCTCTGAGGCAAGAGTGTGCCAATTAGCAAATAGAAACATACACAAGAAGGGCTGGGGACGTGGTTCAGCAGCAGACAACTGGCCTTGTCATGCTTGGGTTCAACCATACACCAATGCATGCACAAGTATACACACACACACACACACACACACACACACACACACACACACACGACAGTATTTAAATATAAAAACATCATAAAATATTTCATTTAAACAGTACTAATTGAGTCTACCTCAAATATCACCAATTTTGCCCTGGAAAAAGCTTTAGTGTCTGTCAGTGAAGTCTTTGGTTTTATTTTTAGGATTTTTTTGAAGTTAATGCGTATGTGTGTAAACCTGAGTGAGTTTATGTGCGCCATGTGTGTGCAGTGCCCATGGGAGCCAGAAGAGGGCGTCCTGTAAATGAAATTAAAGGCAGTTGTGAGCTACCCAGTAGGTGCTGGGACCTGAACCTAGGTCTTCTGGAAGAGCAGCCTTCTGTGGAATAATTAACTAGGGAAACGTGTTACATTTGTTTATGCTGTGGAATATTACCCGAACTGTGTAAAGGTGTGTTTCATTTGTTTATGCTGCATTTTTTAATTATGTAAAGATGCACACACATACAGTTGCATGCAAACAAACTTGTGGCGTGATCATGAGTGCCACCGTCAAAGGTGCTCCTGAGTCCTCCTCAGTGACAAGGTTGTCATCACTCAGAAGGAAGTGAGTTGCAGCTTAGAATTCTATGTCTAGTTTTGCTATCAATTAGGAAGAGGGCTATTTTCAGATATGCAAGCATTGTGTAAACTCCTCCTGGGGAGGCAAACAGACAGGATGCCAACAACAGACCAAAGACAGGACTCTGCTCAGCTAGCCCGGTGAACCCATGGTTTAGTTAGGGCAACTTGCAGAAGCATGGAGAAGCTAGTGAGCAGCTCCCACGCTGAGGAACCGCCCTCTACTCCACACCCACCAACCATCAACCGCCTGCAGATTTCAGGGGTCCATTGTCTCTGAGTGCTCATCCAGCTGGACCCTCTGCCTTAACTGTATGTTTTCTTCTCCAAATTTTCTGTTTCTGTTCTAAATATAAATGTTTCATAAATGTCTTTGTCCCACACTTTTTCTCGTCATCCTCTTTCCCAGGAAGACTTCAGCTCTCATTTATTCCAAACCTGTTCGAATTAATCAAATCTTTTCCATACCGGATCATGGTGGGCAAATGAAAGTTAGGGAGATGAGATGTGTGGGGCCGGCTTGCCAGGGGAGGAAAGAGCTTCCACAAGGAGATGAGAGGGCATTTCAAATGGGGAACTCAGACAGGCACACTCCCAATCTGTCCAAGAACCCAACCCTTAAGGTCCCCTCCATCTTAGGATGTCTGTGCTTGCTCACACATTTAGACAGGATAGACAAGAGACTGTTTCATGCTTGGCACAGACCTGGACTATTTATTACCAGATTAAAATAACCCATGCTCTTTCTGGGACTGCCATGGAGTCACACCCCAGGGACCATATATTTTTGTTCCAGACCTTCTGGCCACACAGTGAACTCAAATCCCAAAGGATGTCTCAGAACCAAGATAGATTTGGGGCTTGGGTGGAGCTGTTTGAACAGCCAGGAAATGGCTCACAGAGGGGCAGGGTCGACTGCTTTGGGGAGGAGTGGTTGCCCTGGGATACCTTGCATCACCCCACCAGCCCCTGGCTGCCTGGCTCTCATAGGGCAGCCTCCTCATTGGAGCGGAAAGAATGTGTGTTCCAGTTGGGACTCGCCCCACTGCATGAAGAGGGTTTCTGCTCCATGGACAGTCTGCCTTGGGTGGGAAGTGTGGTCTCTAAGAGGAAAGCTTTTGGGGCTTTCAGGCTTCACTTTATAGAGAAAGGGTCCCGCCTGCACCACTCACCACGTGTGTTTGCATGGGAAAGCTGCAGAAACCACTGAGTCTGTAGCTGGCAAAGCCTTCTTTACCAACCATAAAGGATGAGAGTGTGACTCAACGATAAAGTGTCTTCCTGCCACCGTCAGGCACTGGATTCATCACCCCTGTACCCTTGCCTGGTAAAAGCCCTCTGTGGTGGTTACAATTGGGGTGTTAACCTGACAGCGTCTAGAATCACCTAGGAGTGTCTCGGTTAAATAAGGGCAGATTCAACTTAAGGACAGACATCACCACTCCTGTGAGCTGGGGTCCTGGACTGGAGAGAGAGGAGGTAAGGCGAGAATAGAATTTATCCTTCTCTCCTTCCTTTGGAAGCAGTGTGACCAACCACTCCTAATGTACCACAGCTTCCCAGTGCTGGGATTAGAGGAGTGCGCCACCATGCCTGTCGAGGGTTTTCAATAGTTCCCACCTTCCCTGGGTTCCCCCATCCCATTGTGACACGTTTGTTACCAGTGATGACCTGAACTACTCCAACTGATGACTCACAGTCCAGTCTCCATTAGGCTTCAGTGTTGGTGGCGGGCCCTCAGAGGGTTTGGAAGGTGCATAATGACTCGTGTCTGCACCACTGTAGAGCATACACAGCAGTGCTCCCAGCAGTGCTCCCACCCCCTCCGTGCTTGCCTGGTTGCCCCCCTCCTGTAATTCACCACTGTCTTTGTTGTCACCACCATTTTGCCTCCCCCGCTTTCTCATGGAGTCGGAATCACACGGCCACTTTCCTAGTGGCTGCTTTCAGTTTGTGGGTTAGTGTTTTGTAGCAACTTCTCCCCAACTCACTAATATTTAGGATACACCACCTGCCGCTGTAAAGACATGAAGACACCGGGCTCTGCTTGCAGACCTGAGCAGCTATGAAACACCATGATCAGCAACTTAGGGAGGAAAGGGTTTGATTTACACTTCTACAGCACTGTTCATCCCTGAAGGAAGTCAGGACAGGAACTCAAAGAGGGCAGGGACCTGGAGGCAGGAGCTGATGCACAGACCATGGAAGGGTGCTGTGTATTGGCTTGCTCCCCGTGGCTTGCTCAGCCCGAGTTTTTATGGAACCCAGGACCAATGTCCCAGGGATAGCATCACCCGCCATGAGCTGGGCCCTCCCACATCAATCATAATTAAAAAGATGTCCTGCAGGTTTGCCTATAGCTAGATCCTCAACTGAGGCAGCTCCTTCCTCTCCAAATACTCTAGCTTGTGTCAAGTTGGCATAAAAACTATCCAGCATAGGAAGTTAACCATGTAAGAGTCTTAGGAAGATCCTGAAACTGACCAGACACACAAGGGCCATCCCTGTTTCCAAGATTATATAAGCAAAAAGACTGCTGAGGAAACAGAAGCCCATCAAGCTGCCTGGGACAGGTGCAGACAACCAAAGCTTCCTATAAGGCAATCTCCAGCCTGTAGAGCTGCCTTCAAGTCACCCGGTGAGCACCAGGGTTTCAGTTTTTGTGAGCCACCTCCCATGCCGGGAAGGACTTTATTGATGCAGCTGTCCTTGAGTCCCTTCTGTTCCTGTAAGTAAGTAAACTCAATAAACACATCCATCCACCAAGTTAGACTTTAGGGGTACACTAACTTTGTTGTCTCATCAATTCCCTATCTGGAGACACAGGAGACATGTGTTCATTCCTCCCCAGGAACACCAAATATACAAGTGAAAATCTATGCACAGAGAAACCCAAAGGGTGGGGGTTAGCCAAATGGAATAATAGTATAAGAGCCATGTAACACTTTTGAAAAGCAGAGTAACGGTAATTAAAGATAGACCGTGGAATTTAAGATGTTTATTAGTTGGGAAAACTATTTTATATAGAAGATATTAGCTAAAATATCATTAGCACATCTAAAAATATCCGCTTGTGGGCTGATTGAGTAAGATGTCTTAGTAGGTGAAAGTGCAGTAGCCAAGAGGTAGAGGCAGGAAGGTCAGAGGTTTGAGGTCATCCTCTACTACCGTGGTTCTCAACCCTTGGCAGTTGACCGAACCCTTCACAGGGGTTGTCTCGCAGATATCCTGCATATTCGGTATTTACATTACAATTCGTAACAATAGCAAAATTGCAGTTGTGAAGTAGCAATGAAAATAATTTTATGGTTGGGGGTCACCAGAACATGAGGAACTGTATTAAAGGATCACAGCATTGGGAAGGTTGAGAACCACTGCTCTACTACATAGCAAGCTGGAGACCAGCCTAGTCTACATAAGACCTCAAAAAGAATGTTAGAAGGAAAGAGCCGTGTTTATCGAAATATCATTGTCAAACTGAGACACTTGGAACTGGCTGTGTAGACCAGACAGAGCTCACAGAAATCCCCCTGCCTCTGCCCTCTGCCTTCTGAGTGCTGTGGTTAAAGGTTTGCACCACCATTCCTCACTGATTCAAGATATCTTGGCCATAACAACAGTGTATTGAGCACGGCCCCATTGATACACACACACACACATACATATAACCTTTTGTACATGTCTTATTCATTACCTGTATTACAGTTACATAAAACACATGTGGAGTTTTTGTTTGTTTCTTTTTTTGTTTTTTCAAGACAGGGTTTCTCTTTGGCTTTGGAGGGTGAGCTAGAACTTGCTCAGGGCTGGCTTCAAACTCACAGAGATCTGCCTGCCTCTGCCTCCCGAGTGCTGGGATTAAAGGCGTGTGCCACCAACACCCATCAAACAATGTGTGGATATTATAAAATATTGAGAACAATCTGTGATGTCTCACATCTGTAATCACTGTGTTCAAGAGGCTGAGGCAGGAGGATTGGTGTGAGTCCAAGAGGCCAGTGTGGCTACAGAGTAGGGCCCTACCTCAGAACAAAAAGTTTGAAGAGACACCCTTCTAATGTTAACTTAATTCATTCTTGTCCTTTTCTTTACTTTCTACAAGATAACCAAGTGGTTAGAGCACTGGCTGCTCTTCCAGAGGACCTGGGTTCAATTCCCAGCACCCACATGGCAGCCCATGATCAAGTTCCAGGGGATCCTCTGTCCTCAAAGGGCGCCAGTCACACATGGTGCACAAACACGGAGACAAAATACCCATACACATAAAAACAAAACAAAACAAAACAAAACAAAAAAACCTTAAAAACATTATCGGAAAAGGTTAATAAAATTCCTCACTGGCAGTTCTAAATCAACCAACTTTCTTCTCTTTCTGAGGGTGCAGCTATGGTGGAAAGTCTTCACTACAAGTAAAGAACAAACACTGACTAGACCTAAAATAAAATAAAATAAAAACATTGGTTAGACTTTAAAAAACGATTAGGATAACATTATTCACTAGTTTTCTTCAATTAGCTAAGACACAAATGTATTCTCCATTAGGT
Organism: Cricetulus griseus; assembly: GCF_003668045.3. Taxonomy (NCBI): domain Eukaryota; kingdom Metazoa; phylum Chordata; class Mammalia; order Rodentia; family Cricetidae; genus Cricetulus; species Cricetulus griseus. The sequence goes on from NC_048601.1 coordinate 3,006,422, forward strand.
GACATATCCTGTTTTTAAATGTCATTTATATGTACTTGACTGACTTAGAATTAACCAGTCAGCTCCAGGCTCTGAGCATAGGCCAGAGACCCAGCCAGCAGCCAGGCACCTCTCCTGCACTGAAAGAGACAACTAGACTATCAGCTTGGGTTTTCATTGCTGTTAACTATGTCTATGGAGACTGACTGGATTTCACTGTTGCAAGAGGAGGGAGATTTTCTCCAGAGCACTGGTAATATTGCACCTACAGGAGCTGTCAGCTATGTACCAGCAGGAACAGGGTGGTGAGATCACTGGAGCCCTGGGGTGCTAGCTCAGTGTGTTTCAGACTTCCCTGGAGAGTGCCAATTAAGTCTTTGCATCAGCCACAGAGCTGCTCCGTTATCCAGCCTCGGGAGAGAGGGTTGGATCATTGTTCTCTCCCAGTTTAGTATCTAGGAATCAGTGAGCCAGATCCTCAGAAGTCAAAGCAAACTTTAATGATGCCAAGGACTTCTAGAGAAATGCAAACTTCAGAAGAAGAAGAAGAAGAAAAAAAGCAAAACTGACTCAACATTCTTTTATTTCTACCGTTAACCCTGTCCTCCAGTCCCATTTCTCTTTCAGCTGGCTGACGCTGAGTCACACTGATGCCAATCACCTTAAAGCCAAGTTCCCCATCAGCACAAAGCCTTCTCCAAGACGATTTACTGCTGTGGAACTCTTTGTCATCTTCAAAGCAAAACCAATGTGGTCCCTGCAAGAGGCCCTTACAAGGCCAAAGACATGACTCAGCAGGTAGGGGTATTAGCTACCCAGGCAAGACTCTTGAATTTGATCCCCCCGGCATCAGGTAAAAAGCCAGATGTAGGAGCACACCTACCCTGAGATGAGAGGCAGAGACAAGAAAGTCATCCGGAAGCTCAAGGGGTTGGGGTAGCCTGGGGTACTCAGCCAGCACAGGGCAGACCCAAGAGACCCCACCTCAACAAGGTAGGAGGTGAGAACTGACTCCTGGAAGCTGTCCTGTGGGCATAAGCACACACCATAAATAGTAAATAATATGAAAAGAGAAGAGGCCCTCACACCGTCCCCTGATGGGCTCTCCTGGAAGGCAAACAGGTGCATGAGACCCCTCTGCCCCCCAACCAGTCAGAAGCTGCTGGGGAGCAAGTGCTCTCCTGGGTGGGATAACTGCCTGTCAGTTGCCTGTGTTCCTATAAATACCCCAAGTAAATGTGCTACTGGTTTGGTCAGCCATTGTCCTAGCTCTCTTGGAAAGGTCAGGTGACATCCACCTCTCCAGGTTTCTTTCTCTTGATACCAAACACCAGCTCAGCCTCAGCCTTTACTTCTAAACTTGCACGGTGACGACTTGTATCGAAAGTCCCCAGGCTGATCCTCTGTTTAACTTGGATTCAAAATAGCTACAGATGCTAAAGTGAGACGGGCTAATTTCAGTCTCTCCACGTATACAATGAAACTCATGGAGTAAATCTAGGCTCCTCAACACTGTGTTCCTGGTGGGTTTCCCGGGTATGATTTAGGCCTAGGCTGCTGGTTGACTAATTCCCCTGAGGAGCTTGGTTGAAAGTAGAACAACTGACGCCAGGCGTTGGTGGCACACGCCTTTAATCCCAGCACTCGGGAGGCAGAGGCAGGCGGATCTCTGTGAGTTCAAGGACAGCCTGGTCTCCAGAGCGAGTGCCAGGACAGGCTCCAAAGCTACACAGAGAAACCCTGTCTCGAAAAACAAAAGACAAACAAACAAAAAAAAAAACAAAAAGAAAGAAAGAAAGAAAGAAAAGGAAAGGAAAGGAAAGAAAAGAAAGAAAGAAAGTAGAACAACTGAAGCCAAGAACCACTGTGGAATCTTCTGGAGAAAACCAAGTGTGAAGAGAGAACAACAGGGAAGGGGGGGTTGGAAGCAGGGTAACATCCAGTGTTGGTTTTTTTGAACTAAGAATCGAAGGGAGAGAATAGATTAGGAAGGTCCACGGGAAGGGGAGAGAGGAACTGAAGAGTTGTCACCAACAAAGCAATGGATGGATCCCTGTGGGACATTAAGATGTGTCTTGGGCCAGGTGGTAGTGGCACATACTAATCCCATCACTTGAGGTGCAGAGGAAGGCAGATCTCAGAGTTCAAGGCCAGCCTGGTCTACAGAGTGAGTTCTAGGACAGTCAGTGCTACACAGAGAAACCCTGTCTTAAAACAAATAAAAAAGATGTGTCTTAGGGTGTTGAAATGAAATAGACATGGAGGAAGAAGAAAGAAGAGGAAAAACATACTTGCTGCAGCAGACATGGACCCTATGCCCTCCCCATGAAGACATGGACCACCACGCCCTCCCCGTGGTGGGCATGGACCACCACGCCCTCCCCGTGAAGACATGGACCACCACGCCCTCCCCGAGATGGGCATGGACCACCATGCCCTCCCCAAGAAGACATGGACCACCACGCCCTCCCTGTGATGGGCATGGACCACCACGCCCTCCCCAAGAAGACATGGACCACCAAGCCCTCCCCGTGGTGGGCATGGACCACCATGCCCTCCCCGTGATGGGCATGGACCACCACGCCCTCCCCGTGATGGACGGCATCCCCTCAAACCACAAGCCAAAATAAATACTACCTCCCTCAAGCTGTTGCCTACCAGATACTTGATCCCAGTGAAAAGAAGTGACTAATACCTCAACTATACCCTGGAGTTTTCAAGTTTTTGTCTCTTTTCACTGTAGATGTAAAACTTTTGTCTCAGCGCCATCCAAGTTTGTGACCAGCTGTTAGCAACGAGGCAGCATGGTTCAGGGTTAGAAACAGACGACACCCGTTTCTCAAGCCAGGCCCGGTCCACATATGACAACAGACTCAAGTATGTTACTCAAGATTGTTCAGTGTCCATCTTACTTCATGACCTGATCTCCATTCTCCACAAGACCTCCTGGCTAGACTCTGTTTCTAGACCTCTGTGCAGTCTATGGCTGAGGGTCTGCTACCCTGCCCTTTGCGGATAGCTTGCTGTTTTAGAGTTCTCTAAAGGAATAAAGCTTACAGCAGTAGTTCTCTACCTGTGGGTCATGACCCCTTTGGGGGTAGAATGGCCGTTTCACAGGCGTCACCTAAGATCATCAGAAAACACAGATATTTACCTTACAATTCATAAACAGTAGCAAAATTACAATTATGAAGTAGCAAGGAAAATAATACATGAGGAACTGTATTAAAGGGTCACAGCATTAGGAAGGTTGAGAACCACTGGCTTATAGATATATATATATATATATATATATATATATATATATATTAGAGTGTTTCACAGGCTGTGGTCAGCTAACCCAACAATGGCTGTCTAACAGACGAAGGTCCAAGAATCCAGTAGTTGGACTTGATGACAACAGCAAAAGCAAGCAGCCAGAGAGCAAGCTTCCATCTTTCCTCTCCTTCCCACAGGCTACTGGAAGGTGTGGCCCCGACTACAGTTTGCTCTTTCCACCTCAAAAGATAGGGATTGAAGATACATGTCCCACCTCAGAAGATCCTGATTAAATGTGGGTCTCCCTGCTTCAAAGGATTTTAATTAAGAAAAAAGTCCCTTACAGACGTGCCTAGCCACTTGGGTTTTAGTTAATTCCAGATGCAGTCAAGTCAACCAGAATAGCCATCACTTTTCCTACACCATTCAAATGAGGATGGTAGATTTTGACAAGGGAGGGGTTCTGACCTTTTCTAATGACACTTGGACTATTTGGGTTGCAAAGACTTGAAATATAAGCTCAAATAACTGGCCTCCACAAGTTAGAAATGTGTTTCCTCTCCAGTAAGGTAAGTCTAGGCAGCACAGTTACACTGTGATGCCGGCGGTAGTCACTAGTCTCCACTCTGTCTTCCGTCCTGCCCACCACACAGGGTCTGTTCACAAGGTTGCCCCAGGATCACCAGACAGCCACACCATGTTAGCATGCCAGGCAGACAGGAGTGGGAAGAGAAGACAACTTGTGCAAATCTGCCTGGGGAGACAATTTCCTAAGACAATACTAGAAGGCTCTGCTGTCTTAGTCACTACTGTGTAACAGTTTCCTCTGAGATTGAAACATTCCATCCTGCAGGAAGCTCCTTAATCAGAAAATGAGCAACTCAAAAAGCTTCAGGAAGTCCCTGAAACTGACCAGATTCATTAGACCCCTCCCTCCCAAAGTAAGTGATAAAGCTGCTAAGAGTCACATTCAGACAGCTAAGCTGTAGAGAAAACTCAGACAAGCCAAGCTGCAAAGAAGACTTAGAAGGCAGATCTAGAAGCAGAAACCAGCCAGGCTGCCTGGAAGAGGTTTGGACCAACCGAATCACTTGGAAAGGACACTCTCCAACCTACTGAGCTGCCTGCAGGCTGTGCAGTGTGCTCCGGATTTCCCAGGTTTTGTAATCTGTCACTCTGCTGGGAGTGAGCTTTGATGATGCAACTGTCTTGAGTCATTTCTGCTGTAGGTAACTCCTCATCCATATTCCGTAATTAACCCCAATACAATTCATTGGTTTGCCAAGTTGAACTTAGGTAGTATCTGTTCTTTGGCCTGTTGTGGGCCCCATACCTGGGATGAGTAGGTATATATGTCAAGTATCTCCCCAGGAAAGGTTTTGTTCCACAACAGCCACTGTTCTGTTGCTGTGAAGAAACACCATGACCTCTGCAACTCTTATAAAGGAAAATATTTAACTGGGAGCTTGACTGGTTTCAGAGGGCTGGTCCATGAGCATCGCAGCAGGAACCAGACAAGCACGGTGGTTGAGCAGGAGCTGAGAGATGTCCAACCTGACCCACAGGCAGAAAGTGCAACTCTGGAACTGTTGTGGGCCTCAGAAACCCCGAAGCCCACCTCCAGTTGACACAGCTCCTCTAACAAGGCCACACCTGCTAATCTTCCCCCAACAGTCTATAAGCTGGCAGTTAGCCGGCATTCTCATCCAAAACACCACATCCTTGATTGTCCCCATCTATAAAGGAGTGGGGTAACTATATTTTTCAGGGACCCCAGGTAGCATACTGCTCGGGAATGCTGAGACTGAAGTGTTCGTTGTTTGTTTGGCATGCATACTTAGTGGAGAGCCCAGCATTTTTGTTTGTTAAGCAAATAGCTATAATACTTTCATAAGACAAGATGTATTGCTATGACCAACAATACGGAAGTTCTCACTCAAAGTTGAGCAGAGGGTAGGCAGTCCCTGCTTCTGCCTTCAGGGTTTCCAGACGTTTTGATTGGTCTTGTTTTCATTTTGTTTTGCTATTGCTTTTAATTTGGGTTTGCTTTTTATTTACCATTATTTAATTTTTTGTTTTTTAATTAGTTTTATGTATGCATAAGTGTATCTCTGGTGAGTATATAGCATATGGGTGAATATCCTCTCGAAGGCCAGAAGACGACATAGGATGCCCTGGAGCAGGAGTTATAGCTGACTGTGAGCTGCCTTAAGTGGAAGCTAGGAACCAAATTCTGGTCCTGGCAGAGTAGGAAGCACGTTTAATTACTGGACCATCTCTCCAGCCCCCTTTGTTGTTGAGTTTTTTGTTGCTGTTTTGTTTTGGTTTTGAGACAGGGTTTTGCTGGCTTACTCAGGCTGGCTTCAGTGTTAATCTCTTTGTCTATCATTTAAAAAAAATATTTATTCTGGGCTGGGCAGTGGTGACCTAGGCCTTTAATCCCAGCACTTGGGGAGCAGAGGCAGGCAGATCTCAGTGAGTTGGAGGTCAGCTTGGTTTACAGAGAGTTCAGTACAGCTAAGACTGTTACACAGAGAAACCCAGTGTCAAAAAATAAAAGGAAAGGGGGAGAAAAAGTATATTTATTTTATTCTTTCTGGTGCTTAAAAAAAATATGTATGTGTCTGCTGCCTTCTTGTTTGTATGTCCACTGAGAAGGCATCAGATGCCCTAGAATTGCAGTTACACGTGTTTGTGAGCCACCATGTAGGTGCTGGGAACCAAACCTGGGTCCTCTGCAAGAGCAGCCTGCAGAGTGCAGCAAGTGCTCCGACTGCTGAGTCCTCTTTGCAGCCCTTATCGGCTTCTAACCTAGGACCCTTCCCCATCCCTCATTAGCAAGCTTTTTTTCCCCCTTAGAGCAGCCATCTCCTCCCACGTGGCCTCATTTACTTATTTATTTTTAAAGATTTTATTTATTATGTATACAACATTCTGCTTCCATGTATATCTGCACACCAGCAGAGGGCACCAGATCTCATAGTAGATGGTTGTGAGCCACCATGTGGTTGCTGGGAATTGAACTCAGAACCTCTGGAAGAGCAAGTCAGTGCTCTTAACCTCTGAGCCATCTCTCCAGCCCACGTGGCCTCATTTACAATGCCACACACTTCATTTTAGCAGCATAATAGGGAGCGTTGTGTATTTGAAGTTTCCCCTGAGGGACAGTTACAGAGAGAAGCATTTAGCTCAAAACAGGTGACAATGACAATGGGGTCCTAACTACACTCTGCAGGTAACTCTAAATCTCTGGTCTCATCCTCTGGTTTCGATCTCAATTCCCTTGCAGCACTTAGCACTGTGGTTTTGTAGTTAATTTTAAGGAAACAAACAAGGAACTCAAATGGTGATGTCATTGTATGAAAGGGAGGAAATGGGGGAAGACATAGGAAAGCCAGATACTTTATCACCCATTGTGAGGGAGTCAGTATACCACATGGAACACCAACAAATCACCAATAGTCGAACATGAGGTATTTAAAGTTTTTTTAAATACTATGATTCATCCGTTCCACTAAAATGAAAAGGAGGAGACTGTTGACAAGGCGTGGGAATTTCCTTCTTGGAATAATAGGCAGAGTGATTTAGCAAGAAAGCAAAATAATTAGTCATTATCACCAACAGAGTGGGTCTTAATCATCAATAAGGCAGATAAGGGTTGCACCTGTGGCTCAGAATCTCCATATCCAGGGCTAGAAGTCCCTTTGCGTAAGAGATAAATACCTAAGTGAAGCTGAAAGTAAAAAAATCCGTTTTAGTTTGAAAAGTAGAAACTTTAAGGTTCCAGTGTCAGCATCGGTGGGAAGTAGGCTGAAAAACTCAGCACCACAGTGGCCTGCGGTACCCTGAGGATTTCCAGAGATCTCACTTGGTGACACCAGGAGTTTTGCTTGTCCACGGAGGAGAATTTCCCACCGAGGCATGAAGAGGGTTTCAGATGATCCCTGGAGCTGGAGTTGCAGGTGGGTATGAGCCACCTGGCGTGGGTCCTGAAAACCAAACTCAGTTCTTCTGCAAGAACAGTACATGGTCTATCTGATGAGCCATCTCCTCAGCCCCAACGAGGAAGAGATTTTACATAGGTTTCACCACATGATTAATAGCAAGATACAGGCAGAGGATAAGGCATAACCAAGTGTGGGTGTGTGCATGGGCCTGGGCCTGGCTTTTCAGGAGAGTCCTGGGTGTGGTCACTGTGATGGCTCAGTGGGTAAAAATGCTTGTCTTAGCATCTGAAGACCCAAGTTCAATCCTAAAACCTACAAGAAAGAAGGAGAGAACCAACTCCTGCAAGTTGTCATCTGAATTCCACACCTGCACATGTGTGCACTCCCCAATAAACAAACAAACAGATAAAGACATAAATAACTTTTTAAAAGCACAGAGCATTGTGGGCTGGTGAGATGGCTCAGTGAGTAAGGGTGCTTGCTCCCAAGCCTGATGCCCTGAGTGTGATCTCTGGGGCCCACATGGTGAAAAGAGAGAGCTTACTCCCGCAAACTGTTCTCTGACCTCACAACATGTGCTATGGCAAACTTGCATGTGCGCACACGTGTGTACACACACACACACTCAAATAAGAGAGTTGTGTTTATGTATCTTTACAATTTTTGTGTGTCTTTTGGTAGGTTCTGACATCTCAAAGGGCTTTATTCTAAGGGACTTGAGTGAGAGAGCACAGATGGTTCCTAATGAGTCCTTGGATGAAGCTACAGCCGCCGAGGTGGAACCCTAGTCTACAGTACACAGAAAAGTGGGGGGTTTTCACTGTAAACCAAAGCTTATCTACTGTTTGTGAGAGTCACAGAATTGCAGTTTCACATTTGGGAAAGGAGTAAAGCCACATACACTCCAGGGTCATGTCACTTGGGCCTTAAGCATGGTTCACTGTGGTTTTTAGATGCTTATTTGGAAATATCTGTCTATGAAGGCATGCCATCTCTACAAGGCAACTTCTACAGCAAATATTAGCTGGCCTGGAATTCTTGATTCTTACCCAAGGGTCTCAACCACTTACCCTTTTTCCTATCCCGTTTGTTTTGGATCTTGGTTGTCTAGAGTCTTTGGGAGGGCAGACTTTTTGGTAGGAAGCAGTGGGTTTTTCCACACGTTAGGAATCCTGTTAGAACCTCTGAGTTACTCTTAATTCTAGAATGGAGAGCAAGCGCGTCTCCAGGGTTACTTGACTTCAGAATTTTAAATAGCTCCAAATGGTTCTGGGAAAACCACTACTGCAGAGGCTATTTAATTTTAAATCAAATTTTAAATCAAGTCATGTGGTGCTGCTTTGGTGAGACGCTGTTAAAATAGATCACTCGGTGATAATTATAGGGTGTGTAATCGCCTCTGCTTTCCATAGAACTGCTTCCTACTACAAACACTGTATCACAACATGTACAGGGTGTAATGTGTGTTTTGTTTCTTCGTGTTGGTGGGATAAGAGAAATACTTCATTTCTTTTTTTTTTAATAGAATTTTAAGTTGAAGTAATTTCACATTGGCGTTGCTCATTCTGAAATAAGGCGTTCACCATTAAGGTTGAAATGATACAAAATTGAATAGAATATGCTGTAGTGGATAATATTTTTCCAGAAAGTTTCTGTCAATGTATTCTCTCTTACGCACAGTCTCCAATAATGGGAATTTTGACCCTGCACCAGGGAGGGCTCAGGAGACTTTTGTAAGTATTGTGGCAGACGTGGCTTTATTAAAGGCAAGCTGGCTGCAGCTTGGCCTTGTCTCTCTGGACCTGTTACTCCAACTCTCTGGAATCCCAGATGCCATGTCAGAAGTCCAATGACCATGCAGAGACCAGTGGAGGACTGTCATGGTGAGGAGGTAAAATGTCCCTCACAGGTTCCTGTGTTTGAATGCTTGGTCTCCAGTTGACAGTGCTGTGTTTGGAAGCCGTGAGACCTTTTCAAGGTGGAGCCTCACTGGAGGAAGCAGGTCACTGGGGGTGAACTTCCAGATCCCAACCCCACTTCCTGTTAGTTTCCATGTGTGAGCAGCCTCACACTCCTGCTGACACAGCCATGGTGGTGGCTGCATCCTCTGAAACTGTGAGCCAAAATGGTTTCTTCACAGCAACAAGGAGAGTCATGTACAGGCCCACCTGCTCAAACCACCGCAGGCCACCGCCAGAAGTTTAAATGAACACATGGTGTGGTCCCTTCAGCCCCAGCCACAGGTGAGCTCACCACTGCTCCAGCCAGCACCACCCACCTGAGCTGCTCCCAGATTGCTCAAAGGGTTAATCGAGGAAATTTTTAAGTGATCATTATTGCTCTAGGGACACATTTTAGGGGGGTCCTTATATGACACCAGGTAACTAATAGCGCTTTCAGTCCTTACCTAACATGTGGCTGCCGATGCCAGTTGGGGGTTACTTGGAAAGATGTTTCAAGGCACATATAAACTTGTAAGAATGTGGATGCCAGGCCTCAGAGATGGGTAACAGTTAAGAGCACTTGCTGCTCTTCCAGAGGATCCGAGTGCGGTTCTCGGCGCCCCCTCCACAGTTTATAACCACCTGCAGCTCCAGTTATAGGAGATCTGATCCCTCTTCTGACCTCTATGGGCATCAGGCACACACATGATGTACAAACATACATGCGGGCAAAACATTTGCACACACATATAAAGATAAATCTTCTTTAAGAACTCGAGTGAACACCTACTATGTGTCTCTCTGAATGGCCTTTTCATAGATTTGTCATGAACAGCTTTGCACTGTTTTATTTTGCTTATTTACTCACTCTGTAGACCAGGCTGGCCTTGGACTCACAGAGATCCCCCTGCCTCTGCCTCCCAAGCGCTGGAGTTAAGGCTCGTGCCACTCCATGACATTTCACTCCTCTGCCTGCACTGGCCGCACTTTACTTTCTCTTTAGTCTTTTAAAAGTAAATGAAATATCTTATAAAAAAGATGGATAGCTGGGTAGAGTTCTTTACATATATAACACCAGTTCTTCAAAGTAAGAGGTAGAAGGGACATGAGTTCAAACCCAGCCTGGGCTGTATGAGATCCTGCCCCCCCAAACAAGCAATCCTCCCCCATGAAATCCAACAAATAGATATACTATTAAAATTATGAAAACCAATCCATCACAGTAAAGCAAATGTTAGCCTTCAAGGGAACGTTAGGCTTAAAATAATGAGAGCAGGAACAGTGTGGATGGTAAACATGAGAACTTACGCTGATCAGGCAAGAGGGGCGGGTCTCCACAGGTTCCAGCTGGCTCCTGTAAAAGCCCCCAACCCAGGAACATCTGCCAAGCAGGGGTGTCGTTCACAGCCCTTGTATCTAATCATGACAGACAGACTTGTGGGCAAAGACAGATTATAAGAAGCTTCCTCCTCTTCTAGGAAGCTAGCTATAGGTAACCAAAGGCGAGAAGCTAGCTATAAGGTAACCAAAGAAAGCTACAGCTGCATCTTGGCAGTTGTGGCAGGAGTTAACTTCCTGTGTACAGAAGGACAGGGTCGTAGTGAGCTACAGGTACAGAAACATGAGGCCAGGGAGAGCACGTGTAATTAATACACAGCAGTATAGCCAAAGTCTGCTGGCAAGCCAAGCCCGGGTCAAAAAAGAATGAACAGGAGTAACGGATTCCTGACCAGTGTCCTGATCTGTGGGCAGTGTGTGACCAGCAACCCAGCTAGGTCTGGAGGACACGCCCAGAGTGTGAGAGCCCCCATTAGCTTGGTCTGTGAGCCCCATTAGCTTGCTCCGAAATTAACCAATGTCAATAGAAATGGCCTTAGTTCTTGTCCAGCTTCTGCCATAATTCCTATAAAAATCCCCTATGCAGACTGATGGTTTTCTCTCTTGGGATCCCTGGCGTTCTTGAGAGCCTTTCTCAGTACTTAACAAACCAACTTTTCACTCATTTGCCCATGTCTTTATTCACAATCAACACAGGACAATGCACTTAAGAGCCGCTGACTCAAGCTGAGGGGAGTGAGTGTTGACTGCCCCGCCCCCAACAGGTTGAGCCTCCCTAAGCTGAGAGAGGATCCACTGCTCTCAGAAATCCATACCAAACTCATTATCCAATTCTGTACACTTTTCCCACTTAGCACTTTTCAAAATTCAAATAAAATTTCAAAACGTTGGTCTGTATCTTTTCTGTGTGCTGGTGTTTGCATCTGTGTCTGTCAGAAGTCAGAGGCAGGCACCCAATCCCACAGAGCTGGAGTGACAGCAGCTGTGAGTCACCTGACCTGGGTCCTCAGCACACACTCTCACCTGCTGAGCATCTGGCCAGCTTTCTCTCTGTTTTTACCGGAGCAATCACACTCATCTCTTATGTACTGCCCGGGGCTGCCTTTGCTCAGTGAGATCTACAAAGCTGAAGACACTATCAGGCCTTTCCAAAAAAGGCCTGCCTGTCCGTCTTCACTTTTAGTGAGGTCAGAAGCTTTTCATGTGGACTTATCAGTCAAAATATTCACGGTCTGTCTTTCTTTTTAAATTAAAAAAAAAAAAACAATTGTTTTTCATGTGTGTCAATGTGCATTGACCCCACAGGCATGTGTGGAGGTCAGAGGACAATTTGCAAATGTCAGTCCCCTCCTTCTACCATGTGGGAGCTGGGATGGAGCTTAGTCACCAGGGTTGGCAGTGAGCAACCTTGCCAGCTGAGCCATCTCACAGGTCCCCTTTGCTTCTTTCTTTCTTTCTTTCTTTCTGTCTGTTGGTCTTTCTTCTTTCTTTTCTTCCTTCCTCCCTCCCCCCCTCTTGTTTTAAGCTTGTTCTTTCATTCAAACCACCACACCCATCTCTCATGGTTATCCTCAGCTACGTAGCAAGATCTAGGGCCAGCCTGGGATACATAAGGCTGTTATCACAAACAGAACCTCAGTTTGGAAGGGTCAGATATGGGTTCAAGGGTCCTATGTATGCGCATGCAAACAGAGACCTGTCCCCTTGTCAGAAAGCTGTCATTAGAAAAGGGTGACCTGAGCTTGGTATCGTCACCCTTCGCCATGGATAACGGTGGGCTCCCCCTCTAGTGTTAGTCTCTGCTCCCTTCACAGTTCCGGGAAACCTCATTCTCTTGGTTGACAAATGTATCCTAATTGTCGGGTATTAATCTTTTGGGGGTTATATGCACTTTGTAAGGAACTCTTGTCTAACCTGCCGCTTCCACAGAGTGCCTCTCAGTAGGTATTGCTCAGTGGTGACAGAATAAAGAGATTCCAAAGCACATTGGTCATGTGACATGTTGGCATGTGACATGGTGGACAAAGCCTCAGCGGCGTCCAGCTCTCTTCACACACCTGTTTATCGACTGCCTATTTGGTGTCTATCACTGTCTAACTTGCTCATGTGTGTACAGAAAGGAAGCCGTCTCAAGAATTCTACGATAGCTATTTCCCACTGTTCCCTTGGGGGCAGACAGGACTTTTCCTGTCTCCCTCTTCTCTTCTATCCTCTCTCTCTCTCTCTCTCTCTCTCTCTCTCTCTCTCTCTCTCCCATAAAATGTCTCACTTAAAAAAAAAAGAATTCTACACTGTATAATAGAATGCTGCTGCTCAAAACAAAACAATACCCTTAAAACAAGGAAATTCCTTATCAGGCGTCAAGCAGTTCTCTCAGGAAGTCAACAATGCTATGAGCAGACAGTATTTCTGCCCTTGTTTCCTGGTGTTCCCTTTACTGTAAACCACTAGCAGGTCATAAATCCTCTCCAACCATCTAAATGACAAATGACCACACACCTACATGGAGTGACAGTCACAGTCAGCTTCCGTGGAGTCCACCCAGAAAGGGAAAGTACACGGACAGCTTCGCCCATTCAGGCAGAGCTGTTGGTGGTAAAGTAACAGAAACAGAATCAGCAGAGTGGTGATAGAGGCTGCTGGCTCACAAAACCCAATGTGGAAGTTGTCACTGATTAAATGTGAAATGTCCCCACTCAGTCTCCAGCTGAAGGCGCTGCTAGGCAGGCTGTGGGTCCCTTAGGAGATGGGGCTGGCTGGGGAAGTGGAAGGCTCAAAGCTGGCATGCACCTAGTCTCAGCTACCTCCTGATCCTCCAAGATGTGGCAAGCACAGCCACCCTCCTGCCACCATCAACTCCACCATGCCTTCCTCGCCATAACGGACTTTCAGTCCATCAGTCGAAATCAGCCCTTCTTCTCCTCAATTGTTTTGTCAGGTCGTTTGTCTCAACAATGAGAAAAAATAACTAGCACAGAGATAATTAACTAAATGCTGGGGGACTTGGGGTCTGCTGGGGCTCAGAAAACAATGGGAGCCAGGAATGGAAGTCTGCCAGGCCCCTCTTTGCCCTTGGGATCTCTGCTTCTCTCCAGCTGCTCACTAATTTTCTCTGTAAACCCACCTTCTGTTCCAGGAAGGAACCCTGACCACATACAACTGCTTTCTTTTCTAAAATCTTACATCTCTCTTCTTTAGAAAATCCTAGGGGGGAAAAAAAACAATCTGGCGATCCAGTAGGATTAAACCATAGGGGTGGTATAGTCATGCATGAACTTGATGGCACCTGGCTACCTACCAGCATCCAGGGTGACAGATTGTGACAAGCCAGTCTATTCCAGCCTCGGGAATTTCCCCTCCTTTTCTTTTTTCTTCCTTTTCTCCCTTCCTTCCTTCTTTCTTCCTATCTTAGGGTTACTGCTTCTATGATAAACACCATATCCAAAAACAGCTGGTAATCGGGTGGCGGTGAAGGCAGGGTTTAAATGAGTCCATAAGACCCAAGATAAATGATTAACAGGTATTTATCAGGGAAGCACTTACACAATTAATAATAAATAACCGCTGCGGTCTTCCTGCTCCTGAAGGTGCAATCTGCCCTCCCAGAGTTCCGACTGCTGCCCAAGAAAGTGAGCTTCCTTATAAGGAAGCTGTCTGCACACCTGAAGCCACACCCTTAAGATGTGGCCACCACTGCGAGTCCACTGGAGGAACAAGATGTCACTACATGGTGGTGGCACATGCCTTTAATCCCAGCACTTGGGAGGCAGAGGCAGGCAAATCTCTCTGAGTTCGAGGCCAGCCTGGTCTACAAAGTGAGTTCCAGGACACCCTCCAAAGCTACAGAGAAAACCTGTATTGAAAACCAAAAACAAAAAACAAAACCCAAACAAACAAATAAAACAACTGGTATAGAAAAAGGTTTGTTTGGCTTAGACTTACACTTCCTAGTCCATCACTGATGGAAGTCAGGACAGGAACTCAAGCAAGACAGGAACCTGAGGTAGGAACTGATGCAGAGGCCATGGAGGGTGCTGCTTACTGGCTTGCTCCACATGGCTTGTTCAGCAAGCTCAATGGGCGGGGCCCTGCCACATCAGTCACTAATTTAAAAAATGCCTTCAGGCTTGCCTACAGCCTGATCTTATAAAGATCATTTCTACGATATAGAAATGGTTTCCCAGCCTGGTCAATGAGTCAATTCAGTCATTTCTCAAATGGGTCTCCCTTCTCCAATGACTCCAGCTTGTGTCAAGCTGACATATAAAACTAACCAGCGCATGCCACTGTGTCCTCTACCTTTCTTTTCTGATACAGGATCTCATGTATCCCAGATCCCAAGCTGGTCTTGAACTCGTTATGTAGCCTAAGCTGGCCTAGAACTATATTCTCCTGCCTCTACCTCCCACATACTGGGACTGCAGGCATGTGGCACCACAGCTGTTTGATGTCATGGAACTGAACCCAGGGGTTTCTACACCCTAGGCAAGCACTATGCCAACTAAGCTGTGTTTCCAGCAGCAGCCACCACAGGTCTTAAAAAATTCCTTACTTTCAGTGAAACACAGGGGAGTGACACAGCCACACTGTGTGCAAAGCCCCTCTCCACCCACAGACACACCGTGTGCAAAGCCCATCTCCACCCACAGACACACTCTGTGCAAAGTCCATCTCCACACACAGACACACTGTGTGCAAAGTCCATCTCCACCCACAGACACACTCTGTGCAAAGTCCATCTCCACCCACAGACATACTGTGTGCAAAGCCCCATCTCCACAATGGTGGATCCAGGGAGCTCACTCCACACTCTCTCAGGCACTCATCACCTCCTTTCTCTGATCCACCCCTGCTGATCTTAGACTTCACAGTCGCCAGCTGAAAATGTCCTCCTGCCAACACCGTGAACACCTGGCCCCACTGTTCTCGTGGCAGGGGCTACAGGGTTTCCCCCTGCACCTCCAACTTAACACCTTGGCAGACAGGTGCATGGTCACCAATTTCAATTCAGATCTTGTCCTGGGTTCAGTTCCCACAAAGGCAGAGCCTGAGGCAAGGATTTGAATCCCAAATACTCGAGTAAATGGGAGAGAGATGAGAAAATAATGGGGGGGGGAGGGACCAGAGACAGCGTTCTTGGGGTGAACCACTGAGCTGCTTATTAGACCTTGGAGAAGCTGGAACTGGGTTCCACTGCAGAGGGGACCTGGGAGGCTGCCTGGAGCCCAGCTGCCAATGCCCCGCCCCCTGCAGACCCCTGTCACTCCAGGCTGCCGGGGGCATCAGCCACAGCGTGCCATGTCCCTGCAGACAGCTTCCACTGCCACTTCAGACCCTCACCGGTGTCACCCAAGCCTCCGCTGGTCTTCACTGTCCTTTCATGGTCACTAATGACCTGGCCTCCCCATTTGCACACGGAAACACTAAACAGCTCGGAAATGAACTCCACAGGTGACCGCCATCCTACCTTTCTCCCCACCGCAGTGTCAGTGTCTCTGTCCCGCCCTCCCTCAGGCTAAAGTGCCTGTCCGTCTTTCCTCTGCTTGTTAGCTCTCCAGCTAACATTTTATGTCTGGAAACTTTCTCTCCTATCTCAGCATCCAGACATCCTTCCTGTCACCCGTCTCCCACCCCAATGACACTGGTCCCTCTCCTGGACACAACAGAGTTTTTTGGAGAACTCGTATCCGAGAGACTCGTATCCCAGTCTCTCTCCTCTTGTTCATTGCTAAGTACTGTGGTCAACGGCTATCCTTGGGGGTGACAGTGCAGTTATGTGAAATGTGACCATCGGGGAAAATGGGATGAAAAGTACAGGGACCATTCTGTACTAACTTTGTAAGTTTCCAGACCCAGTGATTATTTCAAAATAAAGCTGTGCTTTAAGCCGACGGAAGTGGTAGGTGTGTTCATTTCCCAGGAACACAGCTTAATGACTTGATCAAGGTGGCAGGGTTGAGTGTGTGAATTAAACTAAAGCATCCAAGTCTGGAGCTCTAGGGAGAAATCTGAGTGTTTCTGCAGGCCTCGACCGCTAGTGGGGAATGACGGAGACGTACAAACAGCGTCAATGACAACGTGAGTAGAGGCAGAAAGCTAAAGCAGCCAGCATATAAGCACAGGGGAGACTGACTTAGGGGACCAAATGGCTGCTGCCCCTGTCTCCTGCTGGCTGTCACACACTAAATTCTGCCACTTTGATCGACTTTATTTTGAAATAATCACTGGGTTCGGAAACGTACAAAGTTAGTGCATAATGGTCCCTGTACTTTCCATCCGGTTTCCCCCGGTGGTCACATTTTACATAACTGCAGTAGTATCACAACCAGGAAGTTGACATTGAAACAATGTTACTGTTCTGCCATCTAATCATGCAGACCCATAAACCGCCACTGCTGTGAAGGCACAGAACTGAAGCCTGTGTGGTTGCTTCTGCCTACGGGCCCAGCACTCAGGAGCTGAGGCAGGAGGATTGCCTCAAGTCAATCCCCTCATCTCCGTATCTTTTTTTGATTACATTCGTTGTTTTGTGTATATGTGCACACTTACACATATGTGTGTTCTGCGGTTTGCATGTAGAAGTCAGAGGGCAACAAGTTGAAGTCAGTTCTCTCCTTCCACCCTGTGAGTCCCAGGAACTGACCGTTTGACAGGCGTGGCAGCAACCACCTTTACCCTCTAAGCAATCTTGCTGGCTCCCTCATTTGCATGTTTTGAATCTTTGTTTCTATCAGATTCTGAGAGAAGGGAAGTGTGTGTTACTTGGCTCTAACCTGTCAGTATTGAACACAGTGCTCTGCTCTTAGAAGGCACTCCTAATGTTTGGGGAAAGCAAGGATGGAAAGAGAGAAGTCGGATTTCATCTGGGACCAGGATAGCTCCTCCCTGGATTTGTAACTGGTCCGGTGATACCAGACACAGGCCGGTAGGAGTAGAAGTGTGAGGCTGAC
The DNA here is from genome assembly GCF_003668045.3 of Cricetulus griseus. Classification (NCBI taxonomy): domain Eukaryota; kingdom Metazoa; phylum Chordata; class Mammalia; order Rodentia; family Cricetidae; genus Cricetulus; species Cricetulus griseus. The sequence goes on from NC_048601.1 coordinate 3,023,837, forward strand.
CTCACATGGTCACAATAACCACAGGCCTGTCCGTTGCAGGAGGGGCCTTTTCCATCTAGCTCCTTTTTTGGGAATGTGTCTGATCATGCCACATGGCCAGTTACCCTCCCCTCCTGTCTGACACCAGGCTTAGTCTGTCTTACATCACTGGGACATTCCTGTGTGCACAGGGCACCGTCCTGACCTCAGACTTTCTGGTCCTCAGCTGACCTGTGGGACAGTATCCATCTGAAGGCCAGAGGACACTGCTCACCCCGGCTCCTGGCTAGGTGCTGCTTAACACTCTTTCTTTGCTTGTTGCTATCCTTTGTTTTGTTTTGATAAAGGATCTTGCTGTGTAGCCCTGGCTGGCATCAAATTCATGATTCCTTCCTTCATATGCCCAGTGTTGGGATCGCAGCCATGCACCTCCCGGCCCGAGCCTCCCAGACATGTACCTCCCAGACATTCGCAGACACACCTGACTAGTAATCGCTTTTGACAGTCAACATTGGTTTGCTTTTAACTGTAAGAGTCCACAGGGGAACTCTTGAGACAGAATGAGATGGAGGACAACAGCTGTCGCCAAAGGTGTGGTGGTGCATGCCTCAAATCTCAGCACCCAAGAAGCTATACATATGTTCAGGGGCATAGACCCCACACTGTGTGTGTGTGTGTGTGTGTGTGAGAAACTGAATAGTTCAGTACATATATGTTTAGGGGCATAGACCCCACACTGTGTGTGTGTGTGTGTGTGTGAGAAACTGAATAGTTCAGTACACATATGTTCAGGGGCATAGACCCCACACTGTGTGTGTGTGTGTGTGTGTGTGTGTGTGTGTGTGAGAGAAGAGAGAAGGAGAGAGAGAGAGAGAGAGAGAGAGAGAGAGAGAGAGAGAAACTGAACAGTTCATTACACATATGTTCAGGGGCATAGACCCCACATAGTTGGGGGGGGGACAGAAACGAAACACAATAAACTGTTGGCAGAAGAAATAAAGGTGTGTTTGACCAGCAGGGATCCGTGTTGTTATAAGTTCTAATTAGAGCAGAAACTGTATTTGTGTTTCCTTACACAGCCTGGTTAAAGTCTTAAAGAGAGGAAAGTTGGCTCAGACAACTCCAAGCTGAAACTCGCTTATCAGCTGCAGTTTGTAAGCTGTGCCCAGTCATTGTGGGGTGATGTCAGGCTGTCAGCACAGTAGCTTGGAAACAGTCCACAGGGGGAGGTGAGCAGCATGGACTGGAGGCAATGCCTGGGTGCCTTTGCCTTGAAAACTCAAACTCAGGAAGCAGATTTATGTCCACTGCGCAGAGGGCCCACTAGCTTGCATCACACTAGCTTGCATCACACAAAGTGGAAGGGCTTAGCTCAGGCTCCTGTTTCGTCCACCAGTGTTTCCTCGACACTCAGAACGGTGTCTGGCACATGTTGGGCTCTTGGGAAACTTTTGTTGTATGAACAGGCAATACTCAGACCATGAGCAAAGAAGAAAGAACAGATAAATATGTGTTCAATTGCCAATAAACCCAGGGCATTCTGGGTAGTGATGGCACAACTCAGACTTAATCACAAAGATGTTGAGCCCCACGGCAAAATGAAACAGAGGGAGAGGAAACAACAGGAGTTTTGAAACCCTTCATGGCCTTGGGCTAACTTGGACTTGGCTTGGGCCTTGGTCCCCTCTGGAAGGCAACGTGCCATACAAGAGTCCTGTGGTTGGCTAGACTCAAAGATAGGCTGATGGAGAGCATCCCAGCCTAGAAGAACGCCACCTGCTAGAAGGAGAACAAGGAGAGGAGTTGATCTCCTGACAAAAGCAACCTGACAAGAATTAAGCAGTGCGGGCAGGTTCCAAGGCCGCCAAGAGCTGCAGTGTTGTCCCATAGAACTCAGACCAAAGCCCAGATTTCCTGGAAATACATGGACAGTAACTGGGGGAAGCTGAGTCTGGTGAGTCGCTGTGGATGCCCAGGGCTTTCTGGATCACTGTTTTCAGGTCTGATTCCAAAGGTCACCAACCAGGGAAGAGCTGATACTGTATGAGGGGCTTCCGCTCCATACAAGGTACTTTCTCGTAACAGTGACAAAACCCCTGACTAAAGCGACTTAAGGAAGGACTAGTCTATTCTGGCTCACCATTTGAGGGTCCAGTCCCTCACAGCAGCAAGAGTGAGAGCAGCCAAAGCTGGTAGCAAGGTGTGAGTCAGCTGGCTGATTGTGTCCACAGGCAGGAAGTGGAGACATGAGCATGGTGATTTATTACTTATGATTTATTAAAGTTTGCCTGAGGATTCAGAAAGCAAAGTCAGCCACAAGCCATGGAAGCCAGGCACACACCTTTAATCCCAGCAGCCAGAAGCTAGGAGGGGGTGGTGCACACCTTTAATCCTAGGACTCAGGATTAAGAGGTAGCTACACAAACCCGGAGTGCTCCCCTTCTCTACAGTGAGCGCCTGTTAGGTGAAAAGTGATCTGGGGAGCCTGTGTAGCCCTGTGAAGAGGAGGGTCGGCATTTACCGTAGATGAGTGACAGAGGCGTCCACTGTTTATAATTAAAGAAAATAAAACCAAACTCCAGCTCTCTTCCCTGCCTTTCTTTTTTTCCCTTCCCTCCACCTTTATTTTGTCCTCCAGTCTCTCCCCAGCTCCTCGCCCCCTCCCGCACGGTGCCATCTCTGCAATCTGTGCTCCTGCTAAGGAGTGTCTCCCCGTGGAGTGTCCCATCTGCCACCTGTTCTCTCTTCTGGCTAGCCCTGTCATTTGACACAGACAGGAACTCTGCTGACCCGGACCCCCAGCTAAGGCGGGAAGGCCTTTGTTCTCTGTGCTCCCTCTAAACCCCAAAGTCCCCCCTGTGTGGCTCCATCCCATTGTCTTTCTGCATCTGCCTCCCTGACTGAGCTATCAACTCAGAAGAGGAAAAAAAAAAAAACAGTTTTTATTCAGCTTTTAATGGGTCCCCACAAATGGGAATGGATGGAATGGGAACTGAATGGATCCTCACATTAAAGTCTGACACAAAATTTAAAGTGCACTAAAAAGGGAGTGGGTGATTAAATAATGAATGCCTGGATTAAAGATGGACGCCAACTCTGTCACGTTTCACTGTACCTTGAGTCTGGATGAGCATGAGCTGACGGCCACCAGAGGGTGGAACAGGTGACCGAGTGCTAATTCCGGGCCAGTCATTGATACTCCTGGCAACACTAACTCCTTCCTCTTGCAACTGAGTAGCTATGCTCTGCAAATCCCACACAGCCTCGGAACGTCCTCCTGGGAGAACCTTCAGCTTTGCCAGCCCCTGTCCACAGGTCGGTGTCTAGCACCAATTCAATAGCGTATGACTTGGCTTTTCTGACAGTGGCCCCTCCATCTTCAGGAGCAATTGAAAAACCAAGATGACACGAAGTAGAATGGAGCTGAGCTGTGCCTAGCAAGCCCTGGCCATATTGAAAATAAATGTGTCAGCCAGGCGTTGGTGGTGCACGCCTTTGATCCCAGCACTCGGGAGGCAGAGGCAGGTGGATCTCTGTGTGTTCGAGACCAACCTGTTCTACACAAGCTAGGTCCAGGACAGCCTCCAAAGCCACAGAGAAACCCTGCCTCGAAACCCACCCCAGCGCTCCTCTTCCTTCTAAATTAATGCTTCAAGAACTATTTGGACACTGAAGAACGTTAGCTATCTGGTGTTTGTGACCTTTCCAAAACAATTCATTCCACGGGGGAGTCTCACGGGGAAATAGCCCCACGGCAGTATCGAACACCATACCCTCACTGCTCCGAATCCTGCCCCCACTTAGTCCTCGGCTTCTACTTAGGACCCCATGCCACTATGTAAGTCTATGAAGACTGGCTGGCAAATGTCCGAGCACTTAACTCATGGATGCAATCACCACTCTAGTCACGCCCAACACTTGGCTCTGTCCATGGTTCCTTCTGCAGCTTCACTCCTTTTTTAAGCCTTCGGGTTGTCCTTGTAAATCTACGCCTACAGAGCCAGCACAATGGCTAGGAGAGAGCAGCCTCAACTCCTTCATCTTTACTGACCATCTGCCACATACAGGGTAGGGACAGGTGCCTGCCAAATGCTGCTGGTTCATTCTCTTTCCCAAGTACTGTATGTGTGATTCTGGCCATTGCAGGGAGTCTAGGAGTAAAACTTTCAGCATCCTTATTAGGATTTAAACTAAGAAAGGACCATCACAGCTCAAAGAGTTAAGACCTTACAACTTACAAGAATTGATGTCTTTTGAAACTTGGCCTTTCCCTCCAGGATGAGCTCCTTGGGGTGGGCTTCCTCTCTCCTATTTTTCTGCCCTGTAGTAGAAGTTGAAGTCATTCACTGATCAGTTTCATCAACAAATTGCATTTGGTAACATTTACCTCCTAATAAAAAATTAGATGGCTAAGATACATCTACTAAGCTCTTGGATATATGATCACTTCTGGAATTTCCACTCTGCCTTTTAAAAATATGCTGTGAATGTGATGTTAGGGTGTTCCAAATTCATGAGGGAACAGCCCAATGACGATGATGTACAGGAGCATGAATGTGCTGGGATTCAAACTGTGTGGTATTAAACAGACTGACTACCGGGGGCTGTTGGCGAAATCATAGCCTGAGATAATTAGGCAGGGCTAAACCAGACTCGCAATGACATACTTCTGAACTGGCACACGGCAGAGAAGGTGGTTCCCTTTATGTCCAAATATAGATGCCGACTAATGCAGTCTGGGTTAGCATCTGAGGGGCAAAGTGACATCACCCAAGGAGGTGGAGTGACATCACTCTGCAGATGTTTCTTGTCTGTCTGGTTTGGGGGACTAGACATTTTCAGTTCCTGTTTCTCAGGCTTCCCGTTAGTTTGCCTGAACGCTGCTCTCCTTGAGAGAGAGGCCACAGTGGCTTCTGCTTCTCCTCAGATTTCTGGCACATGACAAACATTTTCCCATGCCTGACACGGGAACTGGTTCCCACCCTGTTTGTTCTCTCAGAGGAGTCACTAGAGTGGTTCGGTTGCTCAATCCAGTAGATTTCTGGTTTGTTTTTCTGGAACTATCTACAGTTGCTGGGGCTGTTAACCAGCTCCCCCCACCCTGTCTGCCTGTGCTGGTCTCACCAGTCCTTGAATTCTGAAGATCACTTTTAGGAGGCTCTTCCTTGTTTTCTCCTAGGTTTTCTTCGATGGTCTGTGTAGCAGCATTTCAACCTTCTGCTCCACCGGCTGGGCAGCACATCTCCAGTTTCTCCACCCTGCACAGTGCCTGTTCAGGGCGTGAACAAACTTGGTCCCCAGCTGATGGCGTTGTTTAGGTTGTGGAACCTTCAGGGGGTGGAGCTTAGCTTATTTATATTTTTGTGTCAGAGCTCTCTTCCATCATTAAACTGGTGGCAGGAGGTGGTTCATGCTTTCTTTCTTTTTTTGATTTTTTTTTTTTTTTTTTTTTTTTTTTGGTTTGGCTTGACACAGGGTTTCTCTGTGTAGCCCTGGCTGTCCTGGAACTCACTCTGTAGACCAGGCTGGCCTCAAACTCACAGAGATCCCCCTGCCTCTGCCTCTGGAGTACTGGGATTAAAGGCGTGCGCCACCACCGCCTGGCCAGGTCCAAGCTTTCTATCCCCAGTTGTCTCCCAGGGCAGGTAGCTTCCATGCGTGAGCATCAAGATGTCAGAGTCTAACTGCTCCCCGAACAAATGGCTCACTTAGTTAAGTTGAGTCAGTCCTTCTAAAGCACAAGGGTGTTATTTAGTAAATTTCTTCTCCTAGATTAAACAGAGCCTGGGAATACGTTATAATGCACATCTATAAGCTTTAATTTTGTTCAGTGAAATAAACGGTTACTTGAAAATATGCCTGGCTCAGCTCAAGCCTGATGGACCAGGTCTGGGTACGGCAGCCAGGTGAGCGCAGCTCTAGGTCTGTTACCTGCCGGGAAGGTCACCTGCAAGAGTGGCCTCTGTCAGGACTGTCTAGTGGGGAGCTCAAGACATCAGGGAGACAAGCTCTTACTTTTTCCTGGATAATGTCCTGCATCTTGCTGTTCCTGAAGCCATCTTTTTTGGTGCTGGGGACTAAACCCAGGCCTTACACACACACACACACACACACACACACACACACACACACACCACTGAACTTTCCATCTTGTTTTTTGTTTGCTTGTTTCTTTGGGGACAGGATCTTCCATTGTAGCCCGGGCTGGCACGGAACTCTCTGTGCATCCCAGGCTAGCTTAACATCATGGCAACTTTTCTGCCTCAGCCTCCAACTAGGATTGCCACTATATGTCGCTAGGGCAGAGAATGTGGATCCGGTGATACTGAGATTGGTTTATGAGGGAGGGAGCCGGGGGCCAGGCTCAGGGAGTAAAGCTCTTAGCATGCAGGCATGAAGACTTGAGCTCAGATCCCCCATGTAGAACAGAGTGTTGCCATGTGCACTGCGATTCTAGCACCCTACAGGGGGGCAGGAGACAGGCAGGACACTCTGGAGACCAGCAGACCAGCTAGCCTGGCATATTCACACAAGATGGACGGTGAGGACCGGCACCCTCCTCTGACCTCCGCCTTCATGAGTGGCAAATGCTCATTTGAACTCTCTCTCTCTCTCTCTCTCTCTCTCTCTCTCTCTCTCTCTCTCTCTGTCTGTCTCTGTCTCTCTCTCTCTCCTGTCTCTTTCTCTCTCCTCTGTCTCTCTTCTCTCTCTGTCTCTGTCTCTCTGTCTCTGTCTCTCTCTCACACACACACACACACAATCAGCTTAGTACGTTTTTTTATTTTATTTATTTATTTATTGGTTTTTCGAGACAGGGTTTCTCTGTGGCTTTGGAGGCTGTCCTGGAACTAGTTCTTGTAGACCAGGCTGGTCTCGAACTCACAGAGATCCACCTGCCTCTGCCTCCTGAGTGCTGGGATTAAAGGCGTGCACCACCAACTCCCGGCTAGTACGTTTTTTTTAAAAAAGCAAATACAAAAAGCCCCAATCAAATCCAAAATAAGAAAGAAAAAGAGGAAAAGAGAACAAAAGACTGTTTTATTTTCATGTGTGTGTGCATGCTTGTGCACTCGTGTGTGTGTGTGTGTGTGTGTGTGTGTGTGTGTGTGTGTGTGTGTGTATAAGTCACGTGTGTGCAGGGGCCAAAGGAGGGTGTCAGATCCCCTAGAGAGCCGCCTGACTTGGGTGCTGGGAACTGAATTTGACATATAGGCAGGCAAAACATCCATATACATAAAATATAAATGTCTTTAAAAAATAAAAATTGATACAAACCTTGTTTCTGCCGAGGTGTCCTTTAGGCAGGGGTGGCTGTGTGTCCGTCAACCCTGGGTCTCCTGTAAGCTGGGCACACTCACAACTTTGTGTGTGTGGTTGGAGAGTCGCCAGTCTCCCTGCTCCCTAGGACAAAGTAGCGTGGAACCGGGCTTGTTAACCGAACTCTGCAGAATTAGAGTGCCTGCGTGCATGCGTGTGCGTGCCTGCGTGCCTGCGTGCCTGCGTGCGTGCATGTGCACACCATGGGGACAATTTTCCAGAGCCAGGTCCCCAAACCGTAACAGTTCATAAGGAGCCATGGTGAAAGGACATTTGTCTTCTTCAGAACAACTGATCCCTCATCATGGGACCCCAACACCTGTCTTCCTGCTGGCTGGGCTCTCACTGCAGCAGTGGGCGGGGCTCTCACAGAAGACTAAAGGGCTGTGAACAGATACCAAAATATTTACAATACCTATTTTGAAATCGTGGAATAACAAATGGTTTCTGCTGTCTTCTTTTTTTAAAAAAAAAGAAGAAAGCTAGAAAGCTAGATCTTTTACATCATCTCTAAGAAAATTTACCATAAATTAATAAAATCTAATATTATTAATAAAATCATGCTTAGAGAGCAGGAACTGGAGTCACAGATGGTTTTGAGCCACCATGTGGGCTGGGAACCAAACCTGCATTCTCAGCGAGACCTGCCAGTGCTCTTACCTGCTGAGCCCTCTCTCCAGCCCTTTGTCCTCAGTTTTATGTGGCTTGTGAAGAACTAGTTTAATGTTGCTTTCTTCTATCTAACTGTATTATTTGCTTTTCTTGTCACCGTGACAAAGTCCTTGGCAGAAAGAAATTATGGCTCCTTTTGGCTCATAGTGGCAGGGGTGCAGGCACCGTGGCATGGACAGCATGCAGGACCCACACAATAATCAGTATCAGGGACTGAGAATTGCTCACACCTTGGCTGATCAGGAAGCAGGCTCGGCCCACACCAGAGCTGGGTACCACCTTCAAAGCCCTCTCCACAGCCCCCAGGATAATGCCACCAGCCAGTTATGGACCAAGTTTTCAAAAACATATGCCTATTGGGGACATTTCATATCCAAACCGTAGCAATAGCCGTACTTACAAAACCCTCTCTACATTTATGTGTTTTGTGTGTGTGATGGATGGATGAATGTGGTACATAGCATACATACGAGAGTCAGACGACAACGTGGAGAATCAGTGCTCACCTTCGCCCAGTGGTTCCCAGGGATTGAACTCAGGGCATCAGGCTTGGTGCTGTCTCCTTTATCCGTGTAGCTATCTGAACGCCACCCCCATTTATGTATTTTTAAATAATTTATTTAATGTGCGTTGGTGTAAGGATGCCAGGTCCCCTGGAACTGGAGTTACACAGACGTGTGAGCTGCCATGTGGGTGCTGGGAATAGAACCAGGGTTCTCTGGAAGAGCAGCCAGTGCTCTTACCTGCTGAGCCATCTCTCCAGCCCTCCCATTTACGTTTTGAAGCAGGATCTTGCTCTATATCCCAGGTCAGACCCCAATTCTCTCCAACCTCAGCCTCCATACCCAGCACCTAAGTCAACCACACTTCAGAAACTGCTTGACATGCTAAATCTGAGGACGGAAGTAGACATTAGGCAGATAAAAATAACTCTTAATTATGTTTTTTTCTTCAATTTAGTAAATAGCAAAAACAAAATCTTGTAGAGAATGACCCATGAGGCAAGATAGATGACCACTTAAGTCAGATGAATTGTCAAGAGCTGGAGTATTATTTTGTCATGTTTGGTTGTTACCTTTTAGAAGGAACCCGTTCTTTTCTAATGAGAGACACAAAGGGAGTGGATCCGGAGGGGAGGGGACGTGGGGAGGAACTGGGAGGAGTAGAGGAATGGGAAGCTGTAGTCAAGACAGACTGTATGAGAAAAGAATCTATTGTCAATGAAAGCGGGGAGTGCTAGGATGAAGGTGTGTGGCACGTGACATCTCTCAACTTTTGTCACTGGGGAGGCTTTATGCCCGGGTGCTCCAGCTTTCACTCTCCAGCATGTCTTTCTCTTCAGACTCAGAGTTGGCTTCTTCTAATCTCATCCGTGGCTGATGTGAAATCTTTGGGAAACGCCATTTCGCCCTGTTTTCCACCATGGGGGTAGGGCTCCCTTCTCTCCCTGCGGCAGATGAGGCAGCACAGAGTCGAAGAGCCAACAAGCAGATAGACGGAGCAAACAGAGCTGAGGAAGTCAGTGGGCCATGGTAATCCAGCAGACCTGAGAGGCCGGTCTCTACGCTGTTGATCCAAGTGCTGACCCTCACTGGTAAACACTAAAAATATCTGTTTAGGCCTTGCTAAAAGCCGTGTGGCCGGCCTGTCAGCTACCATGCTTCTTTTGTCCTGATGCATCATTCCTCACTGTGCTGCAGAAGACTTTCTACGATTCCCTGGATGTGTTCTCAGATTTGGGATGAAAGGGAATCAAACAAAGATGACCAGTTTCCAGAGTGAGTGAAAATTTTGTTCCACCATAGTAGAGATTTTACAGTATTTTTTTTTACAAGTTTTAAGATACTGGGAGGGGGGATTTTTAAAAAGAAGTATTGAAAATGTGGTATAAAAGAAGTCAAAGATTTTATTTAGAAAATCTACAAACCAAGAATCTATGGAGATCCCAGAACCACAGAGATTAAAACCAAGCAAAGTCTCTCTCCTGGTTATCTACCATCTCTGAGTACTGCAAGTTCCAATGTGGCCTTCCTTCCTTCCTTCCTTCCTTCCTTCCTTCCTTTTTTCTTTTTTGTTTGTTTGTTCGTTTGCTTGTTTTTCGAGACAGGGTTTCCCTATGTAGCCCTGGCTGTTCTAGAACTCACTCTGTAAACCAGAATGGCCTCGAACTCACTGGGATCTAGCTGCCTCTGCCTCCTGAGTGCTGGGATTAAAGGCGTGCGCCACCACCACCTGGAGGCTTTTTATTCTTTATACTATAATGACATTTCATTAGGCAGTGAGACTAGGTTAAGAAAAAGTTGTACTCACAAAACAGTACTTTTGCACCGTATGAAACGGCATGGTATTTTACAACTCAAATAGGTGTCTTATGGTGGTGGCAACAGAAAAGAAACCAACACATATGTGTAGCATAATCACTCCTGCTAGCGTGGGCGCCTCCGGGTAAAGAACTCACCAGCCCACAGCTAGTCCTCCGGCTAACTTCTCACCTTGGTGCCTCTGGACCTGGTTACAACATGATGAGATGAACGCCTCTCATCAGCTTTGCTTGCACTTAAAATGGTCTGATTGGGGATTGCATCTGGCAGGCTGGGGGCGGGGAGCATTATAAATGCATTATAAATGGGGAGTGAAGCCAGGCTGTTAGCTTCCTGAGAGCCGGGACTGCATTAGCTGGGCTGCACTTGTGGTGATGGCAGGAGCTGGGGCTCTGAGGTTGTTACAGGAGATTCTGGCTCCTGGGGAAATGGCACTAATTGCCCTCCCCCCACACACACTTGCCCTGGGGATCTCTTCTTCCATCTAAACTGACCCTGGGAGCTCTGTAGCTAGATGTCCTATAGATAGAGCTCCTGCCTAAGGTCTGCCACCCGGGGGACCCATCTAAAGTAAAAAGATAACAGGAGGACATAGGTAAGTCCCACCCTTCATAATCGAAACTTATACATATGGCACAGAGCCAATGTTATATGGGTTTTCTCTGTAACTGCCTGATTTCCCGGAAAACCATGGGGGTGGGGGGATCAGTGATCACTCACCGTAAGTCCAGCATTCTGAGTAGCCCACATTCTAGGTAGCATGCACTCCTTGGCCATTCTCCCTTTGCTTTATGGAAAAAAGCTGACAGTGAACTTCCATCCTAGGCCTGGAAGCCTTCCTGGACCCCCGTGCATCAGCTGTTGTTAGAAATGACACACACAAATCCCGGGAATTAAATGTAATCCATGTGCTAAAGAGCGAGCTTTAGATGGCAGGGGAGTCTCTCGAAGCATCACTCTTGGGGTGCGGGGCGTTGCTGTGACACATTTGGAAGCATTTGGAAGGAACATGCGTGTAAGAGACTGCGGCTGGGTCAGGACAGTGATGCTCGGCTGTCTTTAGCAGTTGCAATGCCTACAGCAACTCTTACTGGGTTTTGTTTTTGTTTTCTAATGTTTTGTTTTGTTTGCTTTGGGACAGACTTGTTATTTCAATAACAAGGCCTTCACAGTGTGCTAAGGATCCTAAAGAGAAGACCACCAATATAACCAACCCTTTACCTAGAGATTTCCTTTCACTTTTAGCCCAGGAGGAAGAAAGCTGTGACTTGGGAAGAATCTTCCAGCTAAGCCAGATGGCACATCTGTTCTCCCAGCTATATACCCCCCCACTCCCAGTTATCGGGTCACAAGTTCAAAGCTTGCCTGGACTACAGGATGAGTTCAAGCTCAGATGATCATGCAGTGAGTCCCTGTCAAAATTAAAAGACAGCCCAGAGGCAGAGTGCTTGTCTGGCACCCACACTGGCTTCATCCCCAGTGCCACAGAGAGGAATCTGTGACTTTAGTTCATCCTGTGACGGTCTGATGGATTCTGATGGTGAAGGCTGCTCTCCTCCTGTAGGTTGACATGGTCCGTCCATCCGGTACCAGCAGCTGCTTATAAAATAATCACTCTGAGGCTCAATGCTAATTACAAACCATCTGGACTATTAGCTCAGGCTTATTACTAACTAGCTCTTACAACTTAAATTAACCCATTCCTATTATTTTATGTATTGCCATGTGGCCGTGGTGTTACCTCACATCTGGCTTCTCCAAAGCTGTTGGCATCTCCCAGACTCCGCTTTCTTTTTCCCTGTGTCTTTGGTTGGATTTGCCACCTGGCTATATTCTGCCTGGTTATTGGCCAAATCAGCTTTATTTACCAGCCAATAAAAGCCAACACATATTTGCAACACACAGGGGGACCTCCCACCTCCGACTAGAATATTTACCAGTCAAGGCTCCAGGTTCCAGCCCCAGCATCCAAAATTGGAAATGGAGAGGTAATCAGTGTTAATTTACTTAAAAACAATAAGCTATATCCTATAGAAACATAGACAATTCATTTTCTTTTTTTAAATAAATTTTATTTAAATTAGAAGCAATCTTTTTTTGTTTGTTTTTCAAGATAGGGTTTCTCTGTGGCTTTGGAGCCTGTCTTGGCACTCGCACTGTAGACCAGGCTGGCCTCAAACTCACAAAGATCCGGCTGCCTCTGCCTCCTGAGCACTGGGATTAAAGGCGTGCGCCTCCATGCTTGGCCAGGAGACACTTCAGTCAGTCATCCTTATCCTTCATTGAGACCCTTTTCTGAGACAGGGTCTCACTCTAGATCCCAGCCTGTTTAGATCTCACTGCAAAGCCCAGCCTGCTTCAGCCTACCCAGCGCTGGGGCAACAGGTATGCACCACCATGCTCAGGGTTTTAAACAATGCTTCCGTACCCCGAAATTGTTAATATTACTGGCTGGTTATCAGAAACATCCCTAGGCATAAGGAAAACGTCATAAATAGGACACATGTCTTCTAAAGCTCTAATTTCTCACTTGGAAGCCAAAATTTTATCGTTGGCAACAATTAACTCTTCCTCGAAGGGACAGGGTTAGTTAGCTGCATTGCTTGTGTGAAGTTACCTAATAGTTACTAACCAGCCCGTGTCAGTCGTTAATGCGCACTGCTATGTGAAGGGACCCATCACTCTTGACAGGCAGCAGAGGTGTTTTATTGTTTTATGGATGCATGCTTCTTGATTGGTCCACAGAATTCCAAAGACGTGTGGTCATGAGTCCAGATTGCACAGATTTTTACTGGTTCATCAAATGGGTTTCTCAGCAACATAAGTATTTTTTCTTTTCTGAGAATGTGTGTCTGTGAAGAATATGTTACAGGGCTGGAAAGATGGCTCAGGGGTTAGGAGTGCCCTTGCAGGGGAAGCAAGTTCACACTAAAACTCACAACCACCTGTAACTCCAGCTACAGGGGATCTAATGCCCTCTTCTGGCTTCGAAGGGCACTTTTACTCACAGGTACAACCCCCCACACACACCACCATATAACACACACACACACACACACACACACACACACACACACACACACACACACACACACACACACACACACACACATCAAAATAAAATAATTATTTCAAAAGAAAAGAGTACAATGACAAGTTTGGTTTTGGTGTCTAACACTAAAGCCTGGTTAATTTTGCCAACCACTGCGCTAAAAAAATACTAACGCTGGGGGCTGTAAAGATGGCTCAGCAGTTAAGAGCATGCGTTGCTTTTGCAGATCCAGGTTCAATTTCCAAACCCTATTATACAACGGCTCACAATCACTGTAACTCCAGTTCTAGGGGATCTAGTGCCCTCTTTTGGCTCCCATGGGTACTGCAGGCATATGGTGCACAGATAGACACACGCGGGCAAAATACTCATCATACACATAAAGTAAGAATAAAAATAGAATTTTCTTTGAGACAGGGTTTCCCTATGTAACCCTTGCTGTCCTGGAACTTGCTATGTACACCAGGCTGGCTTTGGATTCATAGACAACTGCCTGCCTCTGCCATCAGGGAAATAAAATGAGGTAGAGAAGTGAGGAAGATATCCTGATGTCAACCTCTGGTGAGCACACCTGTGTACACTCATGTGTGTGAGCGTGTGTGTGCGCGCGCACGCGAGTGTACACACACACACACACACACACACACACACACACACACACACACACGTACGTTTGGTTGGAGCTTCCAGCGGGCCCCTGCTTGGTTCAGAAAGCCCCATTCCTGTCTTCGTCTCTCTCCAAACCTCAGCTTCTCAGAGATTCTCTGAACAAAGGAAAGGCACCAGAAAGCCCAGTTCCACATTCTTAGCGACTATTGCAGCTTTCCTCCCCGGATACCACCAGCCACCTAAGTCCCCACCTAAAGTGCTCAGCTTTTGGCCATACTTGGACACAAACTCACATCACCCCTTGCCTACAATCTATAAAGTCTTTCCGCCTTAGTTCGGGAGTGCCACTTCTGTGGCCTCAATCTCTGGGACCAGTGAACTCACCCAAGAGTTGTTTTGCTCAATAAACCTGGTGTTACACTTTTTCAATTTGGCTCAATCTGGCTTACTGTGTAGGCAGAGAAACTTATTGTGGGGAGGGCAGGGTGGCAGAAGACCTATTAATATAATACATACATACATACATACATACATACATACATACACACACACACACACACACACACACACACACACACACACACACAGTATAACTAAAATTTAAGTAGCAAATTTGAATTTGCCAGGTTTCAAAAACAAAGATTTCATACTTTAAATGAAAGAGTTCAAAGCCAACTTCAGATTTAAAGACGTTGAGATGAGTGGGTATAGAGCTCAGTGGACACATAGATTTTTATTGATAGCACACATCGTTTTTGACAACAGCATGGCAAAGAGATGAAAATATTTCCAAACGTATGTTGCCAAAAAGCTTCAGAGAGCCGTTCTGACAGAGAGGTACAGGTTCCACACCAGATACCCTTCCCCTCAAAGTGACAGATGAAGTGTGAGGTTTGGGTGCGTGTTGTATGTGCTCACAGGTAACTTCTGCCAAGTGCTCCATTGGTCCAAGTGCATTGGGTCCTAGTGGCAGGCCTATAATTCTTCACTGTTGAGTATGTGCCTACATACTTTAGTTAACACGTTTAAAAGAGAATCCTTTCATCATGGCACATGCGTTTCTGCCTGTAGGATAATAACTTGTTCAAACAGAATCATAACACTAATTTTCAGTGGACTCCAGGAAAATCATCTGATGGGGATGTCTTCTGTATATGTTTGTCTTACCAGTTGATGAATAAAACTCTGTGGCCAACAAGGCAGCACGATAGGCAGGTCTAGGAGATGAGGAGGATTCTGGGAAAGGTAGGCAGAGAGGAGTAACATGTCTCCAGACATTTCTCCGGTAAGAGAAGAACACGTGGAAATACTTAGATTGATAGAAATGGGTTAGAAATTAAGTCAGAGCTAGCCAGTAAGAAGCCCTAGACATTGGCCAACAGTTTCATAATTAATACGGTGTCCGTGTGTTATTTGGGGCTGAAGCGGCGACGGGACCCAGGGAGCTGGTGGAACAGTCATCTTTCTGATACTGCTACCAACCACCAGGCTCTCTCAGCATCAGGAAACATCACTCCAGTCAGGGCCTGTGTAGGGCCCAAACTCAAGGTCAAACTGCCCTCTTGTGGTTTTCTAAGATATTGCCCTTGACATGGACATTTTAGATGCATTTGGCATAGATATTATTTATGAATGACAGATGGATAAATAGTTAAGTAGATTCGATATGTCGATAGGTAGATGATAGACAGACACACACATACACACACACACACATACACACACACACAGAGAGACAGACAGACAGACAGGTTTCCAATACTGTAGCCCAAGCCCAGGCTCTGTACATCCTAAGCAACTACGAAGTGGTTGCTGAATTTTAAATGTTCTTACATTTATTTCACAGTGTAAAATTCACACTTTAAAATGATACAGTGTTTTTCTTAGTATAGTCATAGATTTTTGTAGCTATTATCACTGTTTAACTCCTGAACATTTTAACTTCCCTGATCCCCATAATCATTGACTTTAATGTATGGTGTGTGTGTGTGTGTGTGTGTGTGTGTGTGTGTGTAGTAGTAGTAGTAGTAGTAGTAGTAGTATATGCACAAATATACATTCTATACACAATAGCTATATGTATGCATATTATTTTTGCATACATGCATTGTGTATTACGTAAACAGGTGTTTCAGTATGCAGTGTTTTTACTCTTTCCTCAGTGACTTGCAACATCTCATGTGACATGCCGATTTCAAACACCTGTGTAGACTGCTTTATCTCTGTGCTGTCTTGCATTGATGATTTGATCTAACCCTGTATAACTAGAAGGCAGGTGCTGGGGGTTGAATACAGGGCCTTGAATGTGGTCAGCAACCTCTACCCATGAGCTACACACTAATGATTAAATCAAGCTCCATCACTCTGTTGTCTGTCCTCACGAGGTTATCTCGAGTATCACTGGCCCTTCAGATTTCCATGTACATTTTTGGAAATAGCGTTTTAAGTTACACAGAAATCTGTTGAAAATTTAAAATTGTGTTAAATTTGGACTTGTTGAAGAAAACTATATTACAACACTGACTCGTTTAGGTTTAAAATCTTTTAGTGATTTGTAACTTTTTTCATTTTGTCATATTTACCCGGCTCTTACATTTCCACTGTACTTATTCTTTGATTTTTTTCTTTTGTTGTTGTTTTGGTACAGGGTTTCTCTGTGCAGCTTTGGTATTCCTTGAATTTTTGTTGTTAATGCTACTGAAGATTTTTTTTCTACCAGTCTGTTATATTTATGTGTGTCAAATGTCTCCTAACTTACCCATAGACTGTTATTTATTTTCTCTGTGTAAATGTTTTATATTTATTTAACATTTTGTATGTTTCCTGAGGCTAAAGTCTTGCTATATAGCTCTGATTGCTCAGAATTCTCTGTGTAGCTCAAGTTGGCGTCACACTGGAAATCCTCCTGCCTTGGCCTCCCAAGTGTACTTCACCCCAGGCTCCCTCTGTCACGAGTTTTGCTTCACTTTCAAAAACATTACCATTTTAACTTGTTTTGTGCTTTCAAAGTCTTGGTGACAGCCACAAGCACAAAGAGAAATGGACCTGGTTGCTAACTTACTTGGATCCTACGTTGCCAGGGAAAGCATCTGACCTTGCTGTGTGATGTGTGTTATAGGTTTACATGTATACTTTATGGTTTTTAATATTTACTTATTTATATAATTTATGCATATGGATACTTTTTCTGCATGCATATATACATACAAGAAGAAGGCATGAATCTCAGGAGGCTACAGTTACAGATGGTTGTGAGCTACCATGTGGGTGCTGGGAATTGAACTCAAGTCCTCTGGAAGAGCAGCAAGGGATCTTAACCACTGAGCCATCTCTCCAGCCCTATCCTTTACAATTTAAAATACTTTGTGTTTCTCCCTTGTTTTTTTTCCATACATAGATTTTTAAAAATGCTTGTCCTGACTAAGATGGATTTGTATGATTTTCATTTTAATCTATTATCATACTTAATGGATCGAAGATTCCATTAGCTGCAAAACATTTCAAAATGATCACTGAATTTTAGTTTTAAAAAGTGAACATCTAAATTGGCAAACATATGAAGTTATCTTTTAAAGGTAAAACTGCCATGCATTCATTCCTGAGATCAAACATATATTCAATTCTCTAATTGGATTATCAAATCTATAGTTTTTCCCACATTTTGTGCAAAACTGAAATTCAAAGACTAATTTTTTAAAATGCCATTTAATTATCTGAGACAGAGTTGCAGTATGTAGCCCTGGCTGGCCTGGAACTTACTATATAGAGCCAGATGGTCTGGTCACAGAGATCTGCCTGCCTCTGCCTCCCAGGTAATGAGATTAAAAGTGTGTGCACCATGTGCAGCTAGATTTATTTTATATGTAATTATGTATGCATGTGTGTATGTGTGTGCACCCATGAGCATGTGTGATGCAGGTCCTCAGAGTCCAGAGAAGGGTGCTGATCTCCTGGTGGCTTTGAGCTGTCAGATATGGATGCTAGAAACCGAACTCTTAATTACTGAGCCGTTTCTCTAGCCCCAAAAACCAGTTTTTAATGAATAGTAAAACCTATCAAAACCCTAGCTTAGTGCTTTATTTTCAGGGAAGTTTTAATTGTTATCTAAATTTCTTTAAAGCCTAAAACGGTATTATGCCCATATCTTCTTGTGTCTACTTGCTATGTTATTTTTCTATTCCTTTAACTTCAAATATCCTCAGTGTTTTTAAGGTCAATACTAGGCTTTGGCTTTTTATTTAATGTTATTTATGTAAGGCTCCTCTTTTCCCTTGATCCAACCTGCTTGCTGACTCTATGCCTCTACATTCTAAGGTGCTTGTTTCCTCCACCATGTGGTTGTTTTCAGTCTCTGCTGTTACCTTTACTTCCTTCTTTCTCTAACTCAGTGGGAAGCTCAGCTCAGAATTAAGCTTCTTTCCTAATGAGAACAGTGCAGTGAATTACCGAAAACTTTCAAGGTTCTTTGCCTCAAAAGTACTCAGGGTTCAAAAGGAGGCACTACAATGAACATGGGATCTAAGTCTGAGGACTACAGAAAGGACTATCCTCAACCCGAGTTCTTTCTCTCTGTGTGCACCTTACTGTTCTCTCTTGACCGCTCTCTGCTCTAATTCCTTGTCCTAGTTGTCTCTGACCCTCCAATCTAATCTAATTCAGTTTTTCGTTAGTTGTCTCTGACCCTCAAATCTAATCTAATCTAGTTTCGTTAGTTGTCTCTAACCCTCAAATCTAATCTAATCTAGTTTCGTTAGTTGTCTCTAACCCTCAAATCTAATCTAATCTAGTTTCGTTAGTTGTCTCTGACCCTCCAATCTGATCTAATCTAGTTTCGTTAGTTGTCTCTGACCCTCCAATCTGATCTAATCTAGTTTCGTTAGTTGTCTCTAACCCTCAAATCTGATCTAATTCAGTTTCGTTAGTTGTCTCTGACCCTCCAATCTGATCTAATCTAGTTTCGTTAGTTGTCTCTGACCCTCCAATCTAATCTAATCTAGTTTCGTTAGTTGTCTCTGACCCTCCAATCTGATCTAATCTAGTTTCGTTAGTTGTCTCTGACCCTCCAATCTGATCTAATTTAGTTTCGTTAGTTGTCTCTGACCCTCCAATCTGATCTAATCTAGTTTCGTTAGTTGTCTCTGACCCTCCAATCTGATCTAATTCAGTTTCGTTAGTTGTCTCTGACCCTCCAATCTGATCTAATCTAGTTTCGTTAGTTGTCTCTGACCCTCCAATCTGATCTAATCTAGTTTCGTTAGTTGTCTCTGACCCTCCAATCTGATCTAATTCAGTTTCGTTAGTTGTCTCTGACCCTCCAATCTGATCTAATTCAGTTTCGTTAGTTGTCTCTGACCCTCCAATCTGATCTAATCTAGTTTCGTTAGTTGTCTCTGACCCTCCAATCTGATCTAATCTAGTTTCGTTAGTTGTCTCTGACCCTCCAATCTGATCTAATCTAGTTTCGTTAGTTGTCTCTGACCCTCCAATCTGATCTAATTCAGTTTCGTTAGTTGTCTCTGACCCTCCAATCTGATCTAATTCAGTTTCGTTAGTTGTCTCTGACCCTCCAATCTGATCTAATCTAGTTTCGTTAGTTGTCTCTGACCCTCCAATCTGATCTAATTCAGTTTCGTTAGTTGTCTCTGACCCTCCAATCTGATCTAATCTAGTTTCGTTAGTTGTCTCTGACCCTCCAATCTGATCTAATCTAGTTTCGTTAGTTGTCTCTGACCCTCCAATCTGATCTAATCTAGTTTCGTTAGTTGTCTCTGACCCTCCAATCTGATCTAATTCAGTTTCGTTAGTTGTCTCTGACCCTCCAATCTGATCTAATTCAGTTTCGTTAGTTGTCTCTGACCCTCCAATCTGATCTAATTCAGTTTCGTTAGTTGTCTCTGACCCTCCAATCTGATCTAATCTAGTTTCGTTAGTTGTCTCTGACCCTCCAATCTGATCTAATCTAGTTTCGTTAGTTGTCTCTGACCCTCCAATCTGATCTAATCTAGTTTCGTTAGTTGTCTCTGACCCTCCAATCTGATCTAATCTAGTTTCGTTAGTTGTCTCTGACCCTCCAATCTGATCTAATCTAGTTTCGTTAGTTGTCTCTGACCCTCCAATCTGATCTAATCTAGTTTCGTTAGTTGTCTCTGACCCTCCAATCTGATCTAATTCAGTTTCGTTAGTTGTCTCTGACCCTCCAATCTGATCTAATCTAGTTTCGTTAGTTGTCTCTGACCCTCCAATCTGATCTAATCTAGTTTCGTTAGTTGTCTCTGACCCTCCAATCTGATCTAATCTAGTTTCGTTAGTTGTCTCTGACCCTCCAATCTGATCTAATTCAGTTTCGTTAGTTGTCTCTGACCCTCCAATCTGATCTAATTCAGTTTCGTTAGTTGTCTCTGACCCTCCAATCTGATCTAATTCAGTTTCGTTAGTTGTCTCTGACCCTCCAATCTGATCTAATCTAGTTTCGTTAGTTGTCTCTGACCCTCCAATCTGATCTAATCTAGTTTCGTTAGTTGTCTCTGACCCTCCAATCTGATCTAATCTAGTTTCGTTAGTTGTCTCTGACCCTCCAATCTGATCTAATCTAGTTTCGTTAGTTGTCTCTGACCCTCCAATCTGATCTAATCTAGTTTCGTTAGTTGTCTCTGACCCTCCAATCTGATCTAATTCAGTTTCGTTAGTTGTCTCTGACCCTCCAATCTGATCTAATCTAGTTTCGTTAGTTGTCTCTGACCCTCCAATCTGATCTAATTCAGTTTCGTTAGTTGTCTCTGACCCTCCAATCTGATCTAATCTAGTTTCGTTAGTTGTCTCTGACCCTCCAATCTGATCTAATTCAGTTTCGTTAGTTGTCTCTGACCCTCCAATCTGATCTAATTCAGTTTCGTTAGTTGTCTCTGACCCTCCAATCTGATCTAATCTAGTTTCCTTCTTCCCTACATTCTTATCCTCTTACGTTTCTGCCAGCTTCTCCCTCAGCTACTGCCTCTCTCGTCTCAGCTCTCCCAGTCTCTCCAGCCCTAGCTAGCCTGGTGCAAGGCTAGAGTTTTTCAGGGTCATAGAAATGGATAAAAGATTTACACAAAGGGGTAACTGTCAGCTTTTCTCTATGGCTCAAGGGGAAAGTGCTTAAAGCCTCCAAGAACTTCTTAAAGGGAAAGACATTAATTGAGAGAGTGCCAGGTGGTAGTGGGGCACACCTTTAATCCCAGCACTTGGATGGCAGATGTAGGCGAATCTCTGTGAGTTCAAGGCCAGCCTGGTGTTCAGAGTGAGTTCCAGGACAGTCAGGGCTGTTACACACATACACACATACACACATACACACACATACACACATACACACACACACACACACACACACACACACACACATACACACATACACACATACACACATACACACACACACACACACACACACACACACACACGGGACGGGGGGGGGGGGAAGAGGGGGGAGGGGGAGGGGGGGGAGAGGAGAGAGAGAGAGAGAGAGAGAGAGAGAGAGAGAGAGAGAGAGAGAGAGAGAGAGATTAAGGAAACCTAAGGGCTGGGCGGTGGTGACACACGTCTTTAATCCCAGCACTTGGGAGGCAGGGATAGGCGGATCTCTGTGAGTTTGAGACCAGCCTGCTCTACAAGAGCTAGTTCTAGGACAGCCTCCAAAGCCAGAGAAATCCTGTCTCAAACAACAAAACAAAACAAAACAGGAAACCTAAGAAGGGAATATGCGTGCTTTTGCTATTTTCTTAAATGTCACTAGGTAATGGACCAAAGTAAAAATAAGTACAAAGAGTTGAAGATTGACTTTGAGGTTAGCTTGGGGCAGCACTTCCCTATCAGCAGGCAGAGAGAATCCAGGACACAATTGTTCTCTATCTCTCTGAGAGTTATGGCTTGACAAGTCTAGGCATGCCATAATTCTTGTGCTTGGGCATCTGTGAATGTCTCAATAGAGGTCTCTTTTGCCTGGACACTGACCAGCTGTCTGACAAGCAAGATAACTGCGAGGGGCAGACTTCTGAGTTTACTCAAAGATCTGTTTGAGAGAGTGAGGGTATTGATTGTGATTGCATTCTTGCTGGAATCACGAATTGTTGTGGGGAGTCATCCAAATACACCAGTGCATAGGGGAAATTGTGTCCAGTAAACAATTAACTCACTGTAGTGTTGTGGGAAAAATCTCCAATCTGTAATCTAAGGGGAGAGCTCTTCGCACAAATCTGCGATGAGCACAGCTGGCACACTCAGTATTCCTTAGTGGCTTGCATAAAAGGTTAATGAGATGGGCATCGATGTAACAATATTCATCTCCTTGCTAAATGAGGCCTGTCCTTCAGGAGATAAGCGATCTCTGAAGTATGTGCTGAACTCTCACTGTATAATTCTGCAGGTTTGTGGCAGTGAATCTTAGACTTTTGACATAAAATGCTGTCTTAGCTGGACACACGTTTATTTCATTAAGCTCTGGACCCCATTGTTTTCTCTTATACTCTTACTGACCTGAGGTGTTTGTGCTTCTCAGTGTTAACAGTTCCTAGTCAGCGCACTGACCTTAACAACAGCAGCCAGCCAGGCTTGGCTACCCATCCCCAAAAGACCAAGCAAAGAGACAAATAGCAGTGAAATGCAGTGGGAAGAACAAATGAGGACCAGTGGCCCCCCCACCCCTCAATCCATCTTCCTGAGGGCAATAACTAAGCAGTTTCCATCACAATGTGGTCCTGCCCATCCCTGACCCATCGAAGTCTAGGCTCCATTTTCTCTAGCAAGGTTCTGATGTTATCAGGGCTGTGGAATCTCTTCCTGGGAGACCATCCCTCCTCTGGCTGGCACTAACTATTCTGTAACAGGACTGAAGATACAGTAAATTGGAACACTTTGTTCTATTGATGTTTACAAAGTGGAGTCACAGATTGGTTGATAAATGGTAGTTTACTGGGGGAAAACACTCACGCAAGGGAGCCAGTGACCAGGTTTGCACCTGAGCAGGATGGACCCAGAAATGCTTCCCAGTCAGCTCAGCCAGGTGAAAGAGAGCCTCGTGTGTGCCTCCATCCGTCTTAAACCCTTGTTACATAACTCTGACCACGCCCAAGTGCATGTGGTCAGCGGTACCTCTAATCAGGATTTCTCCCTACAGTGTTCCTTATTACGGTGAATAACTAATATGTAGTCTGTTAATGGTCAGGATATCTTTAATAAGTAAATGCCAACCAACAGGAGGAAACCAGAGCCAGCCAAAGCAGCAGAGAAAAGAGAGCTACCATGTGCGTTCCCTATTTCTTTAAACCTTTACCACTTCACCCTGACATCACCTTGACCAAACCCTGTTGGGCATGGTTGGGCACACCTGTAGCCAGCCCTTAGGAGGCGTGGTTATGGTGTCTCCCTACAGTTCCTCTTCAGCTATTAGACTATTAAAACAATGGTTTCCAGGGAACTGGAATTTCTCCAAGGGATCACAGTGAGAAAAGGGAAAGGGTTAATGTCTAGCTCCCTGACCAAGAGGTTGTATTGTTTCCCAAGCTCAGTGGTTCTCAACCAGGGGGTCGTGACCTGTTTGGGGGTTGCCCAAGATGCTGTTTCAAAAATCAAACCAAGCCAAACCAAAATTTTTTAAGGGACCAGACCCTCACCCAGCCTGCTTTTGCAGCCATGACAGGCTACAGAAAAGACCCAGCAAGATGTAGGCCTCTGACTCAGCACAAGTTGCTGAGTTTCCAGCCTTCTGACCTTGCCAGACCTGCCCCAGTCACTAGGAGGTCAGATACCCTCTGTGTGGCAAGGAAGCAATCAGAAGTTAGTGGTCGGCTCTGGATATTCTTTAAGGTAACAGTGGCTACAGAGCATAGCAATCACCCTGGGAGGGCCTATAGGCCATAGCAACCTGTGGACCAATCAACACAGGACAGGTTGCTCAAGCCAGGAAGTGCACCAATCCTGAGACTATTGCATACCCCTAGACACTCCCCTTGCTCTACCCAATAAATTCTGGGTCCTTCTCACTCCACACGCTATGTAACATGGATGGAGGATGAGTCAATACAGTTAAACTTGTTAAAATTAAGAACTCTTGCTTTTGTCTCAGAATGGGTCTCTTGGTGCTTTTGGGGTTCAGAATTTGGGCACAACAATGGGTTGTTGCCCATTGGGTGTGGGTTCACTCAGGCCCATGGAGAAGAGACTGAGAGGCACCTTAAGAATGAATCTAACTTTCCCAGCTGCAGGGTGGATTCTCCTCTCAGGACTGAACCAATGGCTTTCCCTTCAACAGGGCTCCTTTTATCATTCTCCAATTTACACCTTAGCAAGCTGATTTCCATATTCTCAAAATATCCTGCCAAAAGCTTATAATGGGACAATGCCAAGTGCAAATTCTAGATTAAGGAGGTACCACAGTTTTCCAGGTTGCCCCCCAACCAAGTTTGTTTGTTTGTTTGTTTGTTTGTTTTGGTTTTTCCAGACAGGGTTTCTCTGTGGCTCTGGAGGCTGTCCTGGAACTGGCTCTGTAGACCAGGCTGGCCTCAAACTCACAGAGATCCACCTGCCTCTGCCTCCTGAGTGCTGGGATTAAAGGCGTGCACCACCAATACCCAGCCCCAACCAAGTTTTGCTTAGGCTTTGTACCCTTGGGAAACACTCAGTCAAGATTTACAGAGAGGGCATCAAGAGAAACAAAAAGTAACTGCTAAACAAAAGATGGATTAGAGCTAGGTGCTAGCTGGAGCCAGCCCACCAGTGAGAATTCTCCCTTCAAAGGGTTTATTTTGGCTCACAGTTCAAGGGTACAGACCATTACAGCAGGGGAGTCATGGTGGCAAGAATTTGGGGCAGCTGGTCACATTGCATCTGGTCAGGAAGCAGAGAGCACCCCCAAAATTGTAACTAGGCATAGCAGTACATGATTTAATCGTAGCACTTAGGAGGTAGAGATAGGCAGATCTCCGGGTTTGAGGCCAGTCTTGTCTACACGTTGTTCTAGACCAGGCAGAGCTATACAGTGAGATCCTAACTGAGCAATGTTTCCCAGGCTTTAAGAGACACACCACCGCAACTCCTTTTAAGAGCAGCTTCCTCATTTGCATAGTGGTCAAAACCTCAGCTGTTAGTGAGCACATAAGACTCATGTGATTAGGAAAAGATACAGATTTACATTAAAGAAAAATATACATAGGTTTGGGAGAGAAAATAAAAAATGAGTAGCTGTGTATACTGACACACACCTTTAATCCCAGCACTCCAAAAGCAGGTGCAGGTGGGTTTCCACAGAGAAACCCTGTCTCAGGAAAAAAGAAAAAAAAGCAAGTAAAAGAAATAGAATAAGCCAGGCGTTGGTGGCACACACCTTTAATCCCAGCACTCAGGAGGCAGAGGCTTGCGGATCTCTGTGAGTTGGAGGCCAGCCTGGTCTCCACAGCGAGTACCAGGACAGGCTCCAAAGCTACACAGAGAAACCCTGTCTCCAAAAACCAAAAACCAAAAAAAAAAAAAAAAAAAAAAAAAGAAATAGAATAATAAAAAGTAAAAAGCCAGGTAAAAATGAAAAATAGAGAGTCTGATACTATATGTTATACTGTTGTCTTTAAATTGTTTGATTGCCGTGGAAAGAGCTACAGCTGCTAAAATACATGTGATTATAGGTGCTGCTAAATTAATCCAACTTACATATTTTAAAAATGCTGTGACTTTTAAATTTAAAAATAAGGACAGGTTACTTGGGAAAAGAGTTTCTGCTTATGTTTCCACAGAAAATGTAAAGCTATGGATTCCTTCCAGACTAATATGGTTTCATGAAGACCCCTCAAACAGTGTCCCAGGTGATCCAACATCTAAATCAGCTGAGATGATACAGCCTTACAGACTACAAAAACAAGGACCTGGCCAGGTTTCTGTGTTTTATCATGATCCCCATGGTATGGACATCGCCCCCAACCAGCAGGAAGCAGTTTGGAATGAACAATGCCCAAATTCCCAAATATTGCTTATAAATATTTGTAACAATAAGTCTTTACTCCATCTGCCCAAGCCCCTCTGCCATGTGGGCACCCAGAATAACATACAGAGTCTTATATTATTTACAATGCTGCTGGCCAATGACTAGGATTTCTTATATGCTAGCTCAGTCTTAATTATCATAAATCTATGTACTTTATAAGACTTATCTTATCGAGGACATCTTCCGCTGGTGTCCCCTCCCCGGGATCACATGGAGACTCTGTAGAGAAGAGAGCAGAAGGAAGAGGAAGAGGACGATTTCCTCTTTGTCCCTGCTTATATTCTGAGTCTCCCTGCTATGTCACTTCCTGTCTGGATCACAACACTTCTTTACTACATTTCCCAGAATCCTCCTTGATTCCTAGTCCTGCCTAACTTGCTTCTTCATTGGCCAACAGTACTTTACTCAACAACCAATAAGATAAACATACACAGAAGGACATTCCCCATCCCCCCATCATCACTTAAATGGGGTTATATAAATGGTAATGATTACAGTCAATCTCTTTAAAGGAAAAAAAGGGGAATAGGATATAGAAATGAATACTTTGTATTGGAATGGATTTTCATTTATTGATAACAAATTTGAGGTCAATTTTGTGATATGTATTTGAAATCTCGTTTAGTTAGGTATTGTGTTTATACTGATCTTTTAAAATGTAATGCATAATTAAATACAGATTTACAATTACTTATAATAGTCAGAACTTATAATTAGGTTAGTAGGTTTTCTAGATATACAGAGATGTATTTGAGATGGATATTCTTCAAACCTTTCAAAGACCTACAGAATATTTGGCATTTAAATGGTTTAGGGTTTTTCATGACAGTGAGACACAATTGCTCCTGGCACACCAAATACGTCAGAAAGGAGGGTGGGCATTGAAGAAACTCAATATGGAGTTTGCCTTCAACCAGCAAGATTAGTCATTTGGGCAAGAAACTGCTCTTGCCTGGAGTGTTTGATAAACTGGACATGCAGGACCCACAGGAAAGTGATTTCTGAACATACAAAACAAGATGGACAGTCCTAAAATGTTTCTGCTTCATGGAAGAGTCTGCCAGATAATCTACAGGACACAGAGAAAAATGACTGATAAACTGCCAATACAGATGAGAGTTTGAAATTTCCTGCTTCACTGAGAAGTCACCAAGACACACTGTGGCTTATGGGCTGAATATGGATGCCCAATGTTACAGAGGAACATTGGGGGACTGTCCAGGCAGCGAGATGTCTCTGTCAGTTCTAGAGTTTTTATATTATCCTTCCATGGTCTTTGATGGAGTTGAAGACAGATAGTTATGGTTATAGTTTTCTTTAGTTATTATAAGATAAGCTACTTTAGACTCACAAAGATAGATTTTAAAATCTTCCTAAATGTTAATGAATTAAATATTATAACTATAGTTCTTACTTGATAACTGTTTTGTTATATATTTTACTATGTTAATGTTAAAACCCTTCTTTTTATTTAGACAGAAAAGAGATGATGGGGGAAGTCCTTCTGTGTGTATGTTTGTCTTATTGGTTAATGAATAAAACACTGTTGGCCAAGAGGGAAGCAAGATAGGTGGACTATGAGAGGAGGAGGATTCTGGGAAACATAATAAAGAGGAGAGTCTCCATGTGATCCCCGGGGAAGAGAGGACACATACCGCTGGTGTCCTTGATAAGTATTTATAAAATATATAGATTAATGGTTATGGCTGATACTTAAGACTGAGCTAGCAAATAAATCCTAGTCTTTGGCCAGCAGCATTGTAACTAATATTAATCTCTGTGTGTTATTTGGGGGCCCTATCATGGTGGGGGAACTCAGGAGGCTGGCAGAGTTATCATTACATAACTGAAAGAAAATTATTTTAATTTTATTCCTGTCTATGAGTGTATGCACATGTGTGATTTGTAGGCCAGAGGAGGGCATCCAACCCTCTAGAGTTAAGATGTTTACGGTGCTCAGCCTGCTACGGTGCCCAGCCTGCTACATGGGTGCTTGAATCCAAACTTCCGTTCTCAATGATTTATCACCAAGGGCTATTAACCACTGAGCCATATCTCCAGCCCCTATTTAATAGAACTCATGGTTTGATCTGCTGATACCTCCTTTATGGTTTTCATTTATGCTAAAAAGTGATAAGGGGTACACCATTTGTTATACAATACTTAGGGCCTTGAATGAATCCAGCACTCTTTTCCCTGCTTTCAGTAAGATTAGCTATGCCCTGTCAACAAAACATACTAGTTAGAATACACTGGCTAATCTTTTACTTCCTTTTATGATTTGATCACAGAAACAGGCATTCGCCTGCTGTTGACGTCAAGTTCTGTTCCAGTTACTAAGAACACAGCAGGAGCAGTGTAAGAAGCCAGTCACGATTACAAGCAACAGAAGCAAGATCTGAAGGGGACATGGACAGTGGGATGCATTGCCTCCTCGGGTAAGGAGTGGTCTCTGAAAAGAGCCGACCCCAGACGACCAGCACAGATGGAAAGACTGACTGCCCCTCTGAAAGAGCAGAACATTTAGGTCGTTGGTTTTCTTGGCGGGGAGGTGACAGGTTTTTTAAGATCTGATAATAAATAACTGTCACAACAACAAAAAAGTTCAAAAATGTCTAGGCTTAACCAATAAACTATTGTAACTTTTGTAGCTAGAGCTGGTGCTCCTGAACTTTGAAACACAGGAGAGCTTGGTGGGAAGGAAACACTCTGGATATTTTTCTAGAGGGTTCTTTAGAAATTTAAGACTTGGACAACAGTGAGAATCAAGAGTTGGATGAGTAATACCAATTGCAAATGCTGACACAAATGTTAGCCATAACAAATCCAAGTAACAGAGAAAACACCACTGAGTTACTGATATGGTGGAAGTATACTAATTGAAAAACAACAATAAAGATTACATGTTAGTAAGATCTAAAGAGATGGCTCAGAGGACTTGAGGTCAATTCCCAGGAACCACATGGAGGCTCACAACCATCTAAGGTGGGATCCGACGCCCTCTATTGGCATGCAGGCATACGTGCAGACAGAGCACTGATACCTAAAAAAATACATAAATTAAAAAAAAAAAGCACACTTGTTCTTACAGAGAACTAGGTTTCTATTTCCAATACCAAGTTTATGGTGCAAATACTTGCAACTCTGTTTCCAGGGGATCTGGCATCCTTTTCTGACTTCTGAGGGCACCCAACACATGTAGAAATTCAGGCAGAGCATGTAAAATGTATCAGCATAATAAAATTAAAGAAAAAAAAGCAGAAGTTCCTTCAGGTAAAGAGAATGAGAAAGAATAAACAATTCAAGAAATGTACCTCACTATGAAGACATGGAAATTAAGAATACAGGGAAATTAAAATTATTTGAACATGATTTGGGATGAAAAACTCTCACAAGAGAACTGTGGGCAGTAAAGACTTGTGAAGACAAAGGCAGAGACAAACTATAATTTGGTGATATATTATTTATGATTTATTGAAGCTTGCCTGAGGAGACAGAAAGCAAAGTCAGCCACAAGCCATAGAACCAGAAAGGGGTGGCACGCCCTTTAATCCCAGGACTCAGGAGACAGGCAGATGGATCTCTGTTTGCTCAAGGCCACACTGAGATACATGAATTTGACCCAGTCCTAAAGAGGTACAGCTCACACAAAGGTGATCTCACCACTTGGGATCACATACCTTAAATCCCAGCACTGAGGAGGTACAAAAGGAAAAAGCAAAGGGCCTCATCTGGAGATTTATTCTCTATCCTCAGTGAGGAGAGGCGGCAGTCTGAGGCTTGGTGGGGAGCTCGAGGATCAGCCCTTTCACCTGAGGTAGAGGTGAGAGCTAGTGGCCGGCTACTTTCTCTGATCTTCAGCTTGAACCCCAATATCAGTCTCTGGGTTTTTATTAATTGTGTTACACTAGAATGTGTGACACTCTGAAGAAGAAAGCTTTCAGGTGACTGTCTATTTCCTATCTGCTCTAATAGTTTCTTAAAAAGACTTTCAGAAACTTTTGCTCAAAGATATAAACTTACATGGTGCCATCTTTAAGGAGGGGGACACTATCTAAATTGAAATGTCCCATATCATGGCCTTTAAGGCTATGCTGACCTGTGGATGGGCTGCAATCATACAATGTCTGTCAGAACCGGGGAATATGGCCTAGTGACAAAGTGCTTACCTAGCATACACAAGGCCTGGATTCCATTCTGTACTGCACAAAACAAGAAAAACAACACATGCAAAACATCAGAGAGCTGTATTGTATAGCTTTTTAATTATAGCATGAACATTAGTACAGTATCTACCTTGAAAATTCTAGTCAGATAGATAAAAAAATGACATGATGTTTGAGGATGACTCAATTGCAATCGCAATCTTAAAGCTTTTTAATATCGAGAGTGAAAACTAGTAAAAAAGGAAACAGTCACAGCGTATGATGCCCCCCAGCTGTTGGAGGGACTTAAGCCCATATCTGAGGCGGTATTCTTAGTGCCCTTCAAACAGTTATTTTCTCAGTCACCTGTTTCTGTTGTTGCTAGGAATCTGGAAGCGACTGGCTACGGGTGACACTTCTGGTCTTCAGTTGTGACTGTGCAATGTCGGCAAGCGCACTTTGGATCTTTTCCAGAAGCATGTCTCCCCGATAAACAACATCCTCCAGACATGTAGCAGCTTCATGATTTTCTTCTTCTAGCTTATATAAGCTAGCAGCCTTCATAAGACATGAATTTTAATATGCTCAGAGATGAAATGCAGAGAAACTAAAGTACAAGTATTTATTTTAAAATCAGAATGGTTTTCCAATCATTTTTTTATCTTTAGTAACAGATAATTCTAAATACCTATTTAATTTTTCTCTATGACTTATTAGAAGACTAATTTTCTTTCTTTCTTTTTTTTTAAAAAGATGCATGTATTCATTATGTATACAGTGTTCTGCCTGCATGTATCCCTGCAGGTCAGAAGAGGGCACCAGATCTCATTACAGATTGTGTGAGCCACCATGTGGTTGCTAGGAATTGAACTCAGGACCTCTGGAAGAACAGTCAGTGCTCTTAACCTCTGAGCCATCTCTCCAGCCCTGAAGACTAATTTTCAATCAGAATATATAGGTGTTTGCTTGTACATTGCTTGTAGACGTTACTTTGCTCCACTTTCAGTAAGGGCATTAGGAGACTTCTGCCTAAGATTAAATTGCTCAGTGTCAATACTGCCTCGAATACACATGATCTGATCTTTTAGGTCAAAACTGGACAACTATTCAGCACAATCTTCAGAGGCTGTTTTAGTTCACAATTATAGAGTGTTTGCCTGCTATGTGAGACCCTAGATTTGACCACAAAACAAGCAAAAAACCAACCACAATCAAACAAAACCCAAAATACCTTCCAATTAAACTTTAGTCCTAATTTGAATGCCATACCTCCTTTAATTCAAAGTTCTCTATCACTACTACTTTTATGAAAAGAAAGGAGTTTTCACCTGTAAAGCAGCTGTCGACTCTTCGCTGGGTAAGGAATCTATCAAAACATCAATATCTTTCGCTGTTCGTGCAATCAGTGCTGCAAAAAGCTGGGCATACTCTGAAAAAAAAAAAAAAACAACATTAAGTTAAATTAGCAAAACCTTACATTTTCACAAGCACAAATTATAAATTAATAAAACTAGAAAAGTTCAGCTTTCTAATATAATCCTAATGGTGAAAGTATAATTTTAGTATATCAGTACTATTTATACCCTTAACATTAATTCAAACTGGGAATTAGCATAGAATGTCATTTTATATACTAGGACAACATTTTGGTACCTTGAGCAAATGAACCCATAAATGAGATCCTTTTTTTTACTAAGGTCATACAAGCAAAACTCAGTTCAATCTATACAGTTTATAATTAATATAAGCCTCAATGTGTTTATTTGGGACTAAAGGGCTGGGGGACCAGGTGAAACAGAAATTCAGTCTTCATAAGCTCTCCTCTAAGGGAGTAACAATCTTTTATTGAAGTGAATAGAATCATGAGGCACATGAATTGAGCTGATAAACTCATTCCTTGACCAATGAGATAGCTTTGCAGATAAGGGCATGTAGTTGCATGTTTTCTGTCTCACCCGCCAGTTTATAATTGTTTGGCTGATAACTCAGACTTCTTACTGGCCTTTCTTTCCTTTCTTTTCCTTCCTTCCTTCCTTCCTTTTCTTTCTTTCTTTCTTGAGACTGGGTTTCTCTGTATTGCTTTGAAGGCTATCCTGGAACTGGCTCTGTAGACCAGGTTGGCTTTGAACTCATAGAGATGTACCTGCCTCTGCCTCCCCAGTGCTAGGATTAAAGGCGTGTGCTACCAATGCCAGGCTTTTTACATATAAATTAACCCATTTTTACTAATCTATGTATCATTTAAGATTTATTTACTTATTATGTATACAGTGTTCTGGCATGCCTCATTACAAATGGTTATGAGCCATCATGTGATTGCTGGGAATTGAACTCAGGACCACTGGAAGAGCAGCCAGTACTCCTAACCTCTGAGCCATCTCTCCGGCCCCCTCTCTCTGCATCTTTGTTTGGATTTCCCACCTAGTTATATTCTGCCTGGTCACTGGCCAAAACAGCTTTATTCATCAACCAAAAAAAGCAACACTTATTCATAGCATACAGAAGGACCTCCCACATTGCTACCAAGTCTAAGGACCACAGTGTGATCCCCAGAATCCACATGGTGAAAGGAGAGAACAGGTCTGGAACCTATGACCTCTTATAAGCATACTATAGCAGGCCTGCCCACATACACACCAAGTAAATAAATGCTAAAAAATCATTTATGGAAAAACATAGAGCAATGCACTTCAACCACAGTCACAGTTTTACAAAGGAGCTATAAATTGTAGAAGGAATGTTAGTCAAACTAAGGAGACCTCACCTTCTGTGGGATTGGCGGGTTGGTCTTTATTAATTGCTGTTTGAATGTTACTAAAAGAGGCAGGAGGACCACATTGCTGTAATACTCCAATGGCGTTACAAAACTGATCTGCAAGCTTGAAAAAAAAAAGAAAAAAAATCAAGGTTACAAAAAGAGTTGTCAATTTTATGGATTTTATGAGATATGGCAACAATTTCTTCATAATAATGATCTCTAAGCAAACTCACAGAAAGGAATATTTTTAGATAAAATGAGCCAGTTATTACAAACAATGGAGTTCATACACTAATCGTACACTCTCACCAGCAATCTATTTACATCTAGCCTGAATTAAATGGTTTAAACTTAAGTTTGGTATCAGTCTAGGTGAAATTAAATTTGGTATCAATGTAGCCTAAAGTAGCTGAAGTGATTGTTTTCCTCTCTTCGAATGTTTATGGGTATCCATCCTAGCAGATGCAGAAATTGCAATACAGAAAGAGTCATGCTTAAGAGTACTGGCTGCTTTTGCAGAGAATCTGGGTTCAACTCCCAGAATCCACAGCTCCCAACTATAACTCTAATCCCAAGGGATTTGAATCCACAGCTCACAACTGTAACTCTAATCCCAAGGGATTTGATAGCCTCTTCTGGTCTCCATGGGTCCCAGGCGCCCATGAGGTACACAGGAATACTTAAAATAAAAAAAAAAAAAAAAAAAAAAAAAAAAAAAAAAAGACTCTTTCAAATCATAACTCTATAAACAAATCCTAAGATACCAAAGTAGTCGAACTGGTAGATAACACATTCTATTCTAATTGCAAGAATGATTGTCTGTTCTTTCCTGAGGTTCAAAATTGGGGTGTACAAAGCACATGATCTCTTGTCTGTGCAGAGCAGCTACCAAATATAAACAAATAGTGGGCGTATTGGGGATAAGCTCAGCTGGGAGACTGCTAGCCTAGCATGGTGAAGCCTCGAAGTGGACCCTCAGCACTGAAACAGAAACCTAGGAGTAACATCGCAAACATGTAATTCTGGTAATCAGGAGGCAAGAACCCAAGTTCAAGGTCACCCTCAACTACACAGGAAGTTCCAGGCCAGTCTGTACTACATGAAGAAATTTCTTACTGTAAGTTATCAGAACTGTAATTCTACAAGACTCCAATTGTAATCTTACTGCTCAGAATGTATTTGTTGTTGGGGCACGGCAGTGCACAACTTCCATCCTAGCACTTGGGAGGCAGAGGCCAGCCATAGTTACATAAGAGACTCTCTCAAAAAAGGCAGAACTAAAAAAAAAACCAATGTAGTCAAGTAATTTGAAAACACAAGTTCACACCATCTGCAAACTAAACACATGTATAACCCATCACCCAACTTCTCACTAATCCCTGGAACCTCAACTATTATTTCCAATCTTCCAATCAGGAAACAGCATTTCTATTGTTTCTATTATTTTGCTGTCATTATTTCAATGACAAAAATCTGAGCTGTCATTAAAAGCTAACCTGGGTGACTTTATTTTAAGTTGCAGCATTCCATTTTGCAACACTGTCTTAAGACAAAGAAAAACCCAAATGAAACTTATTCAGAACAGTAGTTATGTATTCTGTCCTGCAAATGCTTTCAAGACCCATTGTTCATCTGTTCAAAAACATATTTATTGAAAAATGAACCCCATGGCAAGTACTATATATAAATATTATAGAGATGAACATGTTTCCAGATGGTAGAACAAATGTTAACACTGCTCTATGTTCCAATCTACTTTAGCACTGAAGAACTGAAAGCAGTTTACTCTAACTCCCTAGCCATGAACGGGGTTTCACATCTGAAAGTCTCTTGAGTTCATGGCATCTTTCTAAGCTCCCCCAGGGGTAGCTCTTTGTAAACACATTGCCTATTGACACAGTAGGCATCCAAGTTAGCTAAATTAACAGTATTCCTAACATGAGTCAAGACCATATAGCATCCTTACCACCCTAGCTACAGGACCTACACGAAGACGAAATTCTGAGATAAGCTCCTACACTGCATTAAGAGATTTTTAAAACCTCAAAGGAGTACTTTCTTGGGAGAGAATGGCTGGCAGCCCAGGGAAATCTTTACATTTTAGCTTGGTGAGTTCACCAACATTTAGGGATAGCCCCTCAATTTAAAAACTACTTTATTTACAGAGTAGGCAGTTTTCCCACAAGTAGATTCACAATCTCTAAAAGTGATGTATTACCAAGAAGCCAAGTTATGACCTTTCTGTAAGAAAAACACAGGCCAGGGACTGGGTTTTGTTTTTTTCCAGTAGGCAGACACTCTACAGGCACTTTACCTAGAACAAACTACAACCAGGATGACACGGACATTTTTAACTACCAGTGGAAAAGTGTTGTGCTCTTAATGGTAATAAGCAGAAACATTTTTTATTTTATTTTTTGGAGTCAGGGTCTCTCTCTACACTGCTCTGGCTGTCCTGGAACTAACTTTGGGGCTGGCCTCAAACTCAGATTTGCCTGCTTCTGCCTCCAGAGGGCTGGGATTAATGGGATTAAAAATGTGGCTCAGAGGCAGGGCGTTAGTGGGGCACGCCTTTAATCCCAATACACCGGAGGCAGAGGCAGGAGGATCTCTGTGAGTTCGAGGCCAGCCTGGTCTCCAGAGCGAGTACCAGGACAACCTCCAAAGCTACACAGAGAAACCCTGTCCCAAAAAAACAAACAAACAAAAACCAAAAAGAGTAACAGCCAGAAGGGACAAGGTTATGGAAGGCAGCAGTTTTCAGGAGCTTCTGTTGTTTAGATTTTATGACTCCCCAGTTGTTTTTTGTTAGTTTTAACTGACAACCTGGTCTCCACAGTGATTTCCAGGTCAGCCAGGGGGGTACGCGGGAGACTCTCTCAACACAAAACAAAAATCGCCCTTGTGAACATCCGCTCGACGCGGCCCTCCTGCCCTCCTGCCCTCCTCTCCCCGGCCCTCCTGCCCTCCTCTCCCCGGCCCTCCTCTCCTCTCCTCTCCTCTCCTCCCCGGGAAGGACGGGAAGGAGGGGAAGGACGGGAAGAACGGGAAGAACGGGAAGGACAGGCCGACTAAGGCGGGAGCCTCACCGAGTTCACCGCGTCCTGCAGCTGCGTGAGGCGATCCGCCATGTTCCCGCGTACGCAGCGACGCCGAAGCTCCCCGCTCAGCGGCGATTGGGTAATTTATGGCGGCTCTGGGCCAATCACAGGGCTCCCTTCCAGGGGGCGTGGCCAAGGACGCACGCTGCGGCGGAGGGCGGGGCTATCCCGCGGCTCACCGGGGCCGGGGAGGCGGGCGGAGCGGGCGGATCCGGGGAGGCGGGTCTGGGAGGCGGGTCTGGAGGGCGGAGCCGGGGGTGGAGCCAGGCCCGCGGCGCCGAGATGCTCCAGGGACGGTCGCCGCCTGCCGTCCTGGCTGTAGCCGTGTTTGAGGCGGTCCTGGCGGGCCCGCGGTGTGTTTTGCTTGCGTGTGGCTCCGGGGTTCTGTTTTGGGCGTCATCTGGAACACTTGTTTTCCTTCACTTGTGCTTTCCAGGTGGACCACACGGCGAACCCTTCACAAATGGTTAAACCCAGCAGATTATCATTCGCCAGGAAATCAAGAGTTAGTTAGGTGTCTTGTTGGATTGGGCCAAGAGGTGCTTGCCCAACTGTAGGCTAGATTCGTGCTTTAATTCTTGAGTGGGGAAACTGACACAGCAGAAATGGGAAGCGTGGGAAACTAAGCGTTAAACTGTGCCGTGGTGAGGAATGACAGGCAAAGGTTTTCACCTTTGGAGGTGAAAGGCATTTGGAGATGGGCATTTGGAGATAAGAGGTGTGTAGTCAGCACAGTTAACTACACAGTCCTCTGTAGCTGTGAGGAAGAGAAGGCTTCAGAGGAAAGGGAAGGGCCCTGGGGCCAGAAGAGAGGTTCCAGGAAAATAAGCAAGTTAGGCAGGTTCAGAATTTAGATTTAGAATTGAGATCTTTGATAGTTTTACATGCGAAGAGTGATACTGTGTGATGCGCACTGGGAAGATGTATGGCTGTGATTGGTGTAATAAAAAACTAAGTAAAGATAAGTAAAGGTAACAAGTTACATAAAAGCAAGCAAATTAAAAAACATGGGTTGCCCTGCATGGTGGCACACACCTTTAATCTCAGCACTCAGGAGGGAGAGGCAGGAGATCTCTGAGTTCCAGGCCCTCCTGGTCTACAGAGCGAGTTCCGGGACAGCTTCCAAAGTTACACAGAGAAACCCTGGGGGGAGGGCAGGTCCATTTAAATTATAAGAACTAATTTGGGGCTGGAGAGATAGCTCAGTGGTTAAGAGCACTGACTGCTCTTCCAGAGGACCGGGGTTCAATTCCCAACAACCACATGGCAGCTCACAACTGTCTGTAACTCCATTCCAGGGAACCT
Organism: Cricetulus griseus; assembly: GCF_003668045.3. NCBI lineage: Eukaryota > Metazoa > Chordata > Mammalia > Rodentia > Cricetidae > Cricetulus > Cricetulus griseus. Next base: position 3,061,103 of record NC_048601.1, read on the forward strand.
GACATTCATGGCAAAAACACCAATATAAAATAAAAATAAATAAATAAATAGTTAGGAACAAGCCTAAATTAAGGCTGAACTTTCCTAATTAATTAACAATGTCACTGTGTTGTTATTTGTGATCTGGCGGCCCAAAGAAAAAGTAGCAGGAAGGTTATTTCTGTTAGTTTGGGTGTAATCTGCAAATGCCTGGTTCCTGGGTTTCCCACAAACTCTTTATCATAGTTAGCAGACTGACTCTTCCTGGTTATCCTCCTGCTGTTGGAGGTGGGTGGGTGTGTTAGCCTGTTTTCTGTTGCTATAACTGAAGAACACAGATGGGTAATTACAGAGCACACTTGATTTACTTCAGCATTCTGGAGGCTGGGAAGTCCACTATCAAGGTGCTGAGATCTTGATGAATCCAACAGAGAAAGGTGTAACACAGTGAGACTGTTGCAGGGATCCACTAGAGAAGACGGCTCAGACATGGGTTTAAGCCAATAGGAAGTCTTTATTAGCTAGCCAGCGACTGCACTGGGTGTTCAGGATCCCACTGTAGCACCAAGCCTTCCTCAGGGTGAGCTTTTAAGCACCAGAATCCACATCCTGGGTTGACATACTTCAGTGTTTTGTTTTGTTTTGTTGATTGTAGTCTTGTTTTTGTTTTTTAAGACAGAGTTTCTCAGCAACTATGGAACAAGTCCTGGAACTCGCTCTTTAGTCCAGGCTGGCCTCAAACTCACAGAGATCTTCCTGCCTCTGCCTCCTGAGTGCTGGGATTAAAGGTCTGTGCCACCACTCCCCGGCTAGACATACTTCAATTAACAGTTAGCCAGAAGTTTAACTACAGAAGCCAAAGAGCAAGTGAGAACATTCAGAGACTTTCCCCAAACTCTGGACTTTGATGGATTGATTAGGTCTTTGTTTGGCAGGTGGTGCTGTCTACATGCTGAGTTAAAATTCATAAATGACCCAAATGGTACTTCCGTCATAATCAGTTGTGTTGAGACCTGGGGCCTGTTACAAGGCAGAACCAGAGTGCCCAAAAGAACACTTTAATCACATTGTAGCCCATTAATACACTGATGGGCCTTTAAGGGGCTCTGAAGATCCAAACTATACAGGACCCTATCACCTTCTGAAGGTCTCCCCTCTTAAATTCTATTAACATGTGACTTTGGGGATTTAAAATTCCAACAATTTGAAGGGCGTTTTGCAGTCATATTGAGGAAATCATTTTTGAGTATCTCAACTTCTAGGATTTATCCCACCCATTTCTAGAAAATCCTACTTCCTTTTTGCAGCTCTCTTCATTTCCACCAACAGACATTTTACCTTTGTGGACAAACTGGGAACCTCCATTCGTGTTGTACTTCCTCTTATAAATGAAATTAATGGTCAGGTGTGGTAAGGCTTGCCTTTAAACCCAGTATAGATCTCTGAGTTTGAGATCAGACTGGCCTACATACCAATTTCCAGGACAGCCAGCGCTACATAACCAGAGCATGTCTAATAAAACAAAAAGTTAGCTGGGTGATGATGGCACATGCCTTTAATCCCAGCACTCGAAAGGCAGAGGCAGGAAGATCTCTGGGTTTGTGCCCAGACATGCATGTAGACAAAACCCCCAAACATATAAAATAAATTTTAAAAGTTTTTTTTAATTATACAAAAGCAAAAATTAAGAGTGGGGACAAAAACAAAAGCATTCTAAAATTATTTTTGTATGTATACATTATGTGCGTGTGTGATACATAGGTGTGCAAATGCCACAACATGCATGTGAAGGTCAAAGTGGAGTCAGGGATTTCAGTGAGTCCCAGGGATTGATCTCAGGCTGTCGGGCTTGTGCAGCAAACACTTTACAGGCTGAGCCATCTTTCCAGCTTGGTTAAGCATTTCTGAAGGAAATGTTAAAACAGACTGTGATCTGTTGGTAGGCTGTAGCGTATCACTGTTTAAGTGGGTTTAATCACTTTATCACTTAAATGGGCTTAATACAGAGTTCTGAGTTTTTCAGCCCAGTGGGAGAGAACTTGAGTGTCTGCAGTACAGAGGCCACCTCAAGACAACCCACGTTGCAATGGCCAAAGATTCTTGGCCAGAGTTTAGTCATACCTAAGACTCTTCTACTAGGCACATCAACTTCAGCCCCTCCCCGACAACCCCTGGCTTTCCTGACTTATCTGTGCGCTATTTGAAGAGTCCTGTTAAGGCTGTGGGTCTGTGTTAGCTTTTTGATACTACAATATGATTTGAGATAATCAGCCAGTCAACAAAAGACACCTTACTCATGGTTTTAGAGGTTCTGCCTGTTATTGATGGGCCTATTAGTTTGGCCCAAGTGGCAGCAGATTGTAATGGTGGAACTCATTCTATGGTCAGAACACAAAAGGAGAGAGAGGAGAAGAGACCCAGACTCCAGTACCCCCTTTAAGGGCCACCACAGTTACCTAAAGTGACCCCTCCTAAAATACACCTCTTAAAGCTTTTGTCACTTTCTGGCAGTAACATTCTGAGGAAATGTCTGTGGCATGTGGACTAGTGGGAGACTCCTAAAATCCAAGCTATAGTAAGAGCCTCTCCTCCAGACAAGACTCAAATGTTTACATACATGTTTGCTCTTGAGAAAGGGTTTCTCTGTGTAGCACTGCCTGTGCTAGAATTAGGAGCTCTGTAGCCCATGAAATCTGCTTCCCTCTGCCTCCTGAGTGCTGGGATTAAGGTGTGTACCACCACTGCCCAGTTAATGTTTGCATACATTTTAACTGAAACCATGAACTTTCTGAGGCTGTGGAGATCTTTGAGGCTGTCCAGACACCCTAGCCAAATGGCTGAGTTCCAGGCCTGTGAGAGACTCCATTTTAAAAAATGGAAAACCAGGCCAGGCAGTGGTGGCACACGCCTTGAGCAGATAGATCTCAGTGAGTTCGAGCCCAGCCTAGTCTACAGAGCTGGATCTAGGACAGTCAGAACTACACAGAGAAACTCTGTCTGGAAAAAACAAAACAAAACAAAATTTAAAAATAATTAAAAACCAACATGGTCTTCCGAGGAACAGCATCCACGATTTGCCTCTGGCTTACACACACACACACCCGAGCAGACATGCGTGCTCCCGCGCGCGCACACACACACACACTCACACACACACACTTGAGCTTTCAAAAGCACCCTTATGCAAGGACATAGGCCCAGAAACTGTCCCACCTCAGAACGACACTTCAAACGGTCACCACTCTTCTTGTTAATCGTTGTGGCAAAGGGCTCCTGTTTCAAAACGCCTGCTGTAATCCTCCTAATTTTGTCTTTAATAACTTCCCCTTCCTCCGCCTTCTTATGCCCTTGGTCTACGATGTCCTGTGCAGTCCTGCTGCAGTATCTGTTCCTATGACAATGCTCTGTCCTCCCCAAAGAAACAGCGGTCTTTGGAGAATCTTCGGGTTTAGGTTGGGTTGACAATGCCGTCGGATAAGCAAACTTTAAAAATTAAACCTATCTCTTAAAAATCAAATTCTTATTCAACAGATGCAGATCCTAAATGTAGCATTTTAATATAGACATATGCAGAGAAAAATCATTAATTCAACTACTTGCTAGTATTTTAAACATTGACTACACGTGGTATATCTGAAGCCTATCTTTCTATGAACTGAACCATAAATGCATATTTTAAGGGGAAGAAAACCCCATGTGTACGTTGCTTCATAAATTAATAGCCTTTTTCCCAAACACGTCAAATGAGTCAGTTACTTCCTGAAGCACTGCTGAGGGCCACATGGGGTTATTTGGCTCTAACAGGTTATCTGGCCAATGACTAATGCCAAGTGCTTATCCTTTGTTACAAACAACACTTGGAGCATTTCTTGATACCGGTTTAAAATTTTATTTTTACATCTTATTTATTTACTTATTTGGTGTGTTTGCGGGGTGGGGGTGATTGCCTATACACCACAGTTGATTAAAGGCAAGCACCACCACCGCCCAGCGTCGTAACTGCTTCTTAAAACAGTGAACGGCCTGTTTGTGGCTAGGAGCACCTTGCCTCGATTGTACTCCATTTCACAATTGCACACTGGGGAGGCTGAGGCAGGACTGTGGTCAGTTCCAGACCAATGTGGGCTACATAGCAAGACCCCCGTCTCAACAAAATAAAATTCATCAGTGAAGATACAAGTTTATCTTCCTTGGGAGGGAGGCAGCCAGAGGTCAGAAGTTCCAGGCCACCGGCTACATGAGACCTGATCCCAAGAAGAAAAGTTAATTTGCACCGTTAGAAAGACACAGGAGACCTGGCAGCGATGGCAGGAAGCAGAGGCAGGGGGATTACTGAGTTAGAGAACAGCCGGGTCTACAGAGTGAGTTCCAGGAGAGCCAGGGCTACACAGGGAAACCCTGTCTGTAAAACCCAAGAAAGAGAGAGAGAAAGAGGGAGGGTGGGAGGGAGGGAGGGAGAGACAGAGAGAGGGGACAGAAAGAGAGAGAGAGGAGAGAGAGAGAAAGAGAGAGAGAGAAAGAGAGAGAGAGGACAGAAAGAGAGGAGAGGGAGAAAAAGAGAGAGGGAGAAAGAGGGAGGAGAGAGAGAGAGAGAGGGAGGGAGAGAGAGAGAGAGGGGGGACAGAAAGAGAGAGAGAGGAGAGAGAGAGAAAGAGAGAGAAAGAGAGAGAGAGGACAGAAAGAGAGGAGAGGGAGAAAAAGAGAGAGGGAGAAAGAGAGAGAGAGAGGGAGAGAGAGGGAGGGAGGAGAGAGAGAGGGGGGAGAGAGAGAGAGAGAGAAGGACAGAAAGAGAGAGAGAGGAGAGAGAGAGAAAGAGAGAGAGAGGACAGAAAGAGAGGAGAGGGAGAAAAAGAGAGAGGGAGAAAGACAGAGAAAGAGAGAGAGGGGGAGGGAGGGAGGGAGGGAGAGAGAGAGAGGACAGAAAGAGAGGAGAGGGAGAAAAAGAGAGGGAGAAAGAGGGAGGACAGAGAGAGAGGGGGGGAGAGGGGGGAAGGAGGGAGGGAGGGAGGGAGAGAGAAGGACAGAAAGAGAGAGAGAGAGAGAGAGAGCGCGCGAGCGAGCCCCGCCCGCGGGGCAGAGGCGCGCGCCCCGCAGAGCCGGGCGAGCACGAGCGCGGCCGTCCCGCCGAAGAGCGCGCCTGGCGGGGCAGGGGCGGCGGGAGAGCGGTGCGCGCGGCGCCCCCGGGTAGCTCCCGACCCTGCGCCCGGCTCGCGCCCGCCGCGGCCGGCAGCGATGTGGCGGCTGCGGCTGCTCGTCCTGGGGGTGCTGGCGGCGGCCCCCGCCGAGGCCCAGGCGAACTCCAGCGACGGTGAGCTTCCCGGGCCGCCTCTGCCCCGCGCGAGGCCGCAGGCCGCCCGCGTCCCTGCAGCCCTCCCCGGGCCCCCTCGGGCCGGGAGCCACCCCGCAGACGTCGTCCGGGTTTGCAGTTTTATAAGGGGAAGGATGGAAACGGCCCCTTAGATTCACGCCTGTGGTGAGCGCGGCAGCCCGGAGGAGGCTGCGGCCGGAGGCTGGGTTAGGAGTTCGAGGCCAGCCTGGGGCGTCAGAGTCCGGCCCAGACAGACTAAAGCTAAAGCCTAGCGCCTCGGCCAAGGCACAGCACCGCCGCGTCTGTCGAGGAACCGAGGCGTGCCAAGCAGCAGGTGGCTTCCACACTCCAAGATCTAGATGCTTCTCCAAACGGGCGGATTTTGCAGTTGGAGAGGGGCTGGGAATCCTAGGTCGTGTGCCGGGAGGAGCGGGTTTCACGACTGCTCCGGTCGGGTGGGCGATAATGGGAAATGGGGAAAGCTCTACCCGTGCCAGGCGGTGGTCACTTGCTTTTTTTTTTTTTTTTTTCCTGGTGAAGTTAAGTACATTCCTGGTCTTGAGCTTGAGACCAGTGCTAACAATAGTCTTCTGGGTGATGGACGGGATAGATGCTTATCTCTGAAAAGCCTTGGGTAGGCTGCACTTTAGGAACTTTTCCTGCAGCCAAGGCTAGTGTTGAAAACTGCAGATATGCGTGTGTAGAACGTGCGAGCGCGCGTGCTCTCTCTCTCTCTCTCTCTCTCTCTCTCTCTCTCTCTCTCTCTCTCTCACACACACACACACACACACACACACACACACACACACACTATTTCCTTGAAGAGAAGTGTTCCTCTGGCAGTGTGCTAGGTGGTCTTCCTCGGCTGAGTACTCCAACACTCAAAGCCCCGGGAGATAATTATCTCCGCTGGAGGCTCAAGATGTTCACGCAGGAGTAGGTAGTGACACCAACACCCGTGTGGCTCCCAGCAAATTTCAGGGCCCTTATACTTTAGCAAAGCCACTTTCTGGAAAGGGTTACCTTGCTCAGGGAGACTGGAGATGCGGCTCAGTTGGTAGAATGCTTGCCTGGTATCTAAGAAGTCCTGATTCCGCCCCCAGCCCACAGGCACCTGGTGTGGGGGTACGAGCCCAGAACCCCAGCATTCAGAAGGTGGAGTTCAAAGTCAGATTCAAATACATATGGAATATGAGGCCATCCTGGGCTACATGAGACCCCATCTTAAAAAGAACTTTCACAGCAATAGGGTTTATATGTAGTTTTTCTGTGAATCCTTGTCTCTGAAACAACCTTCTGCAGGAGGAGGTGAGAGAGTGCAGCGCTTGCGTTTGGGGTTGATCTAGAGCCTCTGAGTCTGGAGAGGGCTGGGTGCCAGACTCTTGTTTTATTTCTAGTTTGGAGTTTCAGTACTTAATATCTAGAATTTTTTTTACACAAAAATCAAGAAAGAAAAGTATTAAGTTGAAAATTAGTACTGTGGCTGTGTGCTGTTCTTTCTGCCCTTGGTTAGTATAGTTTTGTGAAGGAGAGGGATGGGACCCAGGGAGCTCAGCAGCTCAAATAAACGCTGGAATTCCCTACGCCTGGCTGGCACGGAGACACAACTGGGTTGTTATGATACAGCTGGACGACCACTGTAATTTAGAAGGATCTACCAGACCTCGGGGGGATGAGGGGACCGAGGACCCAGCTCGTGGCTTGATGCTTAGTGAGGGTTGGGAGAGAGATGGAGCTTCTGGGTTGGCTGAAGAAGCTGCTTGCTGGACAAGCTGGGGAGGAGTAATCTGCATGTCCAAGCAGACACCCCTCTCTTGGAGTCCCATGCTCTGCTCGCCCACATGCCTTCATTTTTGTTTTAGATTCACACCCAGTTGCTCACCTGGAAACCCAGCCTTTAAGACTTGAGTACCTTGGAAAGGGCTTTGAGTAGGGCTATGGGCCCAGTACAGATGGACGTGGTGACTTCCTTCCACACGGAAGGCCATGTGTTCATTGTTGTGTGTCCTTTTAATTTATACATTTACTTTGTGGAATTGAGGACAGGACCCTTGTTGTGTAGGATACATAACAAGGCCCTGCCTCAAAACAAACCAACAACTCACAAGCAAATAAAAATGGTAAGGGACAATTGAATGTCAGTCCGCTGAAGTAGCTGGGTCATTTTTGCTCAGAGTGTTTGGACAGAAGAATTAGGAAAGCTAGGCTTTGTCAGCGCTCCTAAAGTTGACTGTTGTATGTCGGATAGATAAGGAGAGAAGTCAGAGGTTCATTTTAGTACCAGAGCAAAGGGAGGAGTTGTGTGGTTTTAAGATAGGGATCTGAGGGCCTGGAGAGATGGCTCAGAGGTTAAGAGCACTGACTGCTCCTCCAGAGGTCCTGAGTTCAATTCTCAGTAACCACATGGTGGCTCACAACCATCCGATATGAGACCTGGTGCCCTCTTCTGGTGTGCAGATATACATGGAAGCAGATTGTTGTATACATAATAAATAAATAAAATCCTCTTGGGAAGGAGGAAGAGATTAGGAGTGGAAGGTCTTTCTAGGATGGAGTTAGTGGAAGGAAAAAATTATCCGATTAAGGATGGAAAGTGTGCGTGAAAATAGAAAACCAGCTCCTTCTATTCGGGCAGCAGTTGGGGTGTTTTTTAAAATGTCAGACAAAAGCAGAGGCACAGAGTGCAGTGTGAGTAACCTCGCCATCTTGGCTGTAAGGCCCTTTGATGTCTTCTTCCCACCCCCAGTCATAAGATGTAATTATGCCTGCCAAACGCTTCTGGTGACTCCTTTTCCAGATGGCTTGGAGGTGAAGTTAGGCTCCTATTAACTTCTGCAGGATGTATTTTGGGGGTGTCTTCTCTTGCCAAGTCTCTTGTGAAGAGAGATGAAATGCAGTTTGCAGCCAGGTCTGGTGTCTCAGGCTTGTCCTGACCCAGCTAGCTCTTTGGGAAGCTGAAGCAGGACTGAAACTTCGGGGCCCATTTGGGCGATAGAGTGAGTTCAAGGGCAGCGTGAGCAACTTAGGCCCTGCCTTGAAATACACATATTAAAGAGGGCCTAGGCATGTGGTTTAGTGGTGGACTGTTGCTTAGTGCTTGAGTGGCTCTGGGCTCATTCTGAAGTACCAGAAAACAAATACAACAAAGCCAAACAAAAGGAAATTAAATAACGGTTCTATCATGTATGCTGTAGAAGCTGTTTTGACTTTCCTCCTCCTCCTGCTCTCTCTCTCTCTCTCTCTCTCTCTCTCTCTCTCTCTCTCTCTCTCTCTCCCTTTTCTTTCTCTCTCTCCCTCTCTTCTCTCTCTCCCTCTCTCCTGCCCAGGGCCTCATTCAGTTATGTGTCGTCCCCCCCATTCTTTCAGTGGTGTTGGGGCTTGAACTCAGAACCCCGAGCAAGCATCCACCACTAAGCTGTCCCCCAGGCCCCACCACTGAGTATCTCTCATTGTCACTCTGTGGGAGTCCCCTCATTGCTGCTTATGATAATCCCAGCATCTCTTCGTCTCCCGTCCTGCTCCGTTCTCAGTAAGGCCAGCCAGTTTGAGAATGCCTGGGTATTTTTGGCTGCTCTTTTAATTCCAGGCTCTGCATCTCCAAAGCACTGGCAAACCAAGGGAGCTCGGCGTCCCACTGCGCAGCATCTGATGGCTGTAAAACTATTGTGTCTGGTGGTCTCTGCAGCCCAGTGGTTACTGTAGCCCCGTTCCCTCCCTTTCACTGTGAGAGAACACAGGCCCAGAGGAAATAAATACCTGGCCTCAGGTCACGTAGTTCAGTCTCTGTTGAACAAGCATTGACTGCCAGGCGACTGGTACAGTGCCAGACACTGGATCATGAGATATGACAAAGACCTGCATAGCTAGGAGGGAAACCACCCAAGCTTGGGTTAAAATGCAGTCTTCTATACAAATTGTGCAATGGTTCTTGGATGGCCAGTTGTTCCCACACACAAGGCAGCTCAGTTAAGAATGGAGAGGTAGCCGGCTGGGGCGGTGGTGGAGCACGCCTTTAATCCCAGCACTCTGGAGGCAGAGGCAAGCGGATCTCTGTGAGTTTGAGGCCAGCCTGGTCTACTGAGTTCCAGGACAGGCTCCAAATGCTACAGAGAAACCCTGTCTTGAGAAACCAAAACAAAACAAAAGAATGGAGAGGTGTGTGTATGTCTCTCTCACTCACCGAGCATGATGTTTGCAGTTCTCAGTTACCTGGAGAACTTTGTTTTGTTTTTTGATGCAGGGTCTTGTATAGCCCAGGCTAGTCTTGAGCTACCCACACAGCTGAGGATGATGTGAACTTCTGATCCTTCTGTCTCCACCCATCTCCCCAGCGTGGAGATCACAGCAACAATCACCTGCTTAAGCATTGTTGGCGGTGCTAGTCAAGACCTCTGGCAACTGAGTTTTAGTTCTAGTCCTTCTCCATGCTGTTTGAACAAGTGTTTGTTTTTACATTCATATCTGCAGCTATTGCTAGGGATTTTTATTTTAGTGGTATGGGAGAGTCTGGGCATCAGATCACCTCCACATGAGTGTCACCAACAACCAGGATGTATTGTAATGTCCTGATGATAAGGATACTTCTGATAACTACAGAATAGTGACAAAGGAGCCGTGTTGGAAAAGAGAAATAATTTAAGGCATCCGTTCTCAATGTTACCGATGTTAAAGCAACAGGACCGGGTTTTAGATGCCATTGACAGTGTCTCCCCACCGGCCTTCATTATCCGTCTTCTGCCTGGTTCTTGTCACAGGCGTGTGGGGGGCGGGGCCTCCAGGAAGCGCCATCTCTAAACATGCAGCCCACACCATGCAAGAGTTCTCAATGTTCCTGGAAGCCTGGGTGGAGTTCTTGAAGGCAGAGACTTCAGCTTAAACTTTCAGGCCTGCACCCTACCAGTCTCTCGGGCTGTTGGTTTTCATTTATGAGTTTTCAGACAGGAATACAACTTAGGTATAGTTTAACTGTAAGGGCAAAGGCCGTCTGTCACTATATAGCAGTAAAAATCTCACATGCAATAGTCATCTGACCTGTATGCTTCCTAGAACACTCTCCTGAAAGACAGAACTATTTTATTTTATTTTGGGGAATTATGAGACAGTCTCATGTTGTGCAGCCTGGCCTCAAACTCACTGTCTAACTGGGGATAATCTTGACTCCGCTCTTCTTGTCTCTACCTCTGAGCACCGAGATTAAAAGTATACATGCTATGCATAGTAATTTTTCTCTTCTTTTTTTTTAAGATGTATTTATTTATATATAAATTTATTTATTTATTTATTTATTTATACAGTGTTCTTTCTGCATGTATGCCTGCAGGCCAGAATAGGCCACCGGATCTCATTACAGATGGCTGTGAGCCACCGTGTGTTTGCTGGGAATTGAACTCAGGACCTCTGGAAGAGCAGCCAGTGCTGTTAACCTCTGAGTCATCTGCAGTTCACATAGCACTTTTTTTTTTTTTTTCTTGAGACAGGGTTTCTCTGTGTAGCTTTGGAGCCTATCATGGACCTAGCTTGTGTAGACCAGGCTGGTCTCAAGCTCACAGAGATCCGCCTGCTTCTGCCCGCCGAGTGCTGGGATCAAAGGTGTGTGCCACCAACGCCCGCCCGGATGCACTTTTAAAACGCTATTTTCACTCCGGCTGATTGAATCAGCAGGATACAAAGCTTGTGGGTATGGAGTCCAACTCTGAGTTCAAGGCTTAGTATCAAGATGTCTAATGTTTATTTCCATATACATGCAAGAAGAGAGATATGTAACTGTCTGACAGCCCACTGGCTAGGCCTTAGATATTGATAATTCAGGGGCAGAAGCCGTATCGCAGTGGCAGAGCACTTGTGATTCAGGTATGGGCCCCGGGTTCCATGCCAGCTCTGAGGGGGAAGGGTAATTCTAGCCTGGCCCCTTTTAAAGCTATTTAGTATCTCATTGAGCATGCATACCATAATTACCAAACAGGGTCTCCAGAGTGAGAAACCCTGTCTCGAAAAACCAAAAAGAAAACCAAAAACAAACAACAAAAAGTGCAACTGTGCTAAAGTGGACAGTTTTTTTTTTTTCTTGTCGTCGTTCTCTTAACAACGTGATGATGGAGCACTTCCGTTAGGTATGCAAATAATCCACGGATAAATTATGCATGTGGATGTGTGTCTGTCACAACACCATTTTCAAAATACGTGCATGTGTGTGTCTGTGCAAGTGTGTGCATGCATGCAAGCAGCAAGAGATGTTAGGAGCCTGCCAGGCGTCCTGCTCAATTGCTCTCTGCCTGATTCCCCTGAGACAGGGTCTCTTTCTGAACTGGGAGCTGCACTGGTGGCTGGAAAACCACAGAGATCTTTCTGTCTCTGTTCTCTGTAGCATAGGAATTACAAGTGTGTGTGCCTGGCTTTTTTATGTGGGTGCTGGGATTTGAACTCAGGTCCCCATGCTTGCTCAACAGGTGCTCTAACCCACTGAGCCATCTCTTCATCTCCTATGCATGTACCTATTTTATGTGAGGCATGGTCAGGGACTGGTAGTTTAGAGAGTTTGGCACCTGCATCCTGAGGATGCTGAGGGATGGTGATACCCGTACCAGAGTGACAACTGGGCATGGATGTCTGCATTAGGGGAAGCAGTAGACATGTGCTCAGGTGTCCCGTATTGTTTAATGAGAATTGAACATAGTTTTTTTTTTTTTTGGTGTTTGTTATTTTAATGAATTTAAAATGTAGACTCAGGCAGAACTTGAATCTTGAGGCTGTCAAAGCTGAAAGCTTTTGTCAAATTATGACATTTCTTTCTGAATTAAGAACACTTTGAAACTTGAAAAAGGAATGTAAAGAAAGCCCCTTGACGTGTACTCTCAGTGATGACATCATTCGCCAAGTTATCAGCGTTAATCCCAACGGTGAGAGTAAGACCACTACCACAATTTGAACCAAGTTTGAAGCAAGCTTGTTTTTTATTGGAGTGCACCCAAGAGTTGGCCCCAGCTTCCTACAAAGCTGGGTTAAAGAGAGCAGCCCCGAGTCCATCTCTTGGGCCCCTTTTAAGGAGTAAAATCATGAGTACTTTTACAGAAGAGAGGCAATGGGGCAATAAGGAAATACAAACAAATCGGTAGAAAGAGTCATGTGTTCCCCCTGTGATTAGGGAGGGGTGGGGAGGGCCAGGGAAGCTGGGGTATTCTCAAAAACAAATCCAGGTCACGGGGTAGGGAAGGTCAGGTTTTAGGAAACAGAGAACAACTCAGCTCTCTCAGCTCTCACAGTAAATAGAGACTTATTACAGCATCTGGTTCCTGTCTTTAAAATAGAGTCAGGCAGGTTCCTCAGTCAGCTCCCCTGTGCTCCTGTGTGTGTCTTCTCTGAAGATTTTATTTTATTGTGTTTAGGTGTTTTGCCTGCATGTACTTCTGTGCACTTCATATGTACCTGGCTCTCTAGGTGGGCCAGACGAGGGACCCCCCAACTGGATACAGGCAGTTGTGAGCTGCCATGTGGGTTCTGGGAACTGTCTGGAAGAGCAGACAGTTAAGAGCTCTTAACTGCTGAGCCTTTGGCCTGTGGTTCTTCGCTGTCGTTCTAGGATGTTGGTGTCTTGGAAATCATGGGCTGAAGAGCATTGGGTTGACCACCAGCATATCTCTAGAGGTAGCTACAGTCTCTTCCAGGCCTTCTGAGCTGTTGTGGCTCAGAGTCTGTGCCATGGGAAACAACAATGGCCACCTGAACATGTTCTAGAGCACATTAGAGGCAAGCGCCAGAGATGGTGGCAGGCGCCTGGGAGAGATGAGCTGTATTGAATTTGCTGGCCCAAGTTTTAGCTGCAGAGTGATTTTATAAGTACTTGCTGATACTTGCCAAATGGAGAGAATGAGGGCGTGTGTGTGAGTGCGTGTGTGTGTGTGTGTGTGTGTGTGTGTGTGTGGTGGGAATGAAACCAGAAAATGGAGGACAGAAATGAGCCGAGAGCTCCTTGCACAGTGAAACGTCAGCGATGCCCGAGGGCCAGGAACATGGACCCCACTGCAGCAGACAGGCCAGAAAGCACATTTGTGTTCTTAAGAGAGGGGTGTTTGAAAAAACAAATGAAATGGTTTGTCATTTCCACACATGGGTTTGGAAGTACCTGTTGGAGACTGATGGGCTCAATAGTGGGTACACAGCTGAAGGCAGTGACACCCTAGACTGTATCATTAGTTATAATTCAGCAGGAAGAGTAGGGCCCCGAGCCCCTCTCCTATCCATGATTGTTGACAGGGCCACTCATACACAGGCCTAGTACAGGGAACCATGGCTGCTGTGAATTCAGGCTTGCAATGTCTGTGTCTCCTTGTCTCCACACAAACCACCCAAACAACAACAGGTTCTTGATCTGTAGCCCAGGCTAGCCTTGCACTTGCATAGATCCCTCAACTTTAGCTTCCCAAGTGCTGAGATAACAGGCATGCACCACCATACCTGGCTCTCAGGGGGGTTTTCTGAGGGTTAGATTGGCATTGTATGTTTTTTTGAATGGAATTTACATAAATTGATAGAAGAGGTGTAATATTGTAATGAGAAAATTTTTCCATTGTAGGTTTCCTGGAATTTTCTGTGGGGAAATTTACACACCTTCTGCTCAGCAGGCCCCTCCCACAGGAGGCCATTCTGCGCCATATTTCAGGCAATGTGACCTTCCTTCTTTTCCAAATACACTCACAATATCAGAACACCACGGTTTCATTTACTAAGGTAAGTACAGAGGGTATTCCAGTAAGGAGATCATCTCTGTAATGTCAAGTCTTGTGTGTTAGACTGTGATGTCTATTTATGTGTGGGCCTGGTCTCCAGCAAGGCCCAGTCATCTTTAGTCACAGGATCTCATTGCCTAGGGTTCCCTGTGTTACCTTGGTTCACAGTCTGAACTGCACAGGGCTCTAGAAATAACTGTGAAAAGCAGTGTTCTTTCTCTGCCCCTTCCAATGGCGAGTGGCACTCGGGTGTTTGGTTTTGGTTGTCATGGCAACTGGTCCTTTGAGGCCACTGACTCTTACCACTCCCTTTGAGGCTTGCCAAGTTGAAACACACCTAGTGCATTTCCCGTTTTCATTCCCTGAACTTAGGAGAATACTCTGTCTGGAGGCAGGAAGATTAAGGGTTTAAGGACAGCTTCGGCTGCTCTATGAGGCTGGGATTGCCTGGCCTACGTGGACCCTTGTCTTAAAGGAGCAGGTCTACCGGCAGGCTGGAGAAATAGCTCAGTGGTTAAAGAGCAATGGCTGCTTTTGCAGAAGACCTGGGTTTGGTTCCCAGCACCCACATGGTGGCTCCCAACCATCCCTAACTCCAGTTTCAGAGGCTCTGATGCCCTCCTCTGGCTTCCACAGGTACCAGGCACACATGTGGTGTTCAGAAATGCATGCTGGCAAAAATGTTCATACACACACAAAAAAAATAAGTAACTCACTAAATAAATCTTTAAAACAAAAGCTTTTTGTAAACTGAACTCTTTGGGGCCAAGGCTCCTGTTTTGTCTTGCTACCCTCAGAACCTGACAGAATAAATCTTAATTCAGTTGAACCTGAAAAGTTCAATGTACAATTCCTAGAGTTTTTGTTTACCACCCCACCACCCCCGTCAAGCTGGGAATGAAACCCAGGCCATGACACTTGAGATGGAAACGGAGGGCTAAGGAGATGGCACAGTCTATAGGGCCCGAGTTTGATCTCTAGAACCCACCAAAACCAAACAAAACAGAAATCCAGCCAGGCCTGGTATGGGTTTGTTACCCAGCACTGGGGAGGTGGAATCAAGGCTCACTGGCTGGTCCGTCTAGCCAATCAGTGAGCCCCAGGTTCAGGGAGAGACCTTAAAAACTAAGCTGGAGGGGATGTCGAGATGGCTCAGCGGTTAAGAGGACCTGGGTCAGTTCCCAGGATTCACAGGGCATCTCCCATCTATCTCCAAGTCCAGTCTCAGGAGATCTGAAACCCTCTTTTGACTTCTGAGGGCCACAAGCCCACGCATGGCACACATACGTACATACATGCAGTGAACCACTCATACACATAACACGAAACAAATAACAAATCTAAAATATATAGATTAAATAAAATAATAAATCGGTGAGGGACAAAGGGTGATATCCAGTGTCAACCTCTGACCTCCAGTGGTGTGTTCACATCCTTGGCATGTGCACATGTTCACACTTGCACACACACACACACATATACACATAAAGATTCTTAGAAGCCATAAGTGGGAGGTGCTCATGAGACAGCCTTTACCAATAAGATAGCGTCCCTATAAAACAGCCCTCAAGAATGCCTTCCTCAGTCTGCTGTGTTTTTTATAAACCCCGAAACCTGTCGGATTTCATCACAGCAGTTCAAACTGACTGAGGCAGTAGTATGTATTGCTAAACTTATTTATTTTATACAAATGCCAATACACCCCTGTTTGTGTAGCACACATGTGCCTGGTACCTTTATAGACCAGAAGAGGGTATCGGATCCCCCAGAACCGGAGTTACAGACTGTTGTGAGCCATCGTGTGAACACTGGCCGTGGAGCCCAGGTCTTTTGGAAGAGCAACCAGTGCTCTTAGCTGTCGAGTCATCTGCAGCCCTTAATAACGGTGTGATTCAGGGAGTCCTCCTGTATGCGAAGGTGTGGACATATGAACGTAGAGATGAAAACTCTTTAAGTAGACTTTTTTTCTTTTTGTTTTGAGCGGTTTGGAGAGGGCTGTACAGATGGGTTAGCTCTGCAGTGTATGTGATTTCTCAATTCTGTCTTCACGGTGGCTTTGCTTTCCAAATGCAGACTCTCCTTCCCGGCACCTCGGGGACAGGCAATGACAGAGGGCTGGTTTTCATGCTTAGACCTGAGCAGACTATGTGCACTTGGTATTTGGAGACGAAAGATGCCAAGCCTGTTCAAACTGTGGCCATTCCACTCTCCTACTCAGAAAGAGGTAATTTCCTGTCTCAGTTCATCTGTGGAATGTGAGCTTCGTTTGTGGAAACCTGAGGAGAACTAGTCTGGCAAAATAGTTTATTTAATAGGAGTGTTTCAGAGTAAGAGAGGCAGAGAAAGCAGCATCAGAACCAGCCCTTCGTAGCTATGTGTTATATCTAGAGATGGCAGTGTGCTCATCCTAACGGAGGTGCGGGTCTGGAGAGCTATGGATGTGTCTAGAGCCGGAGAGCAAAGAGCCTTGAGAGTTTGCATGCAGCACTAAGGAGGGCTCAGAGGAAGCGTGGCGAGTTTGGGCAGAGGGCTGCTGTCGTCTATTCTTCTTTAGAAAGCTGACCATAGAGGGCCTGATGATGTAGCTTGGTTGGTCAGTGTTTGCCCAGCATACGTGATACCCTGGGCTCCATGTCCAGAGAACTGGCCCCTGCCATTTGCCTGTAATCCAGCACAGGGCAGGTGGAGGCAAGAGGACTCAGAGTTCAGAGTATGCTCCGTGGCAGGTTGAAGCCAGCCTGAGCTACATGAGGAAGAAAGAGGGGAGTCAGGACTGGGTACACCTGTAAGGATGATAGTCTGAACACAGGTCCTGAGCCAGGCCTGGGGAACCGGTGCAGAGACTGCACGTCATCAGAGAGGGGACATAGCTGAGATTGTGCTACACACAGGCTTAGATATGGGGCTGTTCACACAGGCTTAAATATGGGGCTGTGCACACAGGTTTAGATATGGGGCTGTTCACACAAGCTTAGATATGGGGCTGTTCACACAGGCTTAGATATGGGGCTGTGCACACAGGCTTAGATATGGGGCTGTTCACACAGGCTTAGATATGGGGCTGTTCACACAGGCTTAGATATGGGGCTGTGCACACAGGTTTAGATATGGGGCTGTTCACACAGGCTTAGATATGGGGCTGTTCACACAGGCTTAGATATGGGGCTGTTCACACAGGCTTAGATATGGGGCTGTGCACACAGGTTTAGATATGGGGCTGTTCACACAAGCTTAGATATGGGGCTGTTCACACAGGCTTAGATATGGGGCTGTGCACACAGGCTTAGATATGGGGCTGTTCACACAGGCTTAGATATGGGGCTGTGCACACAGGCTTAGATATGGGGCTGTTCACACAGGCTTAGATATGGGGCTGTTCACACAGGCTTAGATATGGGGCTGTTCACACAGGCTTAGATACGGGGCTGTGCACACAGGCTTAGATATGGGGCTGTTCACACAGGGTTAGATATGGGGCTGTGCACACAGGTTTAGATATGGGGCTGTTCACACAGGGTTAGATATGGGGCTGTGCACACAGGCTTAGATATGGGGCTGTTCACACAGGGTTAGATATGGGGCTGTGCACACAGGTTTAGATATGGGGCTGTTCACACAGGCTTAGATACGGGGCTGTGCACACAGGCTTAGATATGGGGCTGTTCACACAGGGTTAGATATGGGGCTGTGCACACAGGTTTAGATATGGGGCTGTTCACACAGGGTTAGATATGGGGTTGTGCACACAGGTTTAGATATGGGGCTGTTCACACAGGCTTAGATATGGGGCTGTTCACACAGGCTTAGATATGGGGCTGTTCACACAGGCTTAGATATGGGGCTGTTCACACAGGCTTAGATATGGGGCTGTTCACACAGGCTTAGATATGGGGCTGTGCACACAGGTTTAGATATGGGGCTGTTCACACAGGGTTAGATATGGGGCTGTTTACACAGGTTTAGATATGGGGCTGTGCACACAGGTTTAGATATGGGGCTGTTCACACAGGCTTAGATATGGGGCTGTTCACACAGGCTTAGATATGGGGCTGTTCACACAGGCTTAGATATGGGGCTGTTCACACAGGTTTAGATATGGGGCTGTTCACACAGGTTTAGATATGGGGCTGTTCGGGGACCTGGGTCTTTTAGGGGTGGCATGGAGTCAGTAGTGACTTCTGTAAGGGACACAGTGAGTCTGAGGTGCTTGTAGGACACCTGATTGGAAGGTCAGAGTTGGCAGTTAGAATACTGACCTGGGGTAAAGAAAGATGAGAGAGACAGCTGGTGTTAAAGCCAAGGCCATGCATAGGATTGTTCAAACAGGAACTGAGACACCCGGGGAAATTTGATTCTTGAGTACATGTCAAGCACTGTATTGGGGTGGTGTTGTTAGTGTTCAGGCATCTGTACTGTCCTGTCCTTGGGGTTCTGAAAGGATACGCCCTCAACAGTGATAACTACAGAGGTATAGGCACAGTGCTGAGGAGACCTCTGGGGGTAGGAGGAACACCTGAGCCAGGATGGTGCATAGTAAGTTCCAGAAAAGTCCAGAGAGGTGACCAGCAGTGTCTGAGTGACAGAGCGGTAGTCAGTCAGGGAGTTCTTTCAACAGCATAGGGTGAGGAAACGCAGACTGTTGGGGAGTGGGCCTGGGGACAGCTCTGTGGTGGAGAGCACACAGCCCTGGGTTTGACAAAGGCATTCTGAAGGAAAGGGAGTAAGGGAACTGTACACTTGCAAACATCAGTCGTGACACAGCAGCGATGATGGGTGCTGCACGCTGAGTAGGAGGTTCTCGGGAAGGACGCTTCCTGGCGCATGGTAAGAATCCTTGGGTTATTAATCTCACCGTTTCCCACCCAGATCCCATTCCTGGAGGCTGTAATTTGGAGTTTGACCTAGATATTGATCCCAACATTTACTTGGACTATAATTTTTTTGAAACAACTATCAAGTTTGCACCAGCTAACCTGGGCTATGCAAGGTATGGCCGCCGATTCCCCTCTTAGGCTGAAACCCCTCTTAGGGCACTCATGACATAGAGCAGGCCCAGCCAGCTGCCTCAGCTCATGTTTGCTATGCTGAAGTTGGACTGTCTTTTTTGTTTGTTTGGGGCGGTGTTGGCATAATTTAAAGGTCAGTGCTAATATTTGAGCTATTGTTTATACTGAATCATCTCAACACTTCTGAGTTCTTTACTTGAAGAGACAGGTGTGATGTGAGCTTGGAAGTACATCTTAGTTTTCTTTTTTTAAAGATTTCTTGTTGTTTTTTGTTCGAGATGGGGTTTCTTGGTATTGCTGTGGAGACTGTCCTGGCACTCACTCTGTGCACCAGGCTGACATTGAACTCAGAGATCCACCTGCCTCTGCCTCCTGAGTGCTGGGATCAAAGGCGTGCACCACCAACGCCCCACTTACAGATTTATTTTTATTATTTTTAAGTGTGTGTATGTATGTGTGTCTGTGTGGATATGTGCACATAAGTACAGGTCCCTATAAAGGCCAGAGGTACTGGGTGCCCTGGTGTAGCAGGCTTTCCTTTAGGCCACCAAGCGGCTCCCAAATCATGACACAGAGACTTAACTATTAGTTATAAATGCTTGGCCCTATCTTAGCTCTTATTTTAATCCTTTTCTCTCTATCAGTGTTCTACCGCAGAGCCTTTTCCCTCTCTCCCTACCACACACACACTTGACCTACATGGTCAGAGAGCAAAAGTGTCATTGCTCTGTGCCAACCCACTTCATATCAGTGCATGTGCTTGTGTGTGTGTGTGTGTGTGTGTGTGTGTGTGTGTGTGAGAGAGAGAGAGAGAGAGAGAGAGAGAGAGAGAGAGAGAGAGAGAGAGCTGATATCATAAAGAATCGGTTAAGAATCCCTTATCTGAAACATTTGGGGCCAGAAGTGCTTGAAACTTGCATGGACCTTGATGGTTGAACATCCCTAATCTGAGAACCCAGAATACCAACAGAAACGGTGGAGCCCACGGAGTCCAGGTTTCAGATCCTTAGACTGAGGATCAGCAGTCTGTACCATAAACTCATGGGTGCATTCTGAACAACAGAAATTTACTTGTTATTTGTAGGCATTTGTTTATTTGCTTCAATGTGTCCCTGGCTGGTTTGGAACTTTCCGTGTAGACCAGGCTTGACTTGATCTTGCACTGATGCTCCTCCTGCCTCCCAGGTTACAGCTGTGCACTACACCCAGAAGTGTCCTTCTCGAACTTCTGAGGCTGGCACTTTTGGGCTCTGGCGGGGGCCTCCTGCAGGTTGCAGATTTCTTATTGAATCCACAGGAGGAGGGAAGAGTGCCTGGGAGCTGTGAGGGGCCTCACCTACCTACAAGGACACCAGTCCCACTCAGGAGGACTTCAAGATCTAATTATCTCCCCAAAGCCAGCCTCAGTACCGTCACACTGGAGGCAGGGAGGGGCAACACCAGCCCAGCCCATCGCTGTGTACTGCTTTTCTCCAGAGTACCACTTAGACTCACAGCTGTGAAAGTGGAATAGTGTCTGCAGAAGGACTTGAGCCACAAGAGACTGATGCCCAGTCTTGTTGGTTGGCTTTAGAGGTGCGGAGCCTCCGCCCTGCGATGTGAGCACGGGCCAGGAGTCCAGGTGGAGGCTGCGGTATGATGTCTACCAGTACTTTCTCCCCGAGGGCGACCTCACCGAGGCCTCACTACTCCAGCATCTGCAGAGGATGGCCCAGGTGTCACAGGTGAAGGCCAGTGCGGTCAAGGTGAGTCTGGTTCTTGCCTATGTGGCTGGGTCCGGTGCTCTTATGTGATGTTGTTAGCCTTTGAGGAGAAGCCAGTCAGCTCTCTTTTGATGGCAGCCGTATCGTGACCTCATCATCCTGGTGGGAGAAGAAGTAGGTGATGAATTTCTGTACACTTCAGTAACTTAGGTAAGAGCTTCTGGCAAGTGTAAGGGGAGATGTCTTAAAAACTGAGAAACCACTGAAGGATATACACATTGGCATTAATATTTTAACACATTTTACTGATTCTTGGAGAATTTCATACATGAATGCCATGTGTTTCCATCATATTTACTCCCAACTCCTCCCTCTAACTCCTCCCAGTTCCACCCCCAACTCCCTCCCAACTTTGTGTCTTTTTGTTTGTTTCAAATAACCCACTGAGTCCAGTTTGTGCTGCGCATATACTCATGGGTATGACCATCCAGTGGAGAAGGGCCAACCTACTGGGCTGTACACTCTTAAAGAAAACTGTCAGGCTGGAGAGCTGGCTCAGCTGTTGACAGCACTGGCTGCCCTAGCAGAGGACTTGGATTCAGTTCCCAGCACTCACTTCAGGCGGTGTAGCAAGAATAATAAACACCCAGAGACAGATATTGGGGTTAAAGCTGAAGATCAGATAAGCAAAGCAGCCGGCCACTAGCTCTTACATCTACCTCAGACCATCCTGGGTGATCCTGTCCCCACGAATCCTCAGAGTGCAAGGTAGACTGCGCTGTTCTCCACCACGCCTTGGGCTGCAGTCTCTGAGCTCCTGTCTCCACCTCCCTAGTGCTGGGATTGAAAGTGTGGGATCCCAAGTTCTGAGATCACCTTTGTGTGAGCTGTTTTTCTCTTAGACTGGATCAATTTCATGTAGCCCAGGGTGGCCTTGAACTAACAGATACATCTGCCTCTGTCTCCCGAGTCCTGGGATTAAAGGTGTGGCCACCACTGACCACTGACCATGGTTCTGTGGCTGTGGCTAGCTTAGTATTTTTAGCTCCAGTTGCTTTATTAGATCATAAATCATATTATCACCACAAGGAGGCTCAGGACTGAGGCTCACCCCAGCTCCAGGGGATCTGACACCCCCCCACACTCACAAGTGTGCATTCACACGCAGGAATGCACACACTCAAGCATATGCACTTAAAAATAAAGTCTTGTGAAAAAGGAAACTGACTTTCCCGTCCCAGAAGCCATCAGCTGTTAGTAGCTCCTGGAGACTCCACACTGGAGTGTAGACTGGCTTGGTTTGTGCAGGTAACCGCAGTGACCACAGCTTTTAAAAGTCATGTACACACACCACTTGCTGTTTTGGCTTTAGGTGGTTACCCTGACATCAGACGATAAAACAACTGTGTCCTTCTCTTCCCTTTGGGGACAAGGAGTTGTTTATAATGTCATCGTTTCGGACCCGTCCCTCAATACTTCGGCTGCCTATGTTCCTGTACACACATACGCTTGCAGCTTTGAGTCCGTGGACGGTAACTGTGCCTCTCCTGGTGAGTATGTGGACTTGAACCTGGACAGATTCTTCCTTGGCTTTGCAGATCCATTGCCACTAGTGAAGAGCTTAAGACTGTTCACAAATGCTTTGCCTAGCTTTTGTTCACTCATCTGCCAGTTACCGTTTGTAAGACCCCACATGAGGGCTGAAGGAATGGCTCACGGGTTAAGAGTACTTGTTCTTGCAGAGGATCCAGGTTCAATTAGCAGCACCCACATGGCAAGTCACAATCATCCGTAAGTCCAGTTCCAAGGAATCTGATGCTCTCTGCTGAGCTCTGTGAGAACCAGGCATGTACATGGTGCATAGATGCCCATGTAAGCAAGACACCCAACACATAAAGTAAATAAATCTGAGAAAATAGGTGCCATATTACTATACTCTGTGAAAGGCAGCAAAGTGTATCAGTGCAAAACTAGAGCACCGAGACAACAATAGGCAAACCCAGAGCATTGAACATTTACTGGGGGTCAGTTTCCCCACTGTGTACATTGTGTGTGTGTGTGTGTGTGTGTGTGTGTGTGTGTGTGTGCATGAAGATGGCTATGCTGTGTTTATAACACACACACACACACACACACACACACACACACACACACACAGTGTATAATAGCATTTGAGAAGCCAGCGGGTACCAGGAAGGGGAACAGTTGCATGTCGATGAGAGAATACTTGGAGGAAACGTGGCTGGTGAGGCCTTGCAGGCAGGAGCATACCCGGGCACTGTGCAGAGAGGACAGCCATGCTGAGCCCTGCTTCTGGACACCTGCCTGGAGGTTTGAAGCAGGGCCATGAGAGCAGCGGTCTCAAAAGCCCACACGGGGCCCAGTCCCGCTCTCTCCAGCTCCAGCTTTTGGATAAGATGTAAACTCCCGGCTCCTGCTGCAGAGCCATGCCAGGCTGCTTCCTTCCTTCCACCATGATTCCCCTCTGAAACTGTAAGCCAGCCCCTAATTACATGCTTTATTTTATACACTGCCTTAGTCATGGTGTCTCTTCACAGCGATAGAACAGTAAGACAGTGTTCATGCGTGTGTGCACATGTGTGCACGTGGAAGCCAGAGGTTGGTGTTGGATGTCTTCCTACGCCACTCTCAACATCATCTGTTGAGACAGTCTCTCACTGTACCTGGAGCTCTCTTGTTTGGCTGGACTGGCTGGCCAGCACGCCCCAGGAACCCTCACTTGGAGTCAGTCACTGCCACACCCAACTTTTTATGTGGCTGAGGATCTGAGCTCACGTCCTAGGGCTTGGAAGGCATTTACCAACTAAGCTGTTTTCCCAGCCCCCACGTTTTTAATGTGAAGAAAATCAAGGCAGAACACTGGGCCAGCTCCGTGATTTCGGTGACGGAATATGCACTTTTGTCTTTCATTCAATCATCCGGCAGTCTTGTTCTCAGGGCGGATCTGTGTGTCTACCATGATTCAGACTCTGGTCTTACACCGCTCATTTGTTGCTTAAATGTGTGCCTCATGCTCTCCCCACTGGACGCTGTTAAGCAACTGATGCATTTGAATTTGTGGCCAGCTTGTAAGTCTTTCAGTGTGTGTGGGCGTTTTGAATCTGCTTTTCTTCAAGGATTATTTCCTTATGCTCATTTTGAAGGGTTTCCAAGGAAGGTGAATCTGGTGGGCAGTGTTTTCTCTTGATAAGGGCTATCTTTTTTAAAACAATAGAGTGATTTATTTACTTTTATTTTATGTATGTGGAGGCTTTGCTTGCACGTGGCCTGTGCACTCTGAGTGTAGTGCCAGAAGAAGGCACTGGATCCTGTGGAGCTGGAGTCACAGCTGGTTGTGAGCCACCCTGTAGGTGCTGGGAATTGACAATTGCGCTAACCCCCTGAGTTCTCTCCAGCCCCTACTGTTCTTTTATTTTATTTATTTATTTATTTATTTACTTATTTATTTATTTTTTGAGACAGGCCTCACTCTTTCTCGAGGGTTGTCTTGGAACTGACTGTGTAGCAGTTAGCCGTGAATATGCAGTGATCCTCCTGTCTCAGCCTCCCCGGGCTGGGGAGACAGGCAGGCATCACCCCAGTGGGATGAGCCAGGTTGTAGATGAGATCTGTGTTTAGTTCTCGTGTCTTATGAATTTTCTGAGTCACCCCACTTTTCTCCCTGCAGTTTTATTTGTTGAAGATACAGGCATGTTTTAGACACATGTTCTGCCACACCCTCCTAAAGAAACACCATGGGTGTGGGGAGCATGCGTTGCCTGGTTCTCCTTGTTACAGAAAGCAACCACTGGGAGTGACCTCGCCTGCGTAGATTAACTCATCAGGGGAACAAGGGCATTTTTAAGAGCAGTGATCTTGTGCAGAGTAAATGATTCTCAAGCCAGCTCACCTTCCTTTACCCCGTGCTTCGCCTATAGAGTAATGAAGATGCAGCTGCCCACTAATTTTAATTATTTATTTATGTGTTTTTAAGGAAGAGTATCTACCAAAGTGTTCTCCACTGTGTTTGCTGTGCTTGGGATCTTCATTTGTTTCTTTGGACACAGATTCTGGAAAACAGGTACTTTTTCCCACAAAGACCCTCACTCATTCTGTTAGCCTGCTAGTCTGAGGGCTAGCCTGGGCTACATGAAGGAGCCCTTTTCTCAAAGAAGAGAGAAACGTAGTAAATGAACCATGAAATTAGCAAGTAACCACTGAACTGTGTGAGAGGCAAGTGCAGCCAGCATCTGATGCTGTAGCCTTGTAGGTTCGCTCTCCGTTTAATAGCGAAACATTTCTCTGACTTCTGCTGAGGTCCCGCCTTCCAGATTGTGCTTGCTCTGGGAATAGCTGTGGCGTATGAGTCTGGACGCTTGGGCACAGACTTGGACCTTAGATGCCTCCATTGTGTTGTGGAGACACCTGACGTGGGTTTTTGTTTGTTTCCTGTCTCCTGATGGTTTCCTCCTAGAATTATTCTTCGTTGGCTTCATTTTCCTGGGGTTCTTCTTTTACATCCTGATCTCCAGACTGACGTCCCTGAAGTACGATGGTGAGTACAGCGTTTATCTGGGTATACGGGGGAGCTGCTGGGCTCACACCTACCACGCCGTCCGCTGTGTAACCTGTGCTGGGTGCCATGTGCACCGAGTATGAGATGACGGCCAACCTGTGCCCGGGGCCCTGCGCCGCTGCCGCATCTGGGTGCAGCCGCATCTGGGCTTACTTTTCCGTGTGCAGCCAGGAGGTAAGGCCAGGGCACACAGCTGTAATACCAATGCCCAGGAAGCTGAGGCAGGAGGATTAAATGTCTGAGAGCAGTCCTACATAGTGAAACCTTGAGTCAAAAAACAAAAACTGGGGTGGTGGTGTCACACGCCTTTAATTCCAGCACTTGGGAGGCAGAGGCAGAAAGATCTCTGAGTTCAAGGCCAGCCTGGTCTACAGAGCAAGTTCCAGGGCAGCCAGGGCTACACAGAGAAACCTTGTCTCAGAATAAATAAAAACAAAGAAACAAAAATCAAACAAAAACAAAACACAAGGCACCAGCTGGGAGTGGCTCAGCATCAAAGCTTTTGTCTAACTGGTTAGATCCCAGTGCCACAGAAACAGATAAATCTGTGTGTGGTGGTATACCTGTTACTCCAGTATGTATGAGGCAGAGACAGAGGGTCAGCTTGAGTTTAAGGTCAGCCTGGGCTACAGAGTAAGGCAATGAATGCCCCAGAATAGCTCACACTCCCCACTGGGGGGAAAATAGCTCAAACACTCTTCTCCCCACCTTCATTTATTTCTTGAGACAGCGTCTGATTAACTCAAGCTGGCCTAGAACTCACTGTGTAGCAAGCAGACGATGACTTGAGTTTGTGATCCTTCCAGATTAATGCAGTGCTGGGGATGGAACCCATCCAGGGAAACACATCCTCAGCCTCCCCCTCCGGGCCCCTCCCCTCTGGACTCCTCACCCTCCATACCCTCCCCGAATCACATTTAAGATTGGTTGACTGACCCCTTGCTCTCTTACTGACAAAGCTGGCCTGTCCCCAGCCCTGGAGGACAGTGCCTTGAAGGACATGCAGGCTGAAGTTGAGGTTGGCACATGCTGATCCGTCTTCCTGTGCCTTCTCCCTTGTGCAGTCCGCCTGGTCCTCACCGCTGTAGCTGGCAGCATCGGTGGCATCCTCCTGGTGGCCTCCTGGTGGCGATTTGGGACCCTCATGCTCTGTATGCTGTGTGTTGGACTCGTGCTGGGCTTCCTCGTCTCTTCTGGGACATTCTTCACTCCTCTGGGTAGGAGATGCTGGCTTTCATGCTGGTGTGTGTGTCTGTGTGTGTGTGCGTGTGCGCACGTGTGTGTGGTGTGTGTATACCTATGTATGTCCCAAGGCTTGAACTCAGATAATCAGACTTGATGTCAGGTATCCTACCATTGAACCATCTTGCCAGCCCCAGTAGTTTTTTGTTTTGTTTCAAAGACAGGGTTTCTTTATGTAGCCCTGGCTGTCCTAGAACTTGCTTTTATAGACTAGAATGGCCTCACTCAAATTCATATCCACCTGCCTTTGCCTCCTGAGTACTGGGATTAAAGGTGCGTGCCACACCTCCTAGCTTCTGTTACAGGTAAGGTGGGTAACAGGGCGCATAGGGCAGAACAGAGATTTTGTTTTTAAATTTTACTTTAAATTTTGGAACAAGGTCTTCCTTTGCAGTCCAGGCTGGCTTCAACTCACAGCCATCCTTTGTTTCTGCTTCCTGATTCCTGAGGTTACAGGTGTGAGCCACGGTACAGCCAGTTACTTTAGATCAGTTTAAGCCCTTGGAGTCTAACTTGAGTCATAAGGAGATGGCCAGTGTGTCTCACAGATGAACAGGGTCCTGCTCTGATGGGCAGTGGGCTTGGAACCTAGTACTGTGTCCAGTGTTCTCTTTACTCTCTCTCCCTTGGCCGTCTCCATCCCCCAAGTGTTCCTCAGACAGGTCTCGGGCTCACCGAGGCTGGTTCCTTCTAGGTTGAAGTTGCATCAGCTACAAAAGTCTGATTGGGGCTGGAGGACCCACATTCCCACATTTTTCAATTACTTACGTTTTTCCCTTTGAGGACAGGATTGCACTGTGTAGTTTGACTAGCTTGGAACTCTGTGTAGACCAACCACACTGGCACACTAGACCATCTTGACTCCAGAGAGTCTCCTGCCTCTGCCTCTTGAGTGCACAGACACACCCACCTCGGCCTCCCGAGGATCTGGCAGTACCGGTGTCTGTCACCACATGCACATTTTTTTTGTTGTTGTTTAGTTTTTCAAGACAGGGTTTCTCTGTGTGGCTTTGGAGCCTATCCCGGCACTCGCTCTAGAGACCAGGCTGGCCTCGAACTCACAGAGATCCGCCTGCCTCTGCCTCCCGAGTGCTGGGATTAAAGGCGTGCGCCACCAACGCTCGGCTTACATGCACATTTTTTTAAAACCTAGTTTGTAAGAGAGGACCTCATGTAGCTGTAGGTCCCCCAAGGTGTGTTGCCCACTAGACTGTAACAGCAGAGTGCGTGAAGCACGTTAGTGGCCGGCTCCAGTCCATCCAGGAGTTAGTTCTTCATGAGCAGGAATTAGGTTAGTGATTCAAATCAATTCATGATGAGTCCACTGCTTAACTTTGACTGTTGTCTGTGGGTCCCCCTTACAGAAGGTGATGAAAGCTTGGAGCTGGAGGGGAGACTAGGACCCCCCCCCCCACACACACCAGTATTATCTAGTCATCGCACTTTGTGGGTAGGAATCAGAACCATAGCGCTGAGGAGTAGGAGGGCAGGGTCTATGTCAGCCTCTTCAGGTCATCCTCTAGGTCCCCTCACACCTTCTAGAGCACAGCCTTAAAAACAGATTGTGTCAGTTAGGTAAGGCAGCACACTCCTTTAATCCCTGCACTGGGGAGGCAGAGGCAGGAGGCAGATCTGAGTTCCAGGACAGCTAGTGCTACAGAGAAACCCTGTCTACAAATTGTGTGTGTGTGATTTATGCTGACCGTTAAAGAAAACCGAGTGAGCCAGATGCCAGCTCATTCCCTGGCTGTCACTTAAGCCTTGTGTTTGTGGACAGACACCAAGACGGAGAAATTTAACTTGATGGACATCTTGTTTATTCTTATTTCTCTGCTGTTCCAGGAAATCTAAATGTGTTTCGAGACGATGGAGTGTTCTGGGTGACCTTCTCTTGCATCACTCTGCTCGTCCCAGTCATCTTCATGGGCTGCCTAAGAATAGTGAGTGTTGCAGTTCAGCTGGGTCCCCAGTTACACCCTTCCAGCCTTCCAGAGTCACCCATTGAATCCTTCATGAATTCTATTCACTAGGGAGGGGAGGGCTCTGTGGTTATCTGGGCTCAGGAAGTTCTGTGATTGTCACCTGTGTTTATCCTTGTTTTTCTTCAGGATTGCTACCTGGGGGTCTCAAGTCAGGTTTGCTTTCTCTACCCATTTAAGAATTAAAAGACAGGAAAGAAGTCACATGCTTAGCAAGTTTTATTGAGAAGGAAAGCGCTTACACACACACTGTGTACACACACCAGTGTGGAGGGGGCAACCCCATACACACACAGAGACACCACACCAGTATGGAAGGGACACACACCCCATACACACACACAGACACCACACCAGTGTGGAAGGGACACACACCCCATATACACACACACACACACAGACACCACACCAGTGTGGAGGAGATACACACCCCATACACACACACACAGACACAACACCAGTGTGGAGGGGACACACACCCCATACACACACACACACACACACACACCCCATACACACACACATGTGTGGAGGGGACACACACCCCATACACACACACACACACACACACACACACACACACACACCAGTGTGGAGGGGACACACAACCCATACACACACACCAGTGTGGAGGGGACACCCCTCCCCCCCACACACACGTGTGGAGGGGACACACACCCCATACACACACACAGAGAAACACACCAGTGTGGAGGGGACACACACCCCATACACACATGGACACCACACCAGTGTGGAGGGGACACTGAACCCATCTCAACCCCCGAGGGTTGGGATTGCAAACTGTTTCTGGTGGCCTGGGGTGGACTGTCCTCTGATTTTTCTGTCACATCAGGCAGTGGTGAGAGCTGGGGCTGGTCCTGCTGTGTGGGTGATGCCTGTCTCCTCTGCTCTCCCACAGCTGAACATCCTGGCGTGTGGAGCTGTGGGTTCCTACTCTGTGGTGCTGGCTATTGACAGTTACATCTTCTCCAGCCTCTCCTACATGACTCTGAATGTCCTCAGGAGAGCACTCAACACAGACTTCCGAGCGGCTTTCATTGGAGTGCCTTTCCAGACTAAAGGTAAGACTCCAGAAATCAGAGTGATGTGCAAGTGGGCGTGCCCACTAGCCTGCCTGCCAGGAGCTCGCAGGCATCGCCAGGGGCCGGAAGCTGCTGTCAGAGTGCTGCATGAGTGAAGGGTTCCCGTCTCCTTCAAACATCTAAGTGGACTCTATGGACTCACCTGTCCATTCTCAGATCAGGAAGCCGCCCCCTTGGGGAGGGGCAGATAAGGAATGAGATTGGTACCCTAGTTTAATTCAAAATGTACTCCTTTGTTTCCTTACTTTAATGAAGATTCAGTTTATTTTCAGTTAGTGATCATGTTGTTGCCTTAGTCACAAGATTTTGTCCATTACTGATTTTCTATCTTGTCTTTGAGACAGGGTCTCACTCTGTAGCCGAGGCTAGCCTCAAGCTCACAGTGATTCTCCTGTCTCTAGCCTAACAAAGATGACAGGGGTGAACCCCAACACACAGTGACCTTTGGTAAGCTTTCAAAGAAAACAAGTGATGCGCTACACAGTTACAGAAACGTTCAAAGACACAAGTCATAAACAGTCATAAACCCACATAAAAAGCCAAGCATGGCTGTGCATGGTGGGGCTTGCTCAGCCAGATCACGTTTAATGGGAGAGGCTGTCCAAACAATAAGGTGTCGAGCAACAGAGAAAGACACCTGCCACCCACTTAGGCTTGAACACACATGAATCTGCGCATAGCATACATACACCATTTGTTTGTTTGTTTTCTTGAGACAGGGTTTCTCTGTGTAGCCCTGGCTGTCTTGGAATTCACTCTGTAGACCAGGCTGGCCTCAAACTCACAGAGATCTGCCTGCCTCTGCCTCCAGAGTGCTAGGATTAAAAGGCGTGCACCACCACTACCTGGCTACAATTTTTTTTATTTCAAGTACAATTAAAAACAATATCTGGACTTGGTGGCTCATGTCTATAATCTTGGTATCCAGGGATTGCCAAAGTTTAAGTATAGTCTGAGATATAGATTGAGACTTTGTCTCAAAAATAAAACAAGCCACAACACCAAACCCATGAGTACACAAGTACTTCTTTCCCTCAGACTTCCTTGTCCTGGCCGTGTGGGGGATGTTGGCTGTCAGTGGAATTACGCTGCAAATTCGAAGAGAAAGAGGACAGGCGCCTTTCCCTCCCCATCCCTACAAGCTGTGGAAGCAAGAGAGAGAAAGAAGAGTGACAAACATTCTGGACCCCAGCCACCATATCCCTCCCCTGAGAGAGCGGCTGTATGGCCGATTGACTCAGATCAGAGAGCTCTTTCAGAAGGAACAGCCAGCTGGAGAGCGCACACCCCTGCTGCTGTAGAAGGCTGAGAGCTTGGTCAGTGTGGGATCAGCTGCGGCCAGTGATGGGGTGATGTCCTGCTGAAGTACAGTAGTGGAGTTAGAGCATCCGAGGTGACGGTGAGAAAAATCCCCAGATGGCTGGTTGTAGATGCTTTGGCTCATTTTCCACAATCTTTACAAGTTTCCTTTGTTTACAAATACAATTCGTGTTTTATAAAATATGCCAGAAAATAAAAGTGTCAGTTCTCCTTAAAGCCCTGGTATTTTTTTTTTTTTTTTTTACATGTCCTTGGACAGTTTTGACTCAGTCTGAACCTGTGGAGGGGGAGGCTGGCAGTGGGTACCTGCTTTGTGTGTATAGGTTTGATTCTTTGCCCTTGAATGTTATGATTAAGGGGAAAGTAACTCCTGCTTTTCATTAAAGCAGTTTGATTACTTGGCTGCATCTCATATTTTAAACAGAACCCTTCATTTCTTTCAATATTTAAAAAATTTATTTTAAAAACTATGGCCAACTATCCTAAAATTAATTAACATAAATTCCCTATTGTTTTGCCTCTTAGGGTTAAAGTGGTAATTTAAATAAATTATTTCTGTAATTGAAAATAGCTGTTTATTAAAGATAATAGATAAGTCATAGCCCAAATGGTGACCTGTGACCTTTCTTTTGAGTTGCATTAGTTGATGAGTGGACTATTTTGTCAGGACAGGTCACTAAGGACATGAAACCTTTGTACTCTGTGCTGTGTGAAGCAGCTGTGTTAGTGCCCTGTGGAGTTGTTCCCAGTGACTGCTACTGAGCTCTGGAGCTCAGAGGGAATCAGCTGGAATGGAGCTGCTCCTGAGGGCTGCCCTGGGTTCTGTAAGGTGGGCCTCTCACTTTAACTCCCCCTTTTCACAAGAAAGTGCCAGGTGCCCTGGGCTGCACGCCTCCAGGGTTGTGAGTTGTGAGCTGGATTCCCTGATGCAGTGCTGCTGTCAGTGGAATTACGCTGTGGCTGTGGTGTGCTCATTACCGCTGCTTCCTTGATGGTGTTTTTTAATAGTCAGCTACTGAAATTTCAGGTAATGGGAGGAGTCTTCAGTTTTGGTTTTTAAAATGTTTTGAAGAGAAAACAATGAAAAATTTATAAAATGAACCAAATGAAACCTTTTGTTTCAAAAAATTCTTACTGTTATTACTGTCTGGCTTAGCAATGAAGTTGTTTGAAAACAAAAATTAACTATAGGGACTCCGGCTTCTGTCACATGCCTGTATTTTAGTTTCGTGGAATGTTGAAGAGCAATTCTCTGTCCTGTTAGAACACTCTGCCAGTCAGAGCTGTGAAAGGCAGAATATGCTTTCTTGGAGGGAAAAGACTAATTGTTTTTAAATTTTCATAATAACTTTTAATAATTCCATTTGTGTAATCTTTGTAATAAACACCCATTTTGAAAAATGCTTAAGGCCTCCTTATTGTGATGTCTCGAGAAGTTTATACTGGTCCTGTTTGTGCTTTTACAAACAATATTATTCAATCTGGAAAATACAGTTGTTTTAAAATCTCAGCTTAAGGCTAACAGGAAGTGAAGGAAATCCAGGGTGATATAGTTTACATATATATGTACATTAGTGTTTTGCCTGCATGCATGTCTGTGTGAGGGTGTTGGAGCCTGCAACTGGAGTTATAGACAGTTGTGAGCTGTCATGTGGGTACTGGGAATTGAACCTGGGTCTTCTAGAAGAGCAGCCAGTGCTCTTAACTGCTGAATCATCTCTTCAGTCCCTAAATGTATTTAATTTTTGAGATATGGTTTCATGTGGCCCACTCTGGCCTTAAGCTTGCTATGTAGCTGAGGATAACCAAGTTGTTTGAGACTAGCTTGGCCTAAGGCAGGCTAATCATGGTGGTCAGGCTCCCGATGCTCACAGCCTGACTATATGGGGATTAGCACTTCATTTTGTCTTGACAATAGGTGTTAACATAAACCCCTCTAGAGCAAGCTGGTATTTGAGAAGCTGGTGGGATAGCACTGGGCTATGACCAGAGTCCTGCTGTAATTTGAGAGCAGGAACAGACAGGATACCTCTACTTTAAAGGCATCACAGAAGAAAGTGCTAAGTCTGAGGCCACACTCTGTAGGGGAGCTGAGACCCCAGGCTGCTAGCTTTCCTGCTTGTACTCCAAAAGTCCTCCATGCAGTCTTCCTGCTCATGCTCCTTGAAAAGAATGGCCTGTGTGTCAGGATTAGTAATTCTATCCTGAGGACAGGGTTAACTGCTGGTACTTGCTGAGGGCTTCGGCTGTTTGAAAAAGTGGGCTAGCTGGTTTATTTTGCTGAAATGGAAATTTGCAAGGGATGAGATTGCAAGATGCTATCCCCTTCTCCCTTTCTCCCCCTCCCTCCTTAATAGTCCCCCCACACACACACCAAAGAACATGCCATAGGGCTGAGCATACAGCTTAGTGGCAGAGCACATACAGTGCACACAGAGGGCATACACGGTACACACAGAGCGCGCACACAGTACACACACACAGTGCACACAGGGCACATACACGGTGTACACAAAGGGCATACACAGTACACACAGTGTCACCCTCCCCTCCTGCAAAGAGAAGCAGCTTCAAAAACAAATTGTATTTAAGAAATGCAAGCTTTGTTTTGAAATTAACCCTGAGGCCACCCCAGCTTTAAACACTCATCTTTATTGATAAAATAGGGCTCCTCTTCAACACACACTCTGAGATGTAAGCTTTAAGTTGTTTTTTTGGGGGTAATGGCGAGGGGTGGGGGTGGGGATGGGTGGAAAACTTGCTAAAAACAAAGCAAATGTATTTCAGTACTTACAAACTTAAAATTATACTCAAGACAAAGGATAAATACTTTTTTACAAAAATAATCACTTCTCAAATAACATTTTACAATAGAGCTGCTCAATGCATTGTCTCTGACTTGTCTCAACAGTGCAGCCTTCCTTTTTAAAATTCCGGCCTGGGATAAAACTACATGAACAAATGTACCATTAAATTAAGGAGTACTCTCCAAAAACCAATAGGAAAATCTTAAAAATAAATTCACTTATGTATAAAAAATTAAGGCCTCCGAATGTGAACTGTCTAACATCTAGGGCACTGGCCCTTTCCTAACAGCCCTGGGACCCCACTCACCTCAAACTTCAGACTGAAAATTTCTCAAGTGAAAAGTCCTTTGAATTTTGCCAATACATGAAACTGCATGTCAAATTACAAAGCAAAGCAATATTTAACAAATGATATACTCAAAAGTAGAACTTTCTATTTGTGCTAATTTTAATATGCACTCGACACACAAGTATATTTTTAATCATTTCACAATCTTTTATCCCTTTATTCTGATCACTACATAGTAAGAACAATGTAGGTTTCAATTGGTGTTAAAGCACACTTCTGTATCTTGTGGCCTTCAAAAGCTTTTCAGACTGTAAATATGATATTTTTGTGTTTTCTTTTTTTTTTTGAGACAGGGTTTTTTTGGATAACAGCTTTGGCTGCCCTGGAATTTGCTCTGTAGACCAGGCTGGCCTTGAACTCACAGAGATCCTCCAGCGTCTGCCTCCCGAGTGCTGGGATTAAAGGCATGCGCCACCACTGGCCGGGTGTAAATGTTTTTAAATACAAAGGAAAATGTCTGTGGGCCCTCACTCATTGCCCTTTTCTGAGTCACAGGTTGTAGGGAAAACCTCACAGGTTATAAGAGCCAAATGGAACATAGACTCGGATCCAGAACTTTGTTTTTGGAACATGAATCTACTTTTTAAGGATTTGAAGAGTAATTTCTTAAATAAAAACAAAGGAATTCCAGATTTACTTGGAGAGGACCATACCCATCTTGTTACATTAACTATGTCAACTGTCCACTAGTGAACTGTCTCCTATCCTTAAGCAGCAAGTAGAGAGGAGGGCAGTTTCACTGTTAACCCAGAACCAAAACATTTTCTGTCAAAGTAGTTTAACCTACTAAATGTGTCTATATATGGCAGTCTTTCTTAGAAAGTAGTATTCCTTCTCTTTCCTTCCTGAGATGGTACTGCACACACTCAAGCAAGTCATGGATAACGGCTATCTACAAGTCATGGGAACTAGGTATAGTATGAGTATATGCCTTCTGTTTATGGTGCAAGTAACACATTCTTAAAGCCTTTAAAGTCTAACTGTCTGACAGAGACTGAACAAATGGGAAGCCTCATACATAAGCTGTTCTGACACTCAACAGGAAAGGTAAGACCTAGAACAAAGTCTTCCATTCAGAAAACCACAGCAAAACTTAACATTTAAAGCTGGGATAGTTTAGGATTTCCAAATGTTTATTGGGGTGTTCAGGGTGACCCATGTGTCATCCAGGGAGCCAACAGCCCTTCAGCAGCACCTTGAGGGTGCTTGCTCACGATTCACCCAGCGGCTCAGCTTCTCTGTCTTTTACTCGCTGGGATCGAGTGTGACCATTGATGATACATTCTTCTGTTCTCTTTGCCAGTGTACTTGTGCAAACTATAGAGGAAAAAAGGCTGACTGAAGTTGGGTTTTATGTTCATTCATCCACTCACTTGGATGGGCCCACGCAGAAAGCCACTCAGCTCTTCCTCAGACTCAGGTCACTGTTGGTCACTAATGCAGACAAAGATGTACTCTCTGATGCATCATCCTTTCGTAGGTTCAGAAAGGACTCTCGAGTTATCTGAAGAATCTCTCTCAAGCCTTTGTTTTCTTGCTGTAAGGAGACAAGTAAAACTGCAGATGGCTTACACCCAACGCAAAGGGAGAGCACCTTTGTGCAGAGACAGGAAGATTTGTACACGGCACCTCTAAGAGGAACGTATTTTAAAGGCCAGACGTATGAAGGCGTAGCATGAAAAGCAGGCTCTGTGATCACATAAATGGATAAATGCACTGTGTGCTACAGGCTGTTAACCTGAATCAAAACAGATTTCAAAGCTGGGTGTGGTGACACCCACCTTTAATCTCATCAGTTGGGAGGCAGAGGCAAGGGGATCTCTATATCCTGGTAAACATAGTAAGTTTTAGGCCAGCCAGGGTTACACAGTGAGACTCTCAAAAACAAAAACCAGATTTCAAATGCTGTTAAAGACATAGAGTCAGTACTCAACCTCCACAGAGCTGCAAGTCTTAATATGTGCAGACAGAACAGGTAAAGAGGCAGAAATTAGCTTGTTTTGCAAACAGACTGGAGATGAGTAACACCCATATAAACTAATACTAGTTATAAATCTACATGAATAATACCTTGAGATAGATTTCATCACTCAGTGGTAGTTACTGTATTTTTCCCTTAGCAAAATGTGAGATCAGCAAAACTAGCTGAGGTATTATTTTTCAAAAAGAAATGTAAATGATTATCTGATATTATGTAAGCAATTTTGCCAACCCATTCTCTACAGCTGTCTTTGGCCTCACTTTCTAGGTCTCAATGTCCTGGCCTGGGGTTGGTTTCTCAACACAGTCCTGCCCATCTGTTTTTGTTTGTGGCTGCTTTGACATAACCACAATGACACTGAGTATCAGCTGTTCAGTTTGCAAAATCAAAGGACTTAACTTTCTGGTCCTTTGTCGAAAAAGTTGACCTACCCTTATTTTACAAATGGGAGCATACTGTATGCTCAGAGACAGAAATAGGTTTTATGGCCATCCGTAAGAAATTTTCTGATCATGATTTTAAGCAAAGCATTTTAAATTTTATTTTTTGGGGTGCTATGTGTTCCCTGTGTGTACACGAGGAGGCAAAACGCTGACACCAGGAGTCCTGCTTTCTTGCACTCCACTTCATGTTTTGAGATAGGGTCTTACTGAACTTACTGTTTGGACATCCATGTGTCTGGCTTTTACACAGGAGCTGGGGATCCAGAGTCAGTAACCGTTACCCACGGGTCCAGCCCTCTTTCTGAGACAGGACCTCATGTAGTCTGGGATGGCCTAAAACTCATTGGAGCCTGAGGTGATCTTAAATCCCTGATCCTCCTGCCGCTGCCTCCCAATGCAGTGATAGGATGAAAGAAACAGCACTGTCTGTGCATCATAAAAACATTCTGCATCACCATGATCTCTACCAAAGAACCGCATCTTAAAGATTATGAAACCAGAAAATTCACACGCATGCACGCACACACGAAAAAACAACACAGAATCAAAACTAAAATTTCTCTTTTCTTTTCAAGACAGGTTTCCCTGGGTAGCCCTGGCTGTCTGGGAACTTACTCTGGAGACCAGGCTGGCCTCAAATTCAGAGATCTGCCTGCCTCTGCCTCCTGAGTGTTGGGATTAAAGGTGTGTGCCACCAAACCTGTTTTAAAAACAAACTTTCTCAACTACTGATGGATTCATGTGTCACTGATGCTCCCAGATTCTTGCCTTACTACCCAATGGAGTATTTCACACTAGCATTCAGATTCAGGAATCATTACCACCAACTCAAAGAGTGTGGGTATGTTAAAGACTAGGAATGTTCTCTGGTTGAGTGGTTGCAGGGATATACAGCACCCCGCCCTCCACCACCCTGTATTTGAAGTTTAAAACTCACTTCAAGTTGAAATATTCGCTCCTGTTCCTTGCAACCCTGCTGTTCATCAATTTCAATAGCTTTTCTCATCACTGCTGCCATCTCGGTGATCTGGTCAGCATGGGCTTGCAACTCCTGGAAGAAACGGTAGACACGGAAATGTGAAAAAGACTTTACTCGTTTAATTTTGAAATCGCTTTTGACAGAACCACACTGCCACACAAAAGTGTGGTATCCTTATGTTGCTTTGTAACAGGAATCATAACAAAGCTGGGTGGACATCAGGTGCTAAGAATAGAGTTAAAGGGGCAGGAGGATCTCTCTGAGTTTGAGGCCAGCCTGGTCTACATAGGGAGTTCCAGAAGAGCTGGGACTACATTGAGAGAATCCCCTTCCCCCCCAAACTGACAGAAAATATAATTAAGGATACAGATCACAACATAACTCAACTCTATAGCAAAATACTTATTCATTTCACAGGTATCACAATGACCAAGAAGATTTTCTTTCTCATGGCTGCGAGCACTATGGTTAAAGCAATGGGAAAGATGAAAACCTGCCGGCACATGCGGTGATTTTTCTTCCTGAAGTCTCCTCTAGAGTATTAATGCCTATAAGCCGGTCCCAAGTCTACCAAGAGACTTTCTAGACATAATCCTCCTCGAGAACAGAAAGTGTATTGTTTGTGGAATAAAAGTTATTCGGCAAAATGAACTAATTGCTTTGCAGTATTAAAACATGAATTTTTTTTGATGAAAATAGAACTAATTTCTACATGCTATAGACACCCATGTTTATCAGTTTTACAAATTCTATATCATTCCTTGATGACATGTGTCAGGCACTAAGCCAGACAACAGAAGCACAATTCCTCTGAAGTTATCTTCCCTGACCTCACAAGCTCTGCTCAGTGAGGGAGACAAAGGGGCCTAAGAGCCGACCAACACAGGCCCAAGCATCATCGTCTTCTCATAGTTTCTATTGATCACTCTTCATTGGCAACACAACTTAATACATTAAGACAAAAACATTTGAAATCCAATGACAAAATCCCTAAATGAACACATGTCTTTCAGGCAGCTGAATAGCTGTAGGAAGGATCTGATTCAGACCTTAGAGAACCCCATGACTATTAAACTGGAGGACATGGGGGACAACAGCACTGCCCTTGCTAACTGTATTTAATATGTGTCTATGTGTTTCCAAGAGTTTAGACTAGGCAAACATCCCATCGCTGAGCTACACCCCTAGTCCCATTTAATAACCTTAAAGAAAAAGATGTAGGTCCTTATATGTTTTTGGTTCTGGGGACTGAATCCAGGGCTACACCTCTAACCCTTTGTCTTAATGGAGAAATCTTTAGAAGACACCATAAAGAACATTTGCTCTGCCTCATGCAGTATAGTTGAAAAAGAAACTATGTTAAAAAAAATTAGTGATTCTGTCTCTCACATGTATGAGTGACACTTTTTAGTGCTTAATGGTGACATGTGGCTAAGTACCTTCCACATGACACACAGATGTCACTAGTTTAGGAAGTGTATTGGACAGCTTTGGATTAGTGGTAGCAAAGCTGTTACCAAGGCAAACGCCTGTCATTCTCTGCAGCACCTCGAAGTCACTAAGACCCCCTGTTACAGAGGACACACATCAGATAACTGAGAAACTGAAGGCCTACAGTAAAAGTGTGAATAACAACAGCTTTCTTAATCTGTAACCTGGTCAGTACTGAGACACCAGCACAGGTTTAAAAGGCATATAGGAAGCCAATAATTTCTTGCCTTTAAAATGGCAGAAAAAAGAGGCTGCTGATTTTTCAGTATAGAGTCTGTTTGTCACCAGGAAAAAACAAAATGATGCTTAGCATGCTTTACAGGACCAGTGGACGATTACTTACTAGCTGTAAGAACCAATCACACTGCTCTTACGGAACGGTGGCTCTGAAGACCAAATGTCAGTACATCACCATGGACTGTCCTGCTAACCGCATCCAAGTCTGTCTTATTTACTTACTTATCAATAATAATTAATGATTATTAATAATGTATTAACAGGTAAATAGTATTTGTTATTACTATTACTATTACTCTGCAGCAACAACCCAGCTTTTCAACACTTAAGACACAATAAGAAAGCATTCCTATTTGTGAACTCAAACCAAAGGACTACAAATTAAGAATCTAAATTAAAAATTTTAAGTTTGATGGACCAGCCTTTTATAATATCAGACTAAAGTTAATATCAAGAAAATGTATTTTACTTTTTTTAGACAGGGTCTCACTGCATAGCTCTAATTAGCCTGGAACTCATGACATAGACACACCAGGTTTCAGACTCAGAGAACTCCCTGCCTCTGCCTTCTGAGTAAGAAAATATCTAACGTCTAGAAATGCACTCTTTTATAACAACAAAAACTGCTGCAACATCTAGTAAGAACAAACTAAAAAAAAGGTGGTTGGTAAACATCTCTAAACCTGTCAGGTCATCTATAATGGCTTACATCCTGTGCATGACACACAGGGCCCTGAGGACAAACTTGAGAGTTTTAGACTCAGCAGCACAGCCATGAAAAGCACACTGTTCTTCAACTGATTTCATTTATTTGCTGATCTAATCTGGAAGGGCAATTAGAAATAAAACAACTCTTTAAGTGGACCCCATCTCATCCCCCCCACCAAAGTTGACTGTGTGGTTTAGTGTACATTCTGATTGGCTTCCAAGTGCCGCCTCTCCAGTCCATGCTGAGGTGCTTCAAGAATGCGCCGAGATGCATCAAGGAAGACTCCTTCGCGGCTGCTACGATGCACCATGTCAATCTGTAGCACAGAGCCATTATAATGTTAATACGGAATTCTTCCGTAACTTAAACACCGAATGAGTGTTAGTTCATGCGTGTTAGCCAACCGTTGGAATGTTTGTTTTTTTAAGATTTCCAAAAAGGCGTCTGTTAAAATAATGATGTAAAAATAAGTATTTGGATGAAACTGAGTTAAATTTTCTAGTGATTTTTAAATATGGACTCATAAGGCTCTAGATAAGTGAAAAATTCTGTATCACTATGTCCTCAAGCAGGACACATGCTGCAAAGTGCAGCCACATGGAACTGTGTCCCCCAAAGAGTGGCAGAGGTATTTCTATGTCTAGGCATATCAGATCACTGGAGCCTAACCAAGTCTAGTCCTGCACTTCTGTGCCTTTATCTCATTTCTCTGTTTTGCATACCCCACTCCTGTAGTTGATTCAAGGCTAGATTAAATAATCTGCCTTCTTTCAGACTCTGCTTATGGAAACCAATACTGCTCTTCCTACTTCTATAGTAATGACTCATTTTTACCTCACTCTACCTTATGTTCTAGTTATGCTTGTTTTTGTACTTCCCATTACATGGCAGACTTAACAGTGATGTGATGTATTCCTTCATTAACCTTGCTCTTGCCTCTAGCAACTAATCCAATAACTAATAAATGTTTGATTTACTTAGTCAAAGTGTCTCCTTTTTGGGAAAAATCAAAACCACAAACATTAACATGTATTAGTTAGAATTAATAGCAAATAACTGAACAGTCACTTTATGGAAGGCAAGGATCAGCACTTGGATCATCTCAATCTACACAACAAATGTTAACGGAAGGTTTATGGCTATTTAGGAAGTGTTTAAACTTTTAACAGGACAGCACTGATGACTGGACACCCAATAGGTTTGTTTATGGGGTTGAACCCAGGGCTGCAGGTATGCTCAGCACATGCTCTACCATGGAGCTCTGCCTCCACCTCCTCATGTGCTTTAGAAAACATTCGCTCTGCCACAGTTACTACTATATGGGACTAACAAGATTTTACTCTACGCACTTTTTTGGGGTGGTGGTGGTGGTATTCACTCTTTCAAAACTTCAAAAATTTGGTTTTTCAAATTGTAAAACAAGAGGGCCTTCTGGAATTTCAATTCTTATACTTAAAAAAAAAAAACTCTCTTAGTTACACATTTACTTATTTTTAGGAGAGGGAAGGTAGAATTAAAACAGAATTTCATGTCACCAGGCTGGCCTAGAACCCCGACCTTCCTCCCTTTACCTCTCAGGTATTGGGATTAAAGAGGTATGTGTCACTGTACATGGCTTGATATACACTGAAGTAGCTACTCTGTAACCAATACTAACATTAACCATAGACTTTATGTTCAAAAGACCAGTTAAATACCCAAGGGTTTCCATTTTGTTAGGGCATGATTATTATAAATAGGTAACACTAAACCCAACTTTACTCCTTTATTCTCTTAGTAATCAACATGAGGTTGCTATTACAGTCCGTAATATGTATAACTGTCACCCAAAGAATACTACTAGTTATCTAATTCTGACAGGATAATTAGATATAAACGCCAATGTGGAAGAAATATTTTAAAGATTCCAAAATATAACTGAGAAATATATGTATCTTATAACTACCACTATTTCTTAAATAGTATTAGTTGTAAGTAGTTTATTTCACCATTATCCAAAGCCAGTCATCCAATCTAGTTTAATATTTTCATTTTCCACTGGCAGTTAAAATTCAGTTTAATGTAAACAGCAACAACTATTTTGCTTGTCTTGACAACTGCCCCCAAATGGCCGCAATTCAAGCAACTGCAAAAGTGCTCTAACTACTTCGGCTTTGCTTCTCAAATGATGTCATCTACATGAAGGATCCCCAACCCCATGGCTTCTCATGAAGACTGGACTCTTCAGGGAAACAATCGGCACTCAGCAGTGCACAGACTTTTAAAGTTTCCATTTTCTGCTTGTGTTAC
Organism: Cricetulus griseus; assembly: GCF_003668045.3. Taxonomy (NCBI): domain Eukaryota; kingdom Metazoa; phylum Chordata; class Mammalia; order Rodentia; family Cricetidae; genus Cricetulus; species Cricetulus griseus. Next base: position 3,103,330 of record NC_048601.1, read on the forward strand.
AGGTAGCACTACAGATTCACTGGAAAATTCTACTTAAAAGCAGAGAATCTCACAGAGTAATTTTAAACTAAACACACCTTTATTTTTACAATAGTTTATTACTGCACATATACAGACACCACACACACAGACACACCATTTTAAAGTTACTAAGGACACCAATAGGGAGGCAGACACAGATGGATCTCTGAATTTGAGGCTAGCCTGGTCTACACAGTGAGTTCCTGGATAGCCAGAGCTACACAGTGAGACCCTGTTAATAAGGAGTAATGTGAGTTACAAGAATAAGCCAAGGAGAATACAATATGTAACAAGAAATAGGGGGCAGGGTGGTGACGATGAAAGAAAATGTCAATTAAAAATGTGAGGTATTTCTGGCTATGGTGACACATGCCTTTAGTTCCAGCACTCAGGAGGCAGAGGCAGAAAGATCAAGAGTTCAAGGCTAGCCTGGTCTACAGAGTTGAGTTCCAGGACAGCAGCCAGGGCTACACAGGGAAACCCTGTCAAAAAAAAAAAGGGGGGGGGGAGAAGGGGATGTAATTATATATCATATCACACCAATTTTAGATTTTTTTTTCATTGTTTAAACTCTAAACATCGATTAACCAATGGCCCCAATTTTCATTTCAAGTCAAATTCGTAGACTGGATTGATTACCTTTGAGTGTTGCTCTTTTAACTTCATTATTATACCTGGGTCGTCTTTTTTGCTGGCCATTAGCAATCTGAACATCTGCTCTCGGTACTTGCTCATTATCAGTTCCAAGGCAGACTGGTGCTCTTCCAAGGATGTTCGCAGTTCTATCGAGAACAATGTGCTTTATTGAAATGAGCTAAGATTATACTCTCCCAAATCATATTTACCAAAACACTGACATACATGACATCTTAAAAGAGACCGTGCAGCAAAGAAGCCCCTCACCACTTTTTATTGAAATAAAGGTTTATGCTGTGTGTGTGTGCATGTGTGTATATGTGTGTGGGTATGTGTGTGTATGTGTGTGTTGTGTGTACACACACACGCCATGGCACATGCAGAGGTCAGAGGACAATTTGCAATTGACTTTTGTCTTCCTCCAGGGGTTCCATCGGGTTCCAAGGATGGAACACAGGCTGACAGGCTTGGTGGCAAGTGCCCTTAATCCTTGGAGACATCTCTCATTAGCTTTTTAAAGTGTTCATTTAAAACTGTTTCTTAAAAATCATTTCAGAGCTATGAGGCTGGACTGGGGAAAGTTCCACAGAATTATCACACTGCAATGAACTTGAGCTCTTATGGTGAACGCTAGCTAAAGGAACGAGAATCTTCAGCAAGGAGCATGAAAGTGAAGGCTATGTTAGGAGACTGAGGTAGAAAGGCAAAACAAACAGTGTGGAGGAGAGCTGTGTGAAGTGGGCAGAAGAGAGACCAGCAACTGACAAGGAAATAAAATCAAAACAGAAGATTTTAAGCAAGGGCATCATGGCCACATTTATTCTGGGGAGTTTGGACTTGGGCTTGTGTTGAAGGATGGAGAGAAAGCTGACAGTGAAAGTCTCCAGGTACAGCAGAGCATATGAGCAGCCACACTGGGACACGGCAGGGAGTGGAGTTCAGTTCTTCACAGGTAACAAAATGGTGTAAACCAGATGTGAGAAGCAGCTGAGAAGAGGATAAGCAGGGCAGAGCACAGAGAGAGCGCCTCCTCGTCACACAGACCAAAGAAGGAGATTAAATAGAAAGGAGGACTTCAGCTCACTATTTCCCCACTTAAAAGAGGATTCTATTTGATTTCACGTGCATGTGTGAGTACCTACATTGTCTGTGCACCACATACATGCCTGCGCCCCAGAAGGGGGTGTCAGATCCTCTGGAGAAGGAATGATGGGCAGCCAGGACTGCCTGACGTGGGTGCTGGGTACTGAACCTGGATCCTCTGCAACAGTGCTCTTAACCACTGAGCCATCTCTCCAGCCCCTCTCCGATTTGTGAATATACTTATTAGTCCCAAACTAGTACCACAATGGAAGACTAAAGGTCTTTTTCACGACAATCTATCTTGCCTTTGTTCTCCTGTTGCAATTCTCTGATCTGTCTGTTTTCTTGCTGGATTCCCATAACTAGCGTGGACCTCGGCCGGTGTCTTGCCACTTCATTGAGTTCTTGGATTTCTTCCTGATACTAATGAGAAGATTAAAAAAAAAAAAAAAAAGAACACATAGGAAGTCAATATTTGCAAATTTTTACCTGCTATATGGATATAAATGAACAGACCCTTTAAGAGTGAAACAGAGGCATTACATGACCCAACATTCCTTCCTTAGGGAAAAGAAAACATCCGTAGTACCAATACTCATAATAGGAAAAAAAGAGGAATTAGAGTACCCACACCCTGACCCAAGAGAGAAGAAACAAGACATGCTGTATCCCCTAAAGACTGACACATACGAGAAACCAGATGAAATTTAAAACATGTCAATAGGCCAATCACAAAAGCCACACAGCTCATGTCCTACGCACACAAAGTGTCTACAGGTCTCGAACAGGCAAATCCACTGGGAGAGAGGTCAGTGGGAGTAGAGAGGGTGGGAAGCCAGAAACACACTGACCTGACCGGCATAGAATTTGCTTAGCATGAGCAAGGCCCCAGGTTCCATCCCTAGCACTGCAAGGGGCGGTGGGGGTAGGTTTGAGATAAAGTCTATTATGTAGCTCTGGCTGTTCTGTAACTCAATATGTAGACCAGGCTGGCCTCAAACTCACAGAGATCCACCTACTTCTGCCTACCAAGTGCTGGGATTAAAGGTGTGCACCACAACAGCTGGCTGGATTTTGAATTTTTTTTAAAAAAAGCAGGAATCTTAATTTTAGAATTATTCTTTTTTCTGGAGGCATTCTTACTGGATAGCTGGGAATATATTTACAGTAACACTCCTGGTTCTTAACTGCAGGTGTCAAAGTCCGATTGTAAAACACATCACTACCAGGTTTATGCTTACTGTCATCTGGACGGATGGTCAAGGAGCAGACCACTTTAGGGAGATGCAGGTATAAAACAGAGTAAGTGGACTTGCTCCAGTATTTCTGGTAACTTTTAAGGAGCCTTAGTTCAGGTTCTCCCCCTACCCTCTTGAGACAGGGTTTCTCTGTGTAGCCTATGTTGGCCTTGAACTCGGACTTGTGTCTGCCTCCCAAGTGCTGGGAATAAAGTTGTCTGCCACCACTGCCTGCCTAGGGCTGCTTCCTTAAGAGTTGGAAGTCTTTCTGGGGGGACAGCTTATACAGTAGCTGAACTCAATCATCTACTGGGAGTTTCCTCTACATGCCAGTAGCAAGAAGTAAAACCTACTTAATTCCTATTGTAAATGACAAATTTAAAACATGCTAGCAAAAAAAAGAACTTGAAATAACCGCACAGGATGAAAATTAGATACTTCTTTACATCATTTAAAAAAACTTATTTGGTTGCTGGGCGTTGGTGGTGCACGCCTTTGAACAGCACTCAAGAAGCAGAGGCAGGCGGATCTCTGTGAGTTCAAGGCCAGCTTGGTCTACAGAGAGTTCCAGGACAGCCTCCAAAGCTACAAAGAAACTGTCTCAAAAAACCAAAACCAACCAAACAAACAAACAAAAAACAAAGTAACACCCAAGTACTTTTATAAAGGAAAGTATAAACATCTCAACATTATATAATACAGCAAATATCTAATGTGTGCCAGTACTAGTGAAACGTGTTGTCTGATCCTTATCAAATGTATTTAGATTTAACAGTTTCACTTATTTAACTCAAATATGCAATTCTGTCAGAAGAGGGATGAAATTCATAGATTTTAAAATAAACCTATGTACTTGTTAGTGAACACGATTAATATACCCTAGTCCACAGTGAAGCAAACACACAAGTGATGCTATGTGAAGACTGCAATTAGAAATTATCTGATTGTTTACTGTGGTTTGAATGAGAATGGCTCCCATCCGCTCCACATCATCAGATGCCCTTCTTAAGCTTCCCCTAAGATTGTCCATTATTTAGAGAAAGGCATTTACAAATATCGTGTTCTGGCTGTTGGGATGCTCACAGATTTGAACACTTGGTCACCAGGAAGTGACATTATTTGAGAGGATTAGGAGGTGTGGCTTTATTGGGGGAAATGTGTCACTGGGCGTGGGCTTTGCGGTTTCATTCCCAGCCCAAAGCCTCTTTCTTCCTGTTGCCAGTGGATCTGAATGTAGAACTCTCAGTTACTTCTCTAGCTCTGTGTTGACATGCTCTCAGCCGTGATGAAAACTGTAAGCCAGCCCCAACTAAATGCTTTCTTTTATAAGAGCTGCCGTGGTCAGGGTGTCTCTTCACAGCGATGGAACACTGACTAAGACATTCATGACTTAAGTTTACTCAAATGTCGGTGAAGCCAGCAAGAAGAGTCAAACCTGCTTCATCGCTTCCACTCGCTTGCTGAGGGCCGTGGTCTGCTCGATGAGAGACTCTGCTGCATCATCATGGTCCCTCAGCCTCTCCACAAGGGCTTTGGCGTCAGCAAGTGCCTTCTCAATCGTGCAGCTCATTTCTAAAGGAGTAACAGTAAATAAGTTAAGACCAGGGCTTAAAGTCACCTTAGCTCCACATTATCACAGATGCCCTTCTTAAGCTTCCCCTAACATTGTCCATGATTTAGAGAGAAAGGCATTTACAAATATCGTGTTCTGGCTGTTGGGATACTATGGGCTTAAATGCAAATCTGACTGTAAGAATTCTCCCTGCTCTGTCCAAGTCTGAGCCTCCTCCGGGATGAGCTATGGCGTCTTATGTAAAGTGGCACCATCATCTCAATTCCTGCAGTTTCCACAAAGAATATTATTGGCCACTACAGGCAACTTTCAATGGGCTTGAAAGAGGCACTGAAGGGGATGCTGAGGTGGCTGAATGTGGAAGAGAAGCAGGAGGTGCTCAGCTGCATTCTGCAGGAGTCGTCAAGGGCAATGCTTAACAGCAGCAAGAGAGAGGGAGCCTTGAGGAGCCCAGGCTGGGGCAGCAGTGCAGCAGCATTGACACAACAACTGGGCATCTGCTGCATGGTGCCACAGGACAGAGGGCAAGCCTCCCCACTGCAAGATGGGGCGAACAAGAGTTCCAGCATCCCCGAGAGCACAGCTGTTGAGAAGCATAACCTGACACCCAACCGTGGTCTCAGTGGAGGCCGACTGACAGGCTGTGCTGATCTCCAAAGCATAACAGAAAACTGAAAAAACAAGGGTCCCTCCCTGTAACAGGGGGGTGGGGGGGAAGAAATGCCAGATATAGAATTCAGAAAAGCTGGGTGGATCTCTGTGAGTTCAAGGCCTGCCTGGTCTACACAGTGAGTTACAGGGCAGCCAGACTACACAGTGAGACCCTGTCTCAAATAATAAACAAATAAAAATTTAAAAAGCTCAGTTTGGGACTGCGAGACGGTTTAGTGGTTAAGTTTGCTGTTCTTGCAGAGGACTGTAGTTTAGTTCACAGCTGGTAGGCAGACACTCCAATGCATGTGTGCACACCCACACAGACAGACACACACATGTACATAAAAACTAAGAGCAAACAGCCCAATGGATCTAAGAAAATACAAAGTTGAGTGATGTTAGAATTATGGAGCACACAGCGAAGACCCTGAAAAAGAACTAAAGAGAAATCTTGTTTGTGTTAGAATCTAAGATCTGAAATCAATTGTCCAAGTCCTAACCTAGAGAAAGTAGGAAAAGAGCAGAATAAACCCCAAGTAAATAGAAGCAAAGAAAGTAAACACAGTAAAACTAAAGGTCCGTTCTTTAAAGCAAAGAGGGTGTGTGAGTGTTTATGGGGGGTAGAGACAGATACCAAGAGAGACTGAATAACCAAGGAGAGAGAACAAATGAAGAGCCAGTGGTGATGGCCCATAATTGCAATCCCAGTACCCAAGAGTCTGTGCTGCGGCAGGGCATCAAAAGAAGGAGTCCACCCTGGGTCACACAATCTGTCTCAACTCCCACGCCCTTAAAGACCAAGAGAAACCACTGCAGAGCCATACTTCACTCTAACATCTCATATACATGAATTAGATAATTTAGATTAAACACATCTGTGGTGGTTTCAAAGAAAATGGCCCCCAAAGGTAGAGGCACATTAGGAGGTGTGGCCTTGTTGGAGGAGTGTGTCACTGTGGGGCGGGCTTTGAGGTCTCTTGCTCAAGTTCCTCTCAGTGTGACAATCAGTCAACTTCCTGTGCCTCTGAGTCAAAATCTAAGGACTGTCAGCTCCAACACCACGTCTGCTGTCATGCTCCCTGACATGACGATAATGGACTGAACCTTTGAAGCTGCAAGTGAGCCACTCCAATTAAACGCTTCCTTTATAAGCATTGCCGTGCTTATGTCTCTTCACAGCATCAGAAACCTAACTAAGATTAGTTCTTCAAAACACACAAATGACATAAAGTCCTACAAGAAGAAATGAATAACCAGCAATAGACCTGTAACTATTATAGCCACTGGAGTTACATAACCACATTTCTACAGCTATTTTCTAACAAGTTTAAATAGTAAAGAAACTGGAGTTAAAAATATTCTGCACAAAAGGCTCCAGACCGAGAGAGCTTCAGTGGCAAGTCTTAAAATACACCAGAGCCGGAGACAGGGCTCAGCACTCACTGCTGCTCCTGTATCGTGAGCACCGTGGGTGGCTCACAACCATCCCCACCTCTAGTCCCAGGGCACATGACACCATTTTGTGAACCCATGGGCACTAGGCATGCACCTGGGGCACACACACACACACACACACACACACACACGTTAAACAAAACAGAACACGAGACAGGTAAAATCAGTGTCTGGTCCAGGGGTCAGGCCGGTCAATAGAGGCCCTATCTCAGAAAACAAAGACAAACAGGGATATACAGTCTCTTTAAGGAGATTAGAACACTTATATGGGGGGCAGGGCATGGTGGTCCACACCTGTAATCTCAGCACGCCAGAGCAGAGGCAGATGGATCTCGTGAGCTTCAGGCCAGTCTGGTCTACAAAGAGAGACCCTATCTCAAATAAACAAACACATAAATAAGAATAAGAGGAAAGAGAAGAAAAAAACCAAAAACTTTTAGATTCATAAAGCAATTCAGCATTTAAAAGATCTTAACATTACCCTATAAAAGGAATGAGAAAAACAAAATAAACCATAGAGCAAAATTTCTCATGAATTTAGTAAAAGACTAAATACTTTCCTCACTAAAATTATAACAAGGTAAGGATGCTCCAAATACCAATCTTGTTGAATTACCAGAGCAATAAGGACAGGGGGGAAAATGTCAACTGGGATACATACAAGAAAACTGTAGTTTGTAGTCCATGTTGCTGCATTGAAAATCCCAAAGAAGAAAAACAATTTCTCTCTGTGTGTTTTAAAAGGAGACAGGAGTCAAGTGAGCTGCACATAGAACACAAACGTGGGTGGGCAGGAGGTGGGGAGATCTGGGAGGAGCTGGGGGTGAATAAAATCAAAATACAGTCTATGAAATTTCAAAGACTAAAAATGTAAAACATAAAGTTCCTACAATCCATGATTTTAGCATGTCCATAAGATACAAGTACAAGCCCAAAGGATCCAAGAGACCAACTGTTCTTCCATAAGCTAGCAATGACAACTTGGAAACAGAATTACATATACAAAAATTACATAATGTATATTACATGGATTAACTCCTCAAAACCCACCAATGCCAAAAAGTCACAAGAAGAAATGAGCGTCTAATAATAGTCCTAGAACTATTTAAAATAGCTACATTTATAATTACATATACATTATAATAGACATAATAGATAAATGAAATTCTCGGGCATAATCAAATATATACAGGATCTATATGCTGGGAACTACACGTCAACAGAAAACATAGTATCTAAGTGTGTGGAGAAAATACTGTGCTCAAGGCTTTATAGACACAATATAACAAAGCCAAGAGATTTCCAGTCTAATGCAGCTAGAAGCTGACAAGCTGATTTTATAATTAATTCCTACAGAAAGCAAGGAAACTAGAACCACTGGAACTCTCTTGCAAAGATAACAAAGTGTACGATATAAGACTTGCTTTACATAAAGCATAGCAACAAGATGGCTGTGATACACTGAGACAGAACAGAGACCCAGAAATAGGCCCACAGGAAGGTAACCAATTTATTTCTGAAAATGTGCAAAGGGAGCTGAGTGTGGTGGGGTGAGTTCAAGGCCAGCTTGGGCTACACAGAGTCAAAAGACAAAGTAGCAAGGTGCAAAGGTCAAAGAATGTCAGGCACTAGAAAGACCGGCCCAGTGGCTAACAGTGCTGGCTGCTCAGCTATAAGGATGGCACTTCAGACACCAAGACCCTCGTCAGGCATTCACAAGTGTCACTAACCTGAGCTTCAATCTGAAGCCCTCTTCTGGTCATCAAGAGTGCCTGCACATCTGTGTACATTTTTTTTTTCTTTTTTGCTAAGGTCAGCATTTTTTCAACAAATGGAACTCAACACCTATATGCCAGAAAGTAATCCCAACACAGTTCTTACTTGGTTTATATAAAGCTCTATGGTTTATAGAAAGCTTTTCCCAAATGGAGCACAAATTTTAATACAAAATGAAAAATGCTATTATTATAAGGGGGAAAAAAGAGCAAAGAAAATCTCTGTAATCTGGAGATGGTCAAAGTTTTTTAGGCATGATACCAAAAGCATGAAACATAAAAAACTGCTGATAAACCAGGTTTCATCCAGATGGGGGTGGGGGAGGACTATCAGACAGCCAAGACAGTGTGGGAAACAAGCTAGACCTCGAGGAAGCATGTTCCAAGTTGTACTTCTGATGAATCACTCATAGCAAGAATAAGTCTAATTTTAAAAATGGCCGAAAGATTTTTTTTAAATCAGATTTATTATGTTTACAGTGTTATGCCTACATGACAGAAAAGGGCACCAGATCTCATTACAGATGGTTGTAAGCCACCATGTGGTTGCTGGGAATTGAACTCAGGACCTCTGGTAGAACAGACAGTGCTCTTAACCTCTGAGCCATCTTGCCAGCCCCGGCCCAAAGACTTTTAATACTTGCCCTAAAAGATGTTTACTGTCATTAAAGAAATTTAAAGGAAACGATGATGATGTCCATCACAACCCTAACTCAAATTGCTAGGTAACACAACTTAGAATAGGCTCCCCGCCCCCACCTTATGGGTGGGGCTCAGACCTCAGACTCGGGTTGTCAGGTTTAATTCAAAGTGGCAGCTCTATGGACCTAAGAACACCACCTTATCTTGCCATCTAGACAATGGGACAAGTCCTCAAGGACTCCAAATGCAGGAGCTGAGTGACAGCCAGGTTTGGCCGAGACCGGACCTCCACAGCCAGGCTGAACCAGAGGGCCCTGTTTGCTTCATGTTATGCAAACACTGTCTTAGCATCCTGAGGTGGGGAGAACAAATTCCCCAACTCCACAAGTGCAGCTCCTAAAAGGTTTAAAACTTTTCATTTCAAGTCAGCCAAGGAAGATGCATAGGAAGAACAATAAAAAAAAAACCAAAATTTTGAATATTTTTTCACATAACTATACAAATCCAGCAATCATTTTAAGTATATATTAAAATTAAGCAATGGATATGGTGGGCCTTGAGAGAGAATTACTTTAAAAGTGTTCTCTAGGCTGCATAGAGACTAAGAAAGTAAACTACATTTTCATATTTTAGAAGCATAAAAACCCATCTACACACAAAAAATTATGCAGACAACTCAACACCCAATTTTATTAACATTTCAGATAAACGGTGACACAGCTTCTGTAAATCTGTATACTCATTTCCTGTTTGCAAAACCTCAAAAGACTTAAAACTATTTTATAATATGAGTTTGCTTTGACTTCCTTTCTGAAAGGCTCTTTCTCTCCCTTTCTGGCTAGTAAGTAACGTGGGAGATATACTGTTCTTCACATTCTGTTATGCATCTTAAAAAACAGACTCCAATTTAAAAAGGAATATTTTCAAATTTACCTGCCTATTTTCTCAGTGCTTGTCTTAACTGGTCATAATATATTTATTACCTACAAATAACAGAGGTATGCTTTCCAGAAACAGGGTTTTGCTTCCTGCGTTAGCCACATTTTCACCCACTCCACAACTAACGCGTTTGCAGAGTCTCACAGATGGTCTAGAACATCTTGTCGGTGATTCAAGAGAAACCACCACCTACCCACAACAGCAACTGCCAGAAGTTTACTTTTAGCTTTTAGTTAAGAAAAATCTAAAGTTCAAGTAACTCTTGCTTCTTTTATAAACAAATCTACCAATTATCCGATTGTTGAAGATATACAAACATGGTATGACATATGACAGATGTCAAAAATTTACTTTAAAAGTTGTTATTGCTCAGGTAGGTACCTTTAATGTTAGTAGTTAGATAATATTGTATTAGCTAACTCATGGAAATAGCAAAGTAAAAATGTGTTTCAAGTCTTTCAGAGAAAGATTTTAAGAGCTCAAGAATGTTTGTAGCCAGTGCGGTGGTGCTCACCTTTAATCCCAGCACTAGGGAGGCCGCCAGCCTGATCTACATAGTGAGTTCTAGAATAGCCAGGACTATCTAGAGAGACCCAGTCTCAAAAACAAAACAAAAAATATATATATAAACTGTAGTTAGATTTCTTCCTTTGGGTTGCCAGCAGAGATTTATTATTTATGAAAGCTTGGCCGTAGCTTAGGCTTGTTTCTAACTAGTTCTTATAACTTAAATTAATATATTTCTATTCATCTACGGTCTGTCACACACTCTGCCCACCTTGCTTTCTGTCTCCTTTCATGTCCTCTATTTCCTTTCTCTCTGAGGAAGTCCCACCTATACCTCCTGCCTAGCTACTGGCTGTTCCACTTTTTATTACACTGATTACAGCAATATACCTTCACACAGTGTACGAATATCCCACAACAAGACACAACACATGAAAATGAGCATCTTGCATAGATGAGTACACTGTTTGAATGCACAGATAATTTCTACTCCAAGAATATGACTACACCTGGAGCTTTATGAAGAAAATCCATTCTTAAAAGTTAAAAAAAAAAATTTGAAGAAAAGAGCATTGGTACATCAAAACCAACTTACATGCTCCCTAGAGCTGTGGCTAGCCTCTGTGTGTGTGTGTGTTTAACAACCCCCAAAAGAAGTAACCTAACCTAAACCAGTTATTTCAAACATACGGGCCAACGAGTCAGTGATCTTTGCAGAAATGCATATATGCTGAGCCCTGTCAAAGACATCATATAAAGTCCTGCTTGTCAAATATAACATCACTGGAATGCATGAGGTGTGTGCATATACATGCATTTCCTATCACACGACATCTCCATCACATTTGTTAGGAAAATGGGGTTGCTCATATTCAAAACAGGTTAAGCACATTTACCTAAAATAGAAAGGTCCCTTTCGGTTTTAATATTCTGATTTTTAAGGGAATGAGATTTTTATAGCAGATTCTTCGGAATGATTGCATTATAAATATGTCTATATGTTTGTGTAAATAATGCTTGCTATGCCAACATGGAACTAGCTTTTGTTTTAAAGATGAATAAGACATGATTCCAGACTCAAGTTCAAACTGGCAGGAAAGACAAATAATTGAACAAATAATACATCCTAATAAATACTGCAGAACTATGTCAATTCCTCTAGGAGCTCACTGCATTATCAATGTCACTCACAGGGAGTCTAAAATGAATGATCTATGGAGTGGGTTTTGATAGACGGTGAAACAGCAGGAAAACCAAATAACCCAGTGGGCGTCCAGAGGCTCTTCTGGGGAAAACACCCAGCAGCCTGGCCCGGGTGGATGGTGACACTAAGAAGGTAAAATACGATGTGAGGTAGCCTGGTAAAAGGCTCTGATGAATCAATACGCTTAAATTAGAACTGGAAAACTTTCAGGAGAGATAATGCGTTTCACAGTGACAGGGACACGGGTCTGGGGCGGAGGGAGGGTAACTGTAATAATCACAGAGAAAGTAGAAGCAACCCGGTGCACTGTGAGTGGAACACAGAAGGGAGCCTGGGCAGCTCCGACACACACACCTAAGCTTGTGCACACACACATACACACACACAAACACGCACCTAAGCTTGTGCACACACACACACCGCTTCTGTGCACACACACAGCTTGTAAACACACACACCTAAGCTTGTGTACACACACACAGCTTCTGTGCACACACACATACACGCACTGCTTGTGCACACACACACACACACAGCTTGTGCACACGCACCTAAGCTTGTGCACACACACACACAGCTTCTGTGCACACACACACAGCTTGTGCACAGACAGCTTCTGTGCACACACACACAGCTTCTGTGCACACACACACACACAGCTTGTGCACACGCACCTAAGCTTGTGCACACACACACACACAGCTTCTGTGCACACACACACAGCTTCTGTGCACACACACACTCACACATCGCCCTGAAAGCGGGGACCCGCACTGCTGGGGAGCCGGGGCACGCGCACTCGAAGCTCTCTCGGAAGGAAACCGGTTCCTCCACCGGAGCCGGACCGGGTCGGGCGCCGCGGGCTCGGAACGGTGCCGGCCGCCCCTGAGCGCGGGGTAAACCCGCCGGCGGCGCCAACTCCCTGCCGCGGCAGGAAGAAAACAAACCCGGAAGGGCGTCCGGTGCCGCCGGAGCTAGGGCTCGGGGCTTCCCCCAACCCCGTACCTCAGTTCCCGGCGGGGCTCGCCCGCGCTCGCTCAGCTTCCGCCCCTCTCAGCCGCCGGCTGAGGGCCTGAGAGACCCGGGCGCCCACGGCCGACCCCGCCCCCGGCCGCGCCTGCTGCTCAGCGGGCGGACGCCCAGCGCCGCACACACCGCCGCGGCCGCGCGCTCTCGCAGGCCGCGCGCCTCGGACCCATTCCGGGCCCGCCCGGAACTCCGCTCCCGGCCGCAGCCGAGAGACGGGCCTCGCGAGACTTCCGCGGGTTACCGCAGTCCCACCCACTCCGCCGGGGCCGGCCGCTGATTGGCAGCGGCAGCGGGGCGGCCCAATCAGCGGCCCCGCCCGCCCTCCTCGCCCCGCCCTCCTCGCCTGCTCTCAGGCTTGCGCCCCGCCCCTCGCGAAGTCTCGCGTGGTTTCCGCCGGCGCTGCGGGCCGGGGTGGAGGCGGAGGACGGGAGTCCCAGAGGCCGCGCTCCGCTCCTGCAGAGCCCAGGCCGCTTTTTAAAGCCCGGGCCGCGGCTGGGGCTCGGCTTTGGGGGATTCTCTCAGGTCGGTGCTGGCCATTCCTCCCCGCGGCTGAAGGGGGACAACCGCCGGAGGCATTTTTCTCTCCCTCACACCCCACCCGGTACTTGACTTGGCTCCGCCCTCTTCCGGTCCGGCCTCCCCTCCGAGGGGGAGAAGGGAAGATGGCGGGGCCGTGCGGGAGCGCCGTGCGCACGCGCGGGGGCCGAGCGAGTGCGCGCCGGGCGTGCGTGCGCGCGCCCGCGCGCGCCCCAGCGTCTAGGAAGCCCGGTGCGTCGGGAGATGAGCCGGGGCCGGTCCTCCGCCGCCGGCGTGCACCAGGCTCCCCGCCCGCCGCCCTCGCCGGGCTTCTCCCGCGGCCTCCGTGCGTTCGCTGCAGGACCAGGCACGAAAGTAAGCGCGCCTCGCGGCCCAGGGCTTCCCCCGGGTCCGCGCACCTTGCACCCCGCACAACCATTGCAGCCAGCTGTGTGCGTTGCTTGCATCCCACCCCGTTGCAGGCAGGCAGGCAGGCGTGTGCATTGCATGCATTGCTGGGCGTGCGTGCATGCATGCATCGCGAGAGGGGCGCGCGGCGGTGCGCTCCACACACAGCAATCAGCGGGGCCGCTGGCTGAGGCGGTCGGTTCCCGAGGACACTCTGGCGGCCCCCCATGTGCTTTTAGAAGGTGGATTCCACCCCCCCCCCTTTTTTTTTCTTTTGGTCTGTTCTGTGTAAGGTTTTTTTTTTTTTTTTAATGAGCGAAGCAGGCTGGTGGGGGTGAGGGCGGGGGGAGTGCACCGCCTGTTCTGTGTCTGTAAGGAAAAAGTTTCAGGAGCGTTTCCTCCCGGGCATCGGTTTGTTTGAAGGACCGCGGTGAATCCACTGCGCTCTGTTGCAAGTTGCATGGGGAGGATGAGGGTTTGGGCTCCGTGTGGGGAAGACTCCCCCCCCCCCAGTATGCAGTTACCTCGGAAGATGTGTGTCTGGATTTTGGGTTGTATTTTTGCTGTCCGTCTTCTCCTGTGGGATTTTTTTTACCCCTGAGCCCCTAGCGAGGGTCAGCGTCAAATGTATCCCTCTCTCTCTCTCTCTCTCTCTCTCTCTCTGTTTTAAGTACTTTGTAAAAGGGGAAAAAAAAAGAGTTAAGGATTCGTTTTGTCTGGTAAACTGACTGCATATATAGGACGCTGTAGCTCATCCCTTGGAACTGGGCACCATAACCCTTGCCCTTGCTTGAACAGAATTCTCGGGACTTAAGTCAGGCTCACCACCAAATGTCGAGGAAGACACACCTAAGTGATGTGTGTTATGTATCAAACATTTGACTAGTATGTTTACCCTTTTACAGATTGAAGCACAATGAGGATTTTTTCTGAGTCTCACAAGACGGTGTTTGTTGTGGATCACTGCCCGTACATGGCAGAGTCATGCAGACAGCATGTGGAGTTTGACATGCTGGTGAAGAACAGGACCCCAGGGATCATCCCCTTGGCTCCCATCTCCAAGTCCCTGTGGACTTGCTCAGTGGAGTCTTCCATGGAATATTGTAGGATAATGTATGATATATTCCCTTTCAAGAAGCTGGTGAGTGTCAGAAAACTGTTTAATTGTGTAGATAGTGACGAGACATTGCTGTAGATCTGTAGCTGTCTATGCAAACTTAACTGCCCCTTTGATTATTACCGTATGGGCATTTAAGTATGACCAGCAGTACGATGCTGATGGGTTCTGCACACTTAAGAGTTGTAGGTGGGTTACAAAGCGCTTTCTATTTGTACTTACACTTTATGTGTACTGGCTATAAACAGTCCAAGGAGGTGAGTACTATGCATGCTATGCATACTATGCATACTATGTACACAGGTACGCAGCAAGTTTGGAACAGGCACTAGATTTAGAGAACTACTGGTGTCTCACGTGGAAGGAAGGTTGAGGGGTTTTTATTTTGTATGCCTAGCCGTCCCTAGAGCTCACTCTGGATAGACCAGGCTGGCCTCAGACTCAGAGATCTGCCTCCTTCTGCCTCTCAAGTGGTGGGATTAAAGACATGCACCACCTTCCCAGTTCCAAAAAGCTAAAAAGTCTCTCTGTGTGTGTGTCTGTGTGTTAATTAGTAAGAAGAGACATAGACATTTGACAGAAATTCCAAATATTAAAGCCACCTTTAGGTTTCAGTATTTTAAATGTTAGATGGCAAGTGCTGGTCTTCTTAAATGCAGCAGCCTGAGCTGGGACCCAGCAGAGGTCCTCCTCATACCTGACAGGGCTTTGTTTTGTGGTGCTAGGTTCCAGCCTCACACTGCATGCCAGGAAGCACTACAGCACTGGACTGCATTTTCATCCCTTATAGCAGTTTTTAAATCTGTATTTTACCGAGGGAAAAGGAAGGAGTGTAGTTGATGTCCATTATTTGGCTGTCAGTTCCTTGTATGGCCTTCAGAGTTCCTCCTGTTTCTTCAGGCTTCTCTCCAAACCCTCTGCTTTTTTAGGGATTTTTGCCTTTTTGGGTTTGCATTTAAATTTAAAGACCATTTCGTCTTCTGTTTGCCGTACTTGAAATTATCTGTCCCTGGCTTATTGTGTGACCTGTTCAATAGTCAATTTGGAGTTCTCTCAGTCGCTGCTTCTGTGGAGAGCCCGTCCGTCTCTCACCGCCTGATCCGACTAGTGAACCAAGTTGTTTCTCACAACATTTACTATTCTCTGAGATTCTCCTGCTCATTTGTTTGCTGTGTTTTCTTTCACTGCATTACCTCATTGCCCACGCAGACATTCTCCATGCTGTGCAGAACTGTCTGATCTATGACTACATTCCCGTATGTATACTCAGTGCCTGAATAGCAGCTACATGCCCTGGGCATTCACACTTAGAGAACATGGATCAGATAGTTGCCAGTGTTAGGAATTGGTGTTATTTTACAGTGTGAGAGTTGAATACTGATTTGTCTCTTTGATATCTGTTAGGTGAATTTCATTGTGAGTGACTCCGGGGCACATGTTCTGAATTCTTGGACTCAAGAAGACCAGAACTTACAGGAGGTATGCCTGGGTTTTGAAAATTACCTAAATGTGGTCAAACTTAGAAGAATGATTAATTTTTTTTTTCTAAGAATTTCTGTATCTTTGCAAAGTTAAAATCCCAGGTTGCATGGAAAGAAAAACTGCTCTTTCCGTTCCAAGCAAATCTCAGCTCTAGCTTCTGGTTCTTAATTTACATGTTAAGCATAATGACTGCGTACCACGTTTTATTTATTGCATTCTTAATTTAAACTTTATCCTTATTGTTAGTGATGATTTACCAAGACCCTTCCTGGCTCATGCCTTTCCCTCATTTTTTTCTAATCATTCTATCAGAATTTCTGTTTAGAATTCTGTGTATATAGAATATGTATATCCATAAAAGTGTTGCTCACTGCTATGCCAAATAGTATTTATGACTATTTATTTTAGAACTCCCCATTTCCTTTTCCTACTTACATACCTGTTGTTGCTCACGTCTCTCAAAGCTTCTCCGTATTTCTTTTACCACAAATGTATCAGTTACTTCAGCAGTTTCCTGAAGCACAGTCCCCACCCTCTGCGCCTCAGCATCCTCTTGTGCTTTCTCATGGCAGCGTTTCCTCTGTGTGGTCTTTGTCTGCTGGAGGATGGCCTCTGCCGTTCATGGAACGTGGGTCTTTGTATCCATAGTTTGAACATAAAAGTAGTATTTTCTCAAACACCGCTATGTCCAGACTTCCGCTGACGCTGCTGAAGAAGTCCAGTGTCAGTTTATTTAAATTCCGAAGGCTTTAAGAGTCTTTTCTTTCCTCGTTTATATTCTGAACATTTTCAATGATGTTCCTTAGCGGGTCTTTTCTGATTTGCTAGGTGGGAAATTCTGAGTTGTATGTTTGATCTTGTTCTTGTGTCTGTATTCTGTGTCTTTCTAGAATATCTATTAGTAGGATATTGGACTTTCTGGGTTAAAGTCATTTTTCTTTATTTATCTATTTGAACCTGTGTTATCTATCTATTTGGAAGTTTTTATTTGACTATTTTAATTTCTAAGAGCTTGTTCTTGTACTCTATATCCTTTTTGTCAGTCTTGTTTTATGGTTGTATATGTATTTTACAACTGAGGTAGTTAAGGGTTTATTTGAGGATCAGTTTTGATCTCTGTTTCCAGAGTTCTTTTCATGTTGAGGTTTTACTTGCATGCCTGCTGACTTTTGGCTGTGCAGTCTTGCCTATCAGCACGGCACTGACCATTGGGTTAGAAGACCCTCAGTTGTGGGCTTCACTGTGGTATAAGCCAGTTGTTTTTCTGAAGGAACCTCAAAATGTCACAGTCACCAGATGGTCTCTTTGGAACCCCCCACCCCCAAGGTCTCCTATGTGCTGTGAACTTCACTGTCAAGTTCTGCCACTCACAGGTGGACTCAGAAGGTGGAGTTAATCTTGCTACTTTTTTGGGGGGGGGGTTGGCTTTTTTTTTTCTTTTCTTTCGAGACAAGGTTTCCCTGTGGCTTTGGAGGCTGCCCTGGAACTAGCTCTTGTAGACCAGGCTGGTCTCGAACTCACAGAGATCCGCTTGCCTCTGCCTCCTGAGTGCTGGGATTAAAGGCGTGCGGCATCACCGCCCGGCTAATCTTGCTACTTTTAATGTAGCACTTAGCTATCTGAGAATAGTTCCAGCTTTGTGTGGTGATGTAAAATTTAAACCATGGCTCTTTTGCAGCCTTTGCCGTGTGTCTGTGCTTAGTAAGCCACAGGAAGATAGATGGGACAGGACATTTGATGACACTCTGCTGGGCAGGGCTAGCCCAGGGCCTGTCCTTGTGCTCTGCTGTGCTCTGTGGTCTATGTGTTAGAAACCCCGTCTCAAAAAACAAAACAAAACAGTCAACACATATGTGCACACATCTCCCTTTTCTGCACTACTGCGGTCTATCTAATAGCATATGACTGTGAAAAGTTGCTGGGCCTGATAGCACAGTCCTTAAACCCCAGCATTCAGAAGGAATGGGCAGGGAGTGTCAGGAGTTCAAGGTCAGTCTAGACTACATACATAGTAAGGTTGAGGGTAGCCTGTGCTACAGCAGATGCTGTCTCAAAAACCCAAACCCAACATTCTCAGTCAAGCAAATTACGTGAGTATCCAGTGTTGGGAGGAACCCTTCTTTAATACCTCTTTCAATACTCTGAAGTTTTGAGTATGTCATGAGGAAACTCCACTGTAAGGGCCACTCTCGAAAGTCACTGATGTTGAAGATGCTTTTGTGTCAAGTGTATGTAGTGCATTGTATTTGGTTATCCTTATCACAACTAGTTGTCAGAAATCCTCATGAATAAGGAGTGAAGTCAGCTGGTGGCAAATATTTAGGAGTCATTCATCACTACATATGTCTATTTGGTTTTACCCTAGGTCCCTGACTCTCTAGTCTCAGGTTCTTTTTTGGTTTTTCGAGACATGGTTTCTCTGTGTGGCTTTGGAGCCTATCCTGGCACTCGCTCTGGAGACCAGGCTGACCTCGAACTCACAAAGATCCACCTGCCTCTGCCTCCCGAGTGCTGGGGTTAAAGGCGTGTGCAACCAACGCCTGGCTTAGTCTCAGGTTCTTGGTCAGGTATGGGTTCTATTTCATGGAATGGGTCTTAAGTCAAATCAGTTATTGATTGGTTATTCCCGAATGCTTTGTGCCACCATTACCCTAGCCTATCTTGCAAGAAGTATACCATTGTAGATGAAAGATCTTGGTGTTTTGAGAGCACCAGCTCAACATATCCATGTGCAGTGTGTTGTTGCTTACAGCAGTGGGACCTTGCTGTCAGTTTTTGGAGAGTAACTTACAGTCTTGGCAACAGCCCAGGTTGTTTGGGGATTCCCATGGGGCCCCTTTGCCAAACAACTCATTTAGATGTAACTCAGTCCTGGTCCTGGATGCTTCACTGGGTGACAAGAGATGGCCACTTGGGACTCTGTCTGCCCCATTATTTGGAGTTTTCACTTAGATCATCTCCATATGTCTGCATTTTAGCAAGTTTTCTACTGTATTAGGTTTCCATATTACCCTTCAAATATGCCTTAATTCTAGTCGTCTCTCCCCACCCATATTGCCTCCCATAACCCCTCCTCTCCTCCCCTCCCTACTTGATACTAAATTAACTTTCATTCTTGACAGAAATCTTCCATGGTTATGATGTATAATGTGTGTGTGTGTGTGTTGTTATATTTGGCTTGCTAGTATCTTGTTAAGTGAGTTTGTATCCATATGTACATATCTAAATGATTTGTTTTTTATTTTATGTGCATTGGTGTTTTGTCATTTATTTCTGAGGGTGTGGATCCCTTGGAACTGGAGTTATAGACGATTGTGAACTGTCCTGTGAGTGCTGGGAATTGAACCCCGGTCTGTTGTGAGAGCAGCCAGTGCTCTTAACTGCTGAGCCATCTCTCCAGCCCATTTTCAGAAGTGTTGGTTTGTTGTTTTCTCAGGAAGTTTTTGTCTCGCATGTCATACTGTTGTCAGCATGGTTGTCTCTCCCTTTGCTTAGCTCATGGCAGCACTGGCTACTGTGGGCCCCCCTAACCCTCGGGCAGACCCTGAGTGCTGCAGCATTCTGCATGGGCTTGTCGCAGCCGTGGAGACCCTGTGCAAAATCACTGAGTACCAACATGAGGCTCGAACGTTACTCATGGAGAATGCAGAGCGAGTTGGGAATAGAGGACGAATCATCTGTATTACAAATGCAAAAAGGTGGGCTGCTAATCCCGTTATTGTTTGCCTTGAATATTGATACCAGGCTTATTGGGTTCTAGATAAAAATCCATCTTGATAAGCTGCATATGCTCATACACACCTGCAATCCTAGTACTTCAGAAGCAGGGATCAGAAGATCACTCTGAGTTTAAGGCCAGTGTAGCCTAAGTAGTGAGTTCTAGGCCAGCCAGGGCTACAGAGCAAAACTGTCTGAAAAAAATCGTCTTGGTGAAAATTGTCTAGATTATTATGTAAATTGATAAGACTTTCTTCACTGGTTTTTTAGCTAACAGTTTGATATTATAAATGAATATGCTTAAGACAATCTTTGCTGAAGTAAATTTTTGGCATTCTGTGTACATATGTGTCTGTATGTGGGTCTTGTGCACACGAGTACAGGTGCACTTGCTCTTCACCTCTGAGCACACCTCCAGGCCCTGCTGAAGTAATTTTAAATGCCAGTATCAGCATCCTGCAGCTGAGTAGTGGCTTTGACTTTTTTCTTACTGTTTGTTCCTCTAAGTTTTCTCTTTTTTTAATAACAGTGATAGTCATGTACGCATGCTTGAAGACTGTGTCCAAGAAACAATTCATGAGCATAACAAGCTTGCTGCAAATTCAGATCAGTGAGTATAATTCAGAGATGAAATAGCTGTCTTTAACGTCACATGATGTGTATTTCATATTTGCTTGGAATAATTTTTACTGTATTTGGTAGCATTTCCTTGATTTTTCTTACTAGCCTAAAGCTATAAGTTTGATCAGATTTTTTTTATTTTCCTTACATTTTAGAATATTTCTTCTCACAAGAAAGGTGCTCAGAATGATAAAATGATATGCAAATTTATAAAGTATATTTGTTTTGAGAGCTCATTATCATACCTTGCTAGGAACTTATAAAATATGCAAGTTGTGGGTGTTATTAATCATTACTCACTAGTTCAAAATGTAAATAGGTTCACTCATTGCATTGTGTGAATTTATTTTTTTAATAATAGCAGTTGAAAAACTGCTTTATACTTGCTTGATACTCACAGCAGTATTTAGTGATGATCAAAACTGTTGGGTGTTTTTTTTCTACATCAGACAGTTCTGCCAGGACACCAATCCTGGGGTGCTTCCGTTCAATTGAGACATCAGCTCGCTAGAGTTACTACAGCACCTGCACATTAAGAGCTCAGATCCTCAGCATTGCATCTCCATCCTTTCAGAACCACTGTCAGTCTGGCTTGCTAGTCATCAGGTGTTCCCACAACCCCATCATGTCAGACTGTGTTAGTGTGTTACAAAGATACAGATGAAGTAGGGGAAGCACCACAAACAGGGCAAGTCCCAAGTGCAGGAGCTTTCACCTCTTGGAGATGGATGTCCTGTTTTCACAGAGGGTGCATGTGTTCACAGGACATCCCTGTGGTGTAATCTCATAAGGAGTGGCTCTATGAGGTGTGGTTTGTTAGAGTGCGGGTGGCCTTGTTGAAGGAAGTGTGTCACTGTGGGGGAGGGGGCTATGAGGTTTCCTATGCTCAGGATACTGCCCAGTGCCTCAGTCAGCTTCCTGTTGCCTACAAGCCAAGTGTAGCCACCATCCCGCTTGCCTGACCGTGCTCCCTTCATGATGATAATGGGCTGAACTCTGCACTGTGAGCAAATGACCCCAATTAAATGTTTCTTTTATAAGAGTTGCCATGGTGATGGTGTCTCTTCAGAGCAATGGAAACCAAAGTAAGACAATCCATGAGCCCTTTGTCTCTGAGACTTTTATGGAGATGTCACACAAGCACGACTGGTTATTTATTTTCTGGCCCCTGTTTCCTTTCTCAAGGATGGCAGGGTAGGGCTTAAAGGTCCCAAGCTTCTAATTATAGCATTGTCTTTCTGTTAATGTCTTCCCCCATGTAGGAACCACAGGTGGAGAATCCCAAGAGTTAGATCATTAGCACAGAGGGGCTACCACCTAGGAGATTCCAGAGGGTTAAGAACCAATGGTCAAGAACCTAGATCCAAGATCAAATAAAGGGTGGAAGATACTGCTGGTGCCATAGTACTTAGGACTTTATAAGGGTTTCAGGAACTCTTATCCCATCTGCTAGGTCAGTAGTCCAAATGTTTACCTGTTACATTACAGCCAATAAGGGCGTGTTTACAGCAGTTGTACTGGACTGCAGTTTAGATTGAGCAGTTACTAATTTTCTTATATGGAATAGGGGCATTGCTATTAGGAGTGAAACTATCCTTAGTAGAAGGGTTCTCAGGTGTTTAGTAATGTCCTTTACAGTTCACATGAGAATGGCTCAGTGTCTCAGTTAGGGTTTCTATTACTGTGCAGAGACACCGTGACCACAGTAACTCTTACGGAGGAAAGCATTTCATTGGGATGGCTTACAGTTCAGATGCTTAGTTTGTTACCATGGTGGCGTGCATGCAGACATGGTGCTGGAGAAGGAGCTGAGAGTGCTCCATCATGATCCACAGGCAACAGAAAGTGAACTGAAGTAGGCATAGCTTGAGCAGAGGAGACCTAAAGCCCACCCCACAGTGACACACTCTCCAACACGGCCACACCTCCAAATAATATCACTCCCTGAGCTTATGGAGGCCAGTTACATTCAAACCAGCACACTGAGTAGGAAACATTTGTTCATTTATTCAGAGTCAGAAAGAACAGAAATGTAGCTAACAGTGAATTATGTAATGTACAGTGTAGAATACATGGATTTTCGTTGAATATGCTACTGTCAGTTTTCTTCTGAATACAAGGCTAGGGAAGGGCTGGTGAGGTGGTTCCAAGTCTGACAACAGGAATTCAGAACCTCTGGTAGAAGGAAAGACTCCCCCATGTTAGTCTCACTTGCATGTGTTCCTAAATAAGTAAAAATACAATTTTAAAAAACAGAAAATTTTTAGTCTCATATTCTTAGAAGTAATCATTTATAGGTAGTGATTAGGATTGCCTGATTTTTGTCCTCAAAAAAAAGTAAAGAAATGCAATATGTAGATACTCATTTTTTTGTGCTAATTACAGAAAATTGTAAGACCTTTCTCTTTGTTGTTACTTTTTAACTTTAAACATTTTTTACTATACAGAGATTGTCACATAGTTGGCTACCTCTCAGCTTCTTACTCCACAGAATGTCTTTTAGTGGCGGTAGTAGTAGAGTTGCCTCAGTGGCTTCAGTTGAAAGCAGGGCCCTGGCACCTACCATCAGGGTGTGCATTATTAAATACACAGAAAAGTCTTGCGTTTCATTTAAATGTGTAATTATTCATTGGGTATTTATACAAGTACAGCAGTTGTGTACCGTGTGGCTGCTTAGCTGGGAGTGTTGGTATGCTCATGGGCTTACACTGTTTATCATGATGAGGTCCAGTAGTTTGCTTGCTGAATTCTTCACAGTAAAAAAAAAAAAAAACCTTTTAAGTGAAAGTTTTTTTTTTTTTTTTAAGTCTCATGCAGATTCAAAAATGTGAGTTGGTCTTGATTCACACCTACCCGGTTGGTGAAGATAGCCTTGTGTCTGACCGTCCTAAAAAAGAAGTAAGTGTGGATGTTCCTACTGCAGAGGACAGGGTTGTGAGCTGGAGTTAGCAGCACTTAGGGTGACAGCAGTTGCCTGATGACATTGCTGGTTTTTCCTGCCAAGAAAGTACTTGAAAGTCTGAAAATACAGAATAGACTTGTAATTACAAACATTACATGTCTCTGTTTTGCCTCATCATCGACATTTATTTTAATATAATGTGTTGCAAGTCTATAAACTCTTTATTCCAGTCTGTGAAGTTTAGTTACTTCAGTAACTTGAATTTTTACCCATTTTGAGAAAACTACATACTAATGAAATACCCTCTGATAACAAAGAAACCAACTGAAACATTCAGGGAAAAACCTACTTTATAACTTTTACTTTAAAAAAAGAAATAAAGATATTGTAAATGAAAAGATAATTTTGTTGGTTAGTAAGTATATTCACATCACATCTTCATTGGTAGTCTGTATTTAGAAATGTAAAGCTGTCCATTTACGTAGTTAACCGTCGTCAATGTATAATAGCATATTCTAACGTTTTGTTTTGCATTTTTTATTTAAACCATGTCCACTGTTACATGAATAACATTTTGTTAGTGTACTGTACTTTTGTTTTTGAGACAGGATTTCTCTGTGTAGTCCACCGGCCTGCCTCTGCCTGGTGGGTACTGGGGCTAAAGGTTAAAGGTCACCACGCTCTCCCTGCTGAGCTTTACAGTACTTTTTGCTACCAGACCTCCTGCTGGTGATGAAGCCAGATCTTGTGGTGATTTTCATGTTCCTTCTTAATTTTATCAGCAGTTTGTATCTCTGTGTGATTTTCACTTCTGTTTTCATATCAATCAGTTAGAACTATCAGCATGTATGTGGTGAGTGCGTGCTAAGTCTAGGTTTTAAGAGGACAGTGACTGTCTGTGCTGTGGTGGACTCATGGCTCACATCATTCCTGGCTTACAGTATAGTAAACAGATTATATATGTTACGGATGCAACTCATTGGTGAAATAATTCTCCTGGCTGGCTTTTACACTCCTCCCCCACTCACCCCCACCCCATGCACATTGTAAAAAGCCACTCGAGACTCAGCACGGGGCTACTGTGGAGTGGTGAGTGCTCTGTGGGTCATCTCTCCTGGGTGCTCTCCTGCAGCTCTCCCCCGTTTTGACCAGTGAAGTCCACAGTGTCCGAGCTGGGCGGCACCTCGCTACCAAGCTGAATGTTCTGGTGCAGCAGCATTTTGACTTGGCCTCGACCACCATCACCAACATTCCCATGAAGGTAGGTGGTCTGCTTGACAGCCCTTTTGTGCTCTGTGATGATTTGCTTGACGTTCCTTATTGGCTTTAATTGAACCTTTACTTTTTCTCCCTGTATTATATTTTGTTTTGCTAGCCCACATTCAGTGTCTTTGAACAGGTCAGTAAATACTGAGAATCAGAAAGAAAGGATCACAGAACAAATGTTGTATTGTCACTGTTTCTAATAAGAACATATCATGTGAGATTTTTTTAAGAACTATGTTCTTACTATTTTTACCAAAATCTATATTTTAAATTATTTCTCTGTGATTCTTTTCCTGAGAGCTGTGTTACTAGATTTCACTGTGTATATTTGAGTGGATCTTTTATTTCCTATGCTTTCATTCTTACCCATCCAAATGTGAAGGTGTGGATAAGTACTAGGTCTGACTAATGAAAAACTCCTCCTGGCTTCCAGTTGATGTAGTGCTCCTCAGGTAAAGAGCCGTGGATATGAGGGCTCAGTTTCAGAAGTAGATTTTCTGGGAATCTGTCACTATTCCTGTTGTCAGGACCAGCAAAATGACTGGCCCATAGTTAGCTTTGAATGAGTCGTTACTGAAATTCAGTCCATACAGTTACTACGCTTACCAAAAAATTCATGGTGACTTTCTTGGAGTCCGGTTTCATTTTTTTTCTTTTTTGCTTCTTTTTTTGGGACAGGGTTTCACTTTATAGTCTACACTGACTTGAAACATGGGCTCTTCCTGCCCTAGCCTCTATAGTGCTGGGATCACAGATGTGAATTACAGTGCCCAGCTTTGTTTTCAGTTCTTTTGCTATCATCCCATGGATACTAAGTTGGATGAGAGAGAACTCTTAGCTTTTCACTTTTCATGTCCTCCCGACCTCATTGGCTGGCTCTTTACTAGGAGTTCTAGGAGAGCCATTAGAGTGGCTTTGGTGTTACACAGTAGTGTAACCAGCCCTAGCTTGTATCTGTGTGTAAGAGACATGCTGGGAAGGCAGAGACAGCTTGCTTGTTGGACCTGACACTTGATCTGTAGTCTGTTCTCTCTGTTAATGGATGATGCCAAAAACAAGCTACTACGCTTGTTTGCTAGTGTTTGCTCCTTTAAACAAGTGGTGTGCATTAACTCACTGCAAGTATTTAAAGATGCTATTGTTTAGGTACTGTTTCTAACAACTTTTTAAGTTTGACTTACATATATTTCAATGATTTTATATTAGGTATACAAACAACTGGCAAGAAAATGAATTTGTGGTTAAACAGATTCAAAATTTCTAGGAGAATCATTTGTGTTAGTTCTGAACATGAAACAGTCATTACCTCAGTGCCTGTGTTCAGCTAATAGTTCTAGAGTTTATTACACTGATGGAATGTGTTGCATCTTTAAATAAGTGACTGGGCAAACCATTCTCTTATTTAGTTAACTGTGGCAGAATGTATTTACCTCACTTTTAGCAAATAAAAAAAAAAAACCATGGTAATTTATGTGATTCTTTTGAAAGCAAACCCAATTTATTAAAATGTCTTACACTTTGCTTAAAGGAAGAGCAGCACGCCAACACATCCGCCAACTACGACGTGGAGCTACTTCACCACAAAGACGCGCACGTAGATTTCCTCAGAAGTGGTAAGAGGCCGACCAAGTGTCCTAGCCTAGCACATAGACTGAGCTCGTCTTTGTCCAGACTCCTCTACAATGTCAACATCATGATTTTTGTCAACTTGACACAAATTAGATCCACCTGGAAGAGGGTATCTCAATTGGAAAAGTGCTTTCATCAGATTGGTCTGTAGGCATGTGTCTTAGTTAGTTACGGTTCCTGTTGCTGTGAAGAGATACCATGACCATGGTAACTCTTGTAAAAGGAAGCATTTCATTGGGGTGGCTTACAGTTCAGAGGCTTAGTCTGTTACCAAGGTGACAGGACACAGTGGCGTGCACGCAGACATGGTGCTGAGAGTGCTCCATCATGATCCACAAGCAGCTTTAGAAAGTGAGCTGAAGTAGGCATAGCTTGAGCACAGGAGACCTACAGCCCACCCCACAGAGACACACTCTCCAACACGGCCACACCTGCTCCAACAAGGTCACACCTCCAAATAATATCACTCCCTCAGCTTATGGGGGCCAATTACATCCAAACTACCACAGCATGTCTGTGGGGCATTTTCTTAATTGCTAATTGATGCAGTAGGGCCCAGCCCACTTTGGGGTCCCTGGGCACGTGGGTCTGGGGTATGTCTGAGAAAGGTAGCCTAGCAGGCCAAGGGAAACAGCCCTCCTCCATGGCCTCTTCCTCAGTTTCTGCCTTCAGATTCTTAATGAGCTCCTGCTTTGGCTTCTGTGATGATGGACTCTAACTGACAAGCGGAAGTGAGCCCGTTACTCCCCCAAGCTCTTTAGGTCACAGTGCTTATCACAGCAGCAGAAAGCAAGCTGGGAGAGTGACCATGAACTCATATTCTGTAAATGAAAGATGAAAGTTTACTTTCATCTCCAAGCTGTGGTTTCCATCACTGTACCTACGTGCTTCAGGGTAGGAGGGAAGAGCTTTAGTAAAGGTCTGTGCTTCTGTGCTTCACTTTCTTTGTTTAAAAATTGCAGATGCTGCAGCAGCATGAATCGTAATATTTCATTGACTCCTAAAGCTGTATGACATTGTAAGGTTTGACGTTGTAGACTGATGCTGATAGGATTATAGGATTGATGTTGAGCAGTGGTGTGCATCCATTATGAAGCATGATTGTGAGCCAGCTGGGGCACTGGTTGCGTGTCTAAGGGATATTCAGATTCGGTGATTGAATTACTAGCTAGAGAGAAACTGCTGTGATTAATGTATCTGCTGATGTTTAGTAAGGGAATGTAGAGAACTTGATGTTGAAAATATAACTCAGCCGGGCGGTGGTGGCGCACGCCTTTAGTCCCAGCACTGGGGAGGCAGAGGCAGGTGGATCTCTGTGAGTTCGAGGCCAGCCTGGTCTACAAGAGCTAGTTCCAGGATAGGCTCCAAAGCCACAGAGAAACCTTGTCTTAAAAAAAAAAAAAAAAAAAAGAAAAAGAAAAAAGAAAAAAATATATAACTCAAGGCGATTGCTAGGAACCCATGAGATGATACCAGCTTTTAAGATTTTTTATTTTGACTCAGAAGAGTGTATAACATAGCCTTGGCTATGAAACTATTTCTTGTCTGTGGAGATGGCATGGTGGGTAAGAGCACTTGCTGTGAGAGCAAAAGGACCCAAGGTCAATCTCCAACGCCTATGAGATGTCTGAAAAGCCACAGTGAGGAGCAGAGACAGGCGGGTCCCATGTGCATAAGTAAAAAGTCTTCATACTCGTACAGAGTGCTCCTGTGGCATTAGGACCTGAGCCCTGTGCCTGTACATTACACAGAGGTGTGCGTAAGTGAATACAGTGTTCATACTCGTGCTGCAGAGTGCTCCTGTGGCACTTAGAGGCTGCATGTGGTTATGATCTGGGAGTTAGGTAAGCCTCACTTGGGTGGGACTGAGCGGGATCTCTGTACGTTAGCCCAGGCATCTATCTCCCTTAAGCTCCATATCTGTACATTCTGCTGCCTGATGTCAGCGCCCCCAGAACAATTGGTGAGCTCTCTGACTGGCACTTAGCACTTTTCAGTGGACATTTCGTCCAGGTGTTTTTGCATTTATGTTAGACGGAAACCTCAAGATCATCTTTGAATTGCCTGACATCCCCACATCAGTTTCCCTTCCCTCCTCTTCTAGTCCCTACTCCACCTCTCCTCTGCCTCCTGCTACCCCCCCCTTCCTGTTCAGAAAAGGGCAGGACTCCCATGGGTCTGGACAAAACATGGCATATCAAATTGTAGTAAGACTAAGCACCTCCCCTTGTATTGAGGCTGGGCAAAGCAGCCCAGTATGAGGAATAGGATCCCAAAAGCCCCACCAGAAGACCAAGCTACACAGCTGTCACATATATGCAGAGGGCCTAGGTCAGTCTCATGCATCCTCCATGGTTGTCAGTTCAGTCTCTGTGAGCCCCTGTGGGCCCAGGAGAGTTGGTTCTGTGGGTTTTCTCGTAGTGTATTTGACCCCTCTGGCTCCTACAGTCCTTTCTCACCCCCTTGTGCAGGGTTCCCACCAGTTGCTGGACGAAGCCTCTCTGAAGACAGTTTGGCTTAGGCACTGATCTATGCATGTAGCAGGGTGTCATTAGGCATCATTTTCTTTTTATGCCAGTCCTGTGTGTTCTATCCTGTATCTCTGGGTCAGCCAGCTTCTGGGTCTAGGAGTTCCAGGCAGTGTCAAGGGTGGCCCACTCTCAAGAATGCCACAGGTCTCAGGCTAGACCAGTTATTTGTTGTCTACTCCCACAGTCTCTGTCTCTCTGACACTTTTTAAATCAACTGTATCATGCTTGATTTCGTCATGTGTCTCAGATACAACCATACTGTATCTTGGCTGCTGTTAGTCGCTCCCTGACTGCAGCCGGTTATTTCCTCACCCGGCCTCCCAGGGAAGAAGGTGAACTGAGAGCAATGCACCGTGTTCTCATGGCTCTGGTGTTGCGCAGACCACGTGGCTTCCTCTTCCTCTCTTTCATTTCTCGCTGTCCTCTGAGAACTTAGCCGACCTTCCCAACTATCTGAAGGAGGCTTCTTCACAGTGTCTAGAGAGGCTCTCGTAGCGCCCTGTAGCCTCTTCTTCAACACTTTGTCAACTCTGTGACCTCAGATTTGTCCACTGTTTGGCTGACAAGTCTGCCCTACGCCCTGCAGGTTCCATGAGGGCAAAGGTGCTGCGCTGTCTTCTCAGGTTTTCACTCAGAACATCGTGGTCCTCTGAGAAGCACACTGGGGTTTACGTGTCATCTTAGACTTTTCACCCTTCTGAGCATTGTCTATACTTAGCATTTATTGGTGTGGGCGGAGAGAGGGTTGCGGTGTTTGAGGCCTGTAAAGCTTTTTTTATTGGCTATTGAAGCAGCAACCTAAATTAATTAAATTGGTGAATGAAACAATAAAATGAAAAATTTGAAGGGACATTAATTATTGATGTTAATTGTAGTTTATATCTATCCTCTACATGGACTTTTTTCCAGACTTTGTAGAAAGAGTGTTCTCATAGAGCTCCTCTCTCTTCCAGAGCTTAAGCTTATTTTGAAAACTTAAAAATTGTCACTCTGAAGGTGGTGACCTCTTTAGTAAAGTTAGTGTTTCTGTGACCTTTCTGAAGGTGATACCCACTCAGGTGGCAGCAGTAGAGAAGGTCCATTTAAAGAGACGGTAACCCTGAAGTGGTGCACACCCAGGACCAACAGCATCGGTGAGTAGACAGGGCCAGGAGGACAAGAGCTCTCTGGCTCGCTCGCTCTCTCTCTTTCTAATTGGGGAATTTTGTTGGTGGAAGGAGAGGGAGAGAGGAGAGACAGACATAGACAGAACAAACTTTGTTGTTTTGAACTGTAGGCTATTTCATTACGTTCTTTCAAATCAGTGTTTTCTTCTATTTCAGAACTACACTATTGCACTGGAGCATATCGAATTTCACCAGTAGATGTAAATAGTAGACCTTCTTCCTGCCTCACTAATTTTCTTCTCAATGGTAATTTTCAATATTCAGTGTCTTAATTGCAATTACTATTAAGTGGAGTCATCAGTGTCACTCTGATCTATTTGCCAAAATTGTTTTAAACTCACACATTTGGAAATAGCCTTAACAAGTTTTGCTAAGGGTCAGAAAAAAGGATTTTCTTTATGACTTCCAGACTATTATATCTTAAGTTTTCCCAACATGGTTTTAAGAATTTTATTGAAGTTTTGGTTTTTAAAGTCTGACTTGGCGCTCTTGGAAGCTGGAATAGCAGACCTTCACCTTGGGCCCACTGAATTACATACTGTATGTGAACTGAGGTTTCTTTGAATGCTTCACCTTCATTGTATCTAAATATTATATTTTCAGTATCGTACCATATGATTCTTACCCAGACCTAAAATTTATGGTTCATTTTATTTATTTACAGCTCAACTATTAACTTCTGTCTTCTAAATTTAAATTTTCAAAGCTCTTCTGGTAGCAAGATAATCTTAAGTTTTGGAACTATTGAGTTTTAAAAATGTCGTTTTTTGGAAGGTTCTTTTCATTGTTAAACAGTTTGATTATCAGAATATGTAAAGTCCAAATTCAGTAGCATTTGGCATGTGAAGTAGAAACTTAAAAACAACTATGCTAGCAAGGTAGTCACTCTGTAGAAGGCATTGAGATCGTGCCTTTCCCTCAAATACTTGCAGCATTAATAACCTGAGAATTTTATTTTAAGTTTCTATGAGGAAATTTTTATGTGAACTTGAGATTGAGTAAAGCATACAAATATGCCATTATAATTACCTTTGGGAAACTATATAATTATGTAAACTTTAAGGATTCTGACAGAAGCTAAGTGTTGGGAATGTGTAGATACACTAGCCTAGCCGTGCTAGGTAAATGTGAGCTGTTTGAATTTTGTTACCAACAGCTTCATCTTGCTTCTGACAGGTCGCTCTGTGTTGTTGGAGCAGCCGAGAAAGTCAGGTTCCAAAGTCATCAGCCACATGCTTAGCAGCCATGGAGGAGAGATCTTTCTGCATGTCCTCAGCAGCTCTCGATCCATTCTAGAAGATCCGCCTTCCATCAGTGAAGGCTGTGGAGGAAGAGTGACAGACTACCGGATTACAGTGAGACTTTGGAAACATGTTTATTTTATGTGTGTTTGGCCTGTTTGTATGTTTGTGCGCTTTGTGCATGCATGGTACCTTTGGGGGCCAGAAGAGGCTGTTGGGTACTCTGGAGCTGGAGTTAAAGACAGTTGTGAGCCATGGTGTGGATGCTAAAATCTAACCTGGGTCTTCTGAAAGAGCAGCTAGTGCTCTGAGCCACTGAGCGTCTCTCCAGCCCTGGTGTACAGCTTTATTATCTGTAGACTTTGTTTTGAGTCAGTTAGCAAGAGTTTTTGGTACATGTTAAGGTTACGGCAAGGCCGTCTCAAAGAAGTGGGTTGTTTCCATAACTGACATCACTGTGTGTCCTCTCTGCTGTATGATACGTTCAGCGACTGGGAATTGTCTGGGTTCTGCAACACTGGAGTTACAGAGAAGAGGGAAGATTAAACTAGTGCTTTCCTTTGCATATATTGATATTTCATGGCTAGTTTTTGAGATGATGGTGGAACTTAAATGTTAATTTATGTATATAACTACACTTGATAAACCACCAAGTATTTTATAATTTAATTATTAGGCTTTTTTGGGTAATTATTTTTAAGGGACTAAAAGCCAATCAGTATCTATTAGAGAAAACTGAGAACATACAAACATCTAAACACCAAACAAAAACCCTAATTTACCTATAATTACATTATTCAAAGATTAACACTCATTATTTTGACGTTCTATCAAAGCAGCTTTTTCATAAGCAAACTGTGCTGTGATTAATGCACGCACATCTGAAAGAAAGCAGTGAAGTCCTAGGAATGAAGTGGGGGCAGGGTGAGCAGTGAGGCGGGGCCCCTGTTAGAGAGAGGGCTGTGCTGACAGTCACAGAGGACATGAGGGAAATGACTGTCAGATGTAACCCGTGCTGCAACACTAGATTAGTTTCTAATTGTGTCTTATCTGGTTATCATTAGGATTTTGGTGAATTTATGAGGGAAAACAGGTTAACTCCTTTTCTAGACCCCAGATATAAAATGGATGCAAGTCTAGAGATCCCGCTGGAACGTGCAAAGGACCAGTTAGAAAAGCACACTCGTTACTGGCCCATGATTATTTCACAAACCACCATTTTCAACATGCAAGCGGTGAGTCTTGTTTTGCTCTTTTCTAGATTAGTGTGTATTTAGAAATATATTTGTAGAAAAATTTTTAAAAGTTTGTAATTGGTGCCATTCCTCAAGCAAGAAAGAAAGCATGTGTTTGTTGTGGCTGAAGAATTAGTGACTCAGGGCAGAAGCAGCAGTTATGGGTCCCCTTCCTGTGGTCCTCGAACCATTAGCATTAAACCAACTTTGTCCTTAACGCCTTGATGCTTGTTTTTCAAGACAGATTTTCTTTCTCTTTTCTTCCTGTTGTTTTTTTAACCTTACAGGTAGTTCCATTAGCCAGTGTTATTGTGAAAGAGTCTTTGACAGAAGAAGACGTGCTAAACTGTCAAAAGACGATATACAACTTGGTTGATATGGAAAGGAAAAATGACCCCCTTCCTATTTCTACAGTTGGTACCAGAGGAAAGGGCCCTAAAAGGTAGTGCTGTTTTCTTCACACATCATGCTTACTTAATGGGTGTTATTTTGTCAGATGATTCTCCATGTGCACATTGTCTGAGGGGATGGATGAGTGTGTACATATAGTATAGGTACGATGGAGACATAGGAAAGTAGGCACTGCTTCAATATAACTTGGAATTCCACCATTAACTATGGGTAAAAGGAAATAAACATGTCTCTACTTCTGTCTCCTTTGCCGTAGCAGGTGGGGTCAGTAGCTTTAGCGTTTGGATGTGTAAACACAAGGAGCGGTTCTGAGAACGCCTTGTCCGTTAGCGTTTCGTGTGTGAACACAAGGAGCGGTTCTGAGAATGCGTTGTCCGTTAGCGTTTCGTATGTAAACACAAGGAGCGTTTCTGAAAACGCCTTGTCCGTTAGCGTTTCGTGTGTGAACACAAGGAGCGTTTCTGAGAACGCCTTGTCCGTTAGCGTTTCGTGTGTGAACACAAGGAGCGTTTCTGAGAACGCCTTGTCCGTTAGCGTTTCGTGTGTGAACACAAGGAGCGGTTCTGAGAATGCGTTGTCCGTTAGCGTTTCGTGTGTGAACACAAGGAGCGTTTCTGAGAACGCCTTGTCCGTTAGCGTTTCGTGTGTGAACACAAGGAGCGGTTCTGAGAACGCCTTGTCCGTTAGCGTTTCGTGTGTGAACACAAGGAGCGTTTCTGAGAACGCCTTGTCCGTTAGCGTTTCGTGTGTGAACACAAGGAGCGGTTCTGAGAATGCGTTGTCCGACCTTTCCTCCAGAGACGAGCAGTACCGCATCATGTGGAACGAGTTAGAAACGCTTGTCAGAGCCCATGTCAGCAACTCCGAGAAGCATCAGAGGGTCCTGGAGTGTCTGATGGCGTGTCGGAGCAAACCCCCCGAAGAAGAGGAGCGGAAGAAGCGAGGGAGGAAGAGGGAGGACAGGGAGGACAAGTCGGAGCAGGCGGCGAAGGAGCATGGGCCGGAGAAGCCGCGGCCAGACTCAGACAGGTGACTGGTTCTGTTAGCTGGCGCCTTTGCCGTGGCACACACACCCAGTCCATCCAACGCAGGCTTGTCCATCTGTACCTGCACTTTTATTAGACACAGCATCTTTTTACTTTAGGGCAAAAACTGTGTTAATTTTTCCTAACTAGTTCCTGGCTATTATTATGACGATTGATGCCAGTGTGCACTATGACTATTGTAAAATTCAAAAGTATAATTTTATGTTGAGTGATTTGCCTAGGCATTTGTCCCAAGATCCCATCCTAAAAGAATGCTCTGCCTTATGTTAGAGACAGGCCACAGTTGAGTGGTCACAGCAAAGTGTGGAAGGCACAATCTTACAGGAATTAGGTGCAGGCTGCCCTTTGGAGCAGATGAACTCACAGTCCTAATTCTGACATCATTCCAGAGCTGCATACTGCTTCCCCTTAGTGACATCAAGGTTAAAGTTATAAAAACCATAAAGAGTCATAAAATGTTAGAATGTGGCCAGCAGATGGCTCGTGCAGTAAGAATGGTTGAGGCCCTGGGTGAGAACTGACTCCTGTAGGCTGCCCTCTCACCTTTGACCTTCACACACGCCATTGTGCATTTATTGTCCCCACCCCCAATTAAAAAGTTTTAAAGGTTAACACATATCATAAATGTATCACCTTCTATCTCCTTGCTACCAATCAGGCAAGACAGTTAGGTAAGTATTGTAGTGGCATTATAGAAAATTCCAAACACACATACCTGTATAACAAACAAATGGGCTCTGCCTTCACAGTTGCTAACTTGTAGCAGACCTCTGCTCACACACACCAGTTCCCACATCTGCTGCCGTCACCACTGCTCTCTAGAAAGGGCATTGAGAGTAGCTCTGGAAGCCATTCACTCACTACCAGACAGGTGGAACACTTGGCGTCTCAGCAGTTTCAACTGTAGGAAAAGGAAAAAAACTACTGTGGCCCCAACTGACCTTCAGCATACGACTTGTGCATGTCTGAGACGTGCTTATCTTACTGAAGAAGCCTACTAAAAGCTGGAGTACGGCCTTTAACCCCAGCACTTGTGAGCTTGAAGTCAGCCTGGTCTGT
This sequence comes from Cricetulus griseus, assembly GCF_003668045.3. Taxonomy (NCBI): domain Eukaryota; kingdom Metazoa; phylum Chordata; class Mammalia; order Rodentia; family Cricetidae; genus Cricetulus; species Cricetulus griseus. The sequence goes on from NC_048601.1 coordinate 3,138,433, forward strand.
GCGATGAGTTTCAGGCAGCCGGGCCTGTATAGTGAGATCTTACCTGAAGAAAAAAATAACTTTAGAGTGAGGCTCCCAAGTAATGAAACCTAAATACATTCCCCATTACATAGACCACACCACACATGGCAATAAGTCATAATCTTATTTGTAATTTGAATACATTTCTTTTCCTTGTTTTTAAAATGTGAAACGTCTTTTGGTTATTACATTGTTTCTAACTTTTAAATATTAACTTAAATTCCTGTCTGGTTTAGTTTTCCTTTTTATCTTACTAATCCCTGAACTGTGACTGCTATAAAGGGAAGTAAAGTTGTGTTGAACTCATTAAATTCTTTTATATGAGTTTTAGATTCTTTTGTGAGATCAGATATTTTATGAAAACTGATATACAGATAGTGTACTTACTGGGCAATTTACAGACTTGTAAATTAAACTTGGCTTCATTATCTGTCTCTGCAAGGTTGAAAGGTATTTTAGAACGAGGGAAAGAAGAGTTGGCCGAAGCAGAGGTTATAAAGGACTCACCTGATTCCCCAGAACCACCAAACAAAAAGCCCCTTGTTGAAATGGATGAGACGCCACACATGGAAAAGTCTAAAGGTGAGGATAGCCCCCGGAGCCAGGCAGTTTTCAGCAGAGCTCTTGTGTGCAGTATCACTTGACACTGTCTGTGAGAGAGCTCCTGATGTCTAGACACCAGACAGGAGACTCCGTTCACAGCCTTGGAAGGGAAGACATTTGTAACATTTAAAAAAAAAAAAGAAAAAGAAAAAGGAGGAGGGGGCTGGAGAGATGGCTCAGAGGTTAAGAGCACCAGCTGCTCTTCCAGAGGTCCCGAGTTCAATTCCCAGCACCCACATGGTGGCTCACAACCATGTGCAATGAGATCTAGTGCCCTCTTCTGGTGCGCAGGGATATATGCAGACAGAAACTGTGTGTATAATAAATAAATCTTTAAAAAAAAAAAAGGAGGAGGAAAAGAAGAATAGTAACAGTATTCTCTATAGTGAAGGCTTTGAAAACAAATGCTTTGTGTGAAGTCTGTAGGAAAGGAATTGTAAACTAGAAAAACTAGAAGCTTAAATCTACTTGAGCCTGAAGTGCCAGGTGCTGCTTACGGAGACAGACTCCCCTCAGCCCTTTGTCATTACATTTTCCCCACTCATGAGCAAAGTCAGGGGTTTGATTCTGACACTTGATTCCCATACATCATGGTGTGTTGTTCATAATTCTCTTCTACATACAGCGCTGTCTTGTCCCTGCTCTCCCCTCAACGGTTCCCTCTTCTCCCAAGTCACTGCCTTCCACTTTCATGTATGTTTGTACATACACATAAAAAGTCTGTAGATTGTATATGTGAGAAGAAAGGTGTGTGCTGTCGTCCCTCCACCCAGCTCTTGGTATCCAGCGAGGAGTGTGGTGATGCTCATTTAGTGCTAAACTAAGATGGGTCCTGACCGAGCTTAAGTAAAGATATTGTTATAAACCATATTTTTACCATAAAACTTTCCATCTTATTTATAGGCTGAGAAGCTTAATTTCCTCCTGAAGTAATTCTAGGTCTAAAAGGATGGGACTTGGACTCAAGTTCCTGATGTCCTTCTGGGCCTCAGTGTCCTTGGAGATCACCTGGGCTCAGGTCACTCTCTGGCGCCTGTGCCTGTGTGTCCTGGACAAGAGCAGGGCGGCCTCACGTGCTGTCTGTTGGCAAGTCTTGCTAGGAGCAGGCTTGGGACACACTGACGCTTCAGTTCCCCGGTTTCCTTGCAGTTGGGACTCCGAGGTCACCTTGATGGTCCTCTGGTGTCTGCCTGCTGTGGGACGACCCTTTTGTGCACCGTGAGGGTGTGCTGCTCTCATTGCTCCAATAAAGAGCTGACTGCACAGTAGCTAGGCAGGAAGAGGTCAGGTGGGAGAGCCAGTCTGAGAACTGGGAGGGAGGCTGGAGTCTGGAGCAGGAGCAGGAGAAGCAAGACCTGTAGAAGATGAGGTAACGAGCTGTGAGCCAGGAGACAGCACATACAGTAACAAATACAGACTAATTTAAAATGCAAGAATTAGCAAGTAACAAGCCTGAGCTATTGGCCGGGCACTTATAATTTATGGTAAGTCTGTGTGGTTATTTGAGAACTGTCCGGTGGGAAAGAAAAGTCTAACTACATATGGCACCCAACATGGGGTGTATTTCTTATAGTTTCTATTACTTCATATGTATGTTGAGGCTTCTGTTAACAAAATTTAGACTAGAATAAGTTTTGATATATAAAGAGAAGAAACAAACCATGGAAAACAGAAAAGAGAGATGCAGAGTTCTGTACTATAGACCCATCCTTGCTTTGTGCTGGAGTCATCACAGGAACCACTCCCATTCAACTTAGATTAGTCTCAGAATCACGAGGAGACGTGGAGAGGAGAACTTGCTGTACTGAGAAAAGGTACCGAGCCACATAGCAGAGCGAAGATAAGAAATGTGGGTTAATTTAAAATGTAAGAATTAGCTAGTAACAAGCTGGAGCTGTTGGCTGAGCACTTATAATTAATAAGTTTCTGTGTGGTTATTTTGGAACTGGATGGTGGAAGAGAAAAGTCTGTCTCCATCTATCTGCCCCTCAGGCTGTTGCCAGAGTTAGAAATGTTAGGATTTAAATCAGTGTCCACTGACAAATTATAGACCTCACGTGTCAGATAGACCACTGGATTAGAATGAGAAACTGAGATAGTCTTTTTTGTCCTTTGCAGTTCCATACATGTATAAAGTGTATCTGAATCATACCCCAGTTGCTGCTGCTCTCTCCCCACATGTCCCCCTCCCACCTTCATGGCCCCCATTCTGTGTTACAACCGAAGTCATTGTGTCTGTTGTGATCAGCCTCGTTCCTTAGGCCTGTTTGATGTGTTCTGGGGAGGACTCGCCCCCTCCATCCTCCCAAGCCAGCTGGGTGCCTGGTGGATACACTGCCCTCAAGGCTGGTTCTTCTAAGTGCCCTGTGCACTTTTCTGGCGTGGTGCAGTGCCTGAATAGTGTAAAGTGAACAACTGAAGTGAGAGTTAAGTCTGACATTTAACTTTTTCTCTTTCTGCTCTAACACCAGGGCCAATGTCCTTATTATCCTTGTGGAGTAACAGAATCAACACTGCCAATTCCAGAAAGCACCAGGAGTTTGCTGGACGTCTGAACTCTGTCAATAACAGAGCTGAGTTATATCAACACCTTAAGGAGGAAAATGGGTTTGTGTAATTTCCTGTGGAAACTGCTTTGTCGATTGTTAGTCCCGAAATGCAAACTGCTTGCTCGTGGTCAGCAGTTTTTCTTTAAACTGCTATTATGAGCTAATCTCTTTCTCCTTAACCTGTGAGACCCTTGGTGCTCATAAAAAGGCCCATAATTATGAAAGTGTCTGCTGCTTATAGCATTGTTTTCAGGGGGAATCACACATGGGATCTATGTTAAAGTGTTAGAATAGAATAAATTTCAGATGTCGTTATTTTAATCAGTTTTAAGGAGATATCCTCCTACAGTATATTGTTAAAGGAATTTTTTTTGTAGGACTGTTAGACTAAATGGAGGAGATGGGAGAGTGGGGGGTCTTAAGGAGGCCCCCTTATCTTCACAGGGGGTCTTAGGGAGGCCCCCCTCATCTTCACAGGGGGTCTTAGGGAGGCCCCTTCATCTTCACAGGGGGTCTTAGGGAGTCCCCCTCATCTTCACAGGGGGTCTTAGGGAGGCCCCTTCATCTTCACAGGGAGTCTTAGGGAGTCCCCCTCATCTTCACAGGGGGTCTTAGGGAGGCCCCCTCATCTTCACAGGGGGGTCTTAGGGAGGCCCCCTCATCTTCACAGGGGGGTCTTAGGGAGGCCCCCTCATCTTCACAGGGGGTCTTAGGGAGGCCTCCTCATCTTCACAGGGGGGTCTTAGGGAGGCCTCCTCATCTTCACAGGCTCTGCTTTCTCTCATGTGTACAGTGAGGAGGTTGGACTGACTGGAGGACCCCGAACTTCAATCCCTTTCTTAAAGTGCTCACACTCTCCTGTTGTGAATAGGTTAGATTTTAGTTCCAATGGGTAAAAGTAGGTAAAAAAAAATACAGATTTCTAGTGAATGTTTTAATTTAACATCTCATTTTACCCCTTCTAAACTTTTCAGGATGGAGACAACAGAAAATGGAAAAGCCAGCCGTCAGTGAAGAGTGACTGGAGAAACTAAGTTTAGTATATTGCAAAAATATTTTGGGCAGAATTTGATATAAGTACTTTTACAGCAAGATTATATAGCTATGTTGCCTGGACTTGTTTTTACATTTGTAAAGAATTTCAACAAATTATCTTTTTTGTACTAATTCTAAGATTGGCAGAGTCAAAATATATACATTTGAGATTTGTCCTCCCAAATCACAATTTATTTTATGGTAAAAGGTGTTCCCTCTGGAAATGTTTTTTAAAAAAAATTCTTAGGCTCCTCTTTGCCAAATAAAACTATTAAAATGTATGAAATGCAAAGTATTGGAGTGTTGCTTTATGAAAAAGATAATTACTCTCAGTTGTAACAATGTATAAAACTCATCAGAATTTAGTGAGATTTGTAGTATTCAATATTGGATCTTATCTGTCTGTGTGATGTGTGGGGAGTACTTTCCCAAGGAGACTACTGGCTTGGTTTGTTCTTTAATGCTTTGCCTTTGTCTGCACTTGAGGGAGTTTCAGGCAGTCCCTGTGACGTTACATTTATCAGTTTGATATCCTTCTACATCTTTTCTGTTTTTTGTTTTGTTTTTTGAGACAGGGTTACCCAGGTGACAGATCTCGGCTTCAGCAGCATGTAGACACAATCCAGAATCACATTTCAGCTACAACAGTTTGTATTTGCTAGAAGACAAAGTGTATCTTACCTAAATCATATCTCTGAAGATTCTGTAATGCATCCAGATATAACACTCAATTTAGATGTTTATTGCAAACAGACCCTTCTCCCCAAATTCAAAATGAGTGTCAGTTTCCACTCAGGTTGTCTTCAGTTGGGAAGAAGTTCTGGGGAGTTGTCACAGAGTGAGCTGCACGCTAGGTGTTGTGCAAACTACACATTTCATTTTGTCTTTACAATCAGTGCACTGAGGTGATCTATAAAGGGAAAGTAATAGAGCTAGGTTTTGAGCCTCGGGCTTTCACTATTGTTAGTGAATTTTTTAAAAAGGATCTAAATTTTAGTGTATGCAAGTGTTTTGCCTCATGTATGTATGTATGCTCTGTGTTTGCTCGCTGCCCCCTAGAGGCCAGAAGTTATATCAGGTACCCTGAAACTATAATTACAGATGGTTGTGAACTGTTAAGCAGTGCAGGAACCAAATCCAGGTCTTCTACAAGAGTAGCCGATGCTCTTAACTGCTGAGCCATCTCTCCAGCCCTTTGTTTTGTTTTTTAAAGATTTTAAGTAGTATTTTATCTTTGACAGCCTCACATGTGTACAATGTCTTTTGGTCATACGGGCTTCCTGCCTCATTTCGTTTTTGTTTTGTTTTTTGAGACAGGCTTTCTCTGTGGCTTTGGAGGTTGTCCTGGAACTAGCTCTTGTAGACCAGGCTGGTCTCGAACTCACAGAGATCCACCTGCTTCTGTCTCCCAAGTGCTGGGATTAAAGGCGTGCACCACCACCGCCCCAGCCCCTCCACTCTGTGTGTGTGTGTGTGTGTGTGTGTGTGTGTGTGTGTGTGTGTGTGTGTGAGTGAGAGTGTGGGGGCGGGGCAGAGGTGGACCCATAGCTGCTGGGAGTTGATGAGTGCGGTGACTATACAAGAAAAGCATGTTTCACCAGACTCCTCTCTGCCCTGTAGCTCTTAGACGCCTCTTCCATGATGTCCTGAGTATTGGCAGTGGCTGACACACATTGGTAGTCCCAGCACTGGAGAATCTGAGGCAGGAGGATGACTAGTTTGAGTCTGTTCTGGGCTACATTGTGAGAACCTGTCTAAAAACAACAAAAATCCCATCATTGACAGTAATCAGCTTTTGCCAACATCTTCCCAAATAGTGTTCAAGCTGAATTTGGCTCTCAAAAGCATTCGAGTGGTCCCACTGAGTCCCTTGTACTGTGTGTGTTACTTACACCTTTTATTTTGTGTTTCTGTGAACCTTGCTGGTGTATTGACTGAACTCTGTCAGAGGCTTCTTCATGTTAACTCCTAGACCAGAAACCTTGTAAGCAGAGGACACAGTCTTCTGATGGAGACGCTCACTAAATGGAGGAATGCAGAGAGAAGAACAGACCCTGCAGTGCTTCGAGTGGGGGCACTTTATAAACCATGGGCTGCTGTGGGGGCAGCTGGCTGGTTCGGTAGTTTCACAAATACATTGAGATTGTTTTAGAAGCTAAAGGCAGCTTTCTAGAGGACATGTTCTGAATTTTAGGTTGAGGAAGAAAAGCAAATGACAGTTATCTCTGTTTTTAAAGTTTCTTGAAGAAGGGCAGGGCAAATGGCTGCAGTGTCATGAAAAACTGGGTATGAGCCCCAGCATCCACATAAAAGCTGAGTATGCAGTGAGCACCCACAGGGAAATGGCAGCTGAAACGGCAGTAAACTCCAGGTTCAGTAAGAAATGTCTGAAAAAATAACATGGGAGCCGGGTGTGGTGGCATGTCTTCAATCCCGGTACTGGGCAGGCAGTTCAAGGACAGCCAAAACGACTTAGAGAATGCTGTCTCAAAAAATTAGAAATAAAAATAATGTGGGACATGGCAGGAGATGACAGCTTCTGGCCACCTTCTGTTTACATGCAGTTGGGCACATGTGCATGGAGGGGACTTGTGGAAAAGAAGCCGTTCAGCAGGGGAGAGAAGAGAATTGGGAGGGATTATGATCATAGTAATATATAGATATATAGTAATATATATGCATGAGTTGTGGGCAAATACATCTAAAAACTGCAAAAAACAAGGCTATAAAAGAAGTAGAAAAAGAAAAGTCTGTATGACCTTGGATCATGCAAACAATTCCTAGGATCTAAGGGTTGCATAATGACTAGAATGGTTGCTTCCAGCTGGCACTACTGAGCGCTGGCAGGAAAACTGGGACTTTCATGCACAGTTAATGAAGTTACCAAATGCCTGGGCTACTGTGAAAAGGCGAAGAGAATCAAACTGATCATCAATGGAATGAAGTGTTTACTGGATTTCTCCAGAGTCTCTAGTGGTCCTGTCATTGTCCACTGTCGTTGGGAGCCCTTTGTATGCACTGTAACAATTGCTCAAGCACAGTAACCACCCTGTTTCTATACAGTCAGGACTGACAGGAGCAGGAACAAAGCAACCTTGGCAGTACAGTGAGCCAGAATGTGGGACAGGCTTGTAAGCTAGCATTTGGGAGGCTACGGTAGGAAGACGGTGAGTTGGAAGCTGGTCTGTTGTCCTTATCTTGAGAGTAACAGCTTTAAATGTTTGAATTTTTAAAGTATCTACTTTAACGTTTGCTATTTGTTCATTTAAGTTGTGGGGCTGGAAAGAAAGCCTAGGACCTCTGATTTGTAGGAAACCTTTCCCTCCCTCATTTGCTCCCCTTTGTTGTTTTGTTTTTGAGAAGCATTTATTTAAGTTCAAGCTCCCAAGTGCTAGAACTGCAGAACTGTACCACCATGCCTGGCTTCTTGCTTTCTTTTAACAGGAAATTCCCCCCCCCCTTTTTTTGTTTGTTTGTTTGTTTGTTTTTCGAGACGGGGTTTCTCTGTGTAGCTTTAGAGCCTAGCCTGGCCTCGAACTCACAGAGATCAGTTTGCCTCTGCCTCCTGAGTGCTGGGATTAAAGGCGTGTGCCACCAACACCCGGCTTGGAAATTCCTCCTTTTAAATTGCTTTTTTCAGGTATTTTACTCCAGTAATAGAAACATGACTAACACACAGTCATGTTAATACTATTTCTTCCTTATTCCTTTACGTCATTACCTTGTTCTGGAATGATAATTAGACCTCACTGTTTTGTGTTTGTATGCTCACATGTGAAGGTCAGAGGACAATTTGTGGGAGTCAGATCTCTCCTTCCTCCTAGTGGGTTTTAGGATTGAACTCTGATCATCAGACTTGGCCCTGAGCCAGCTTGCTGGCTCTAGCTCTCACTCTTTCAACTTTGGATTCATATTTTCATCTATATGGGATATATTCAGAATTCCTCTGTGTCTGTCTTCCCATTTGTAAATTCTCTCTTCCGGTGTAGATATTTCTTTCTTCTGTGATCACTCCTGTCTACTCATACTTTAACTTTTGACTTCTAAACATTCTGTTTGGTTACTTTAAAAAGTGTCTCGGGTTAGTGGTGGTACACACCTTTAATTCCAGCATTGGGAAACAGGCAGGTGGATCGATAGGAGTTCGAGGCCAGCCTGGCCTACAGCGTGAGTTCCAGTACCTCCAAGGCTACACGGAGAAACCCTGTCTTGAAAAAAATAAATGTTTTACTATTTAAGATGCCTTGCTCTTTGCCTGCAGTGTCCGACCTTTAAAGATGGTGTAGTTGCTTAATCATGTGTGAACTGGGTTCAAACCTGGGTCCTTTGCAAGACTCGAAGGGCAGTGGGGGGGGCATTTTTTTTGACTGCTGAGCGTTTCTCTAGCCCCAAGGTTTGGGATTCTTGGAACCATAATTTGTGACTTACGTCCCACCAATCATTTGTGGAACAATATTACTACTTTGAGCAAAGTTTTCAGCTTAAATATTTTAATAGACTAGTAGGGGTTTCCCTGCCTTTATTATTTTATGTGATATTGTCATGCCTGAGAACTATGCATTTGGTCACAAAAAAAGATTCCCCCCCCCAAAAAAAAAAAAAAAAAAAAAACCTCATAATGTTTTAAATAAGTTAACAGTTTTGTGTTGGGCATTCATAAGTATTGGGGCACATGTGGTTGGTAGGCCATGGATTAGACGTGACTTCTAGAGATTTATGTAATAGTCTGCTGGCCTCCCTCCCCTCCCTCTGTACTCAGGGTTGACCTCAGAGACTCTTGAATGCTAAGCAATCGATTCACCACTGAGCTGCCATACAATTCAGATCCAGTTTAACTGAAGGAGGTCAGTTTTTACAACCCAAATGGGTCTGTGTCTGTAAATAGTTCTAAATAAAGGGTGTGTATTGCCCATGGAACTTGACCCCTACTGGGTCTACATTGCAAGATCTAGGCGAGCCAGGGCCTCATTGTGAGACCTTGTCTTTAAAACCAAAACAAGAGCAGTAACAACAAAAACCCACCAGAGGAAAGCCTCACTCTCACCTCCTACTTCCTATCTGTCACACAGCTCACTGTTTCTTCTAGACTGGGTGAGGCCTAGCACCACACAAACAAAACAAAAGCAGTCAGCACTTTGACTCACTGCAGACTGCTGCTGGACAGCCCTGCAGTATGGGGGAAGCCGGGAGCTACATAGAAAAGTGTCCTGTGTGCAAGGGGTGGAGACAGACTGGTGTAGGGATATATTGTTTATTATCTAATAAAGCTTGCCTGGACATCAGAGTGCAAAGCTAGCCACAGCCATAGAAGCTGGACAGTGGCCACACCTTAATCCCAGGAGACAGAGGCAGATGGATCTCTGAGTTCAAGGCAACCCTGGGCTACATGAGAGTGAATCAGTCTAAAAGAGAAACAGAGTTTACGCCTTTAATCCCAGACCTAGAGAGAGTATAAGGAGTTCAGTGAAGTCTCAGGAGCAGTCTGGGATTTGGTGGGGGGCAGTGCAGTTTGGAGATGAAATCTGAGGTTTGGTGGATCACCCTTCTGTCTGAGCAATGGTAGAGGTGGTGAGAGCTCTCAGATGACCACTTTGCTTCTTTGATCTTCAGCTTGACCCCAATATCTGTCTCTGGGTTTTTATTATTCGTTCTACAGACTGGGAAACAAGGCAGCCCCTCCCCCACCACATAGTCCTGCAGGAGAAGCCGCTCATCTTTAGAGTTTAATGGGTGCCAGTGACATCCATGGGTATTGGGGTTCAGTGAGTAACTCCAGAGGGGTTCTAGGTTCTTTTGTCCCTAAATAAGGAATTGGACAGAGGGACAAGCAAAGTGAGAGAATGTTTTGGTAATTAGGAATTACATTAAAATAAACAAGTAAAATGAAAAATATATTACAACATCAGAAAGTTAATAAATTTAAGAAAAGAAAGAAAATGTCAAAGCATTTTCTACAGTTCCTAGCTTGGGTGGAGAGAAACTTGTTTGGCAGGGTGTTAATGGTCTGGCAGGAAGTGTTTTGTTTGTATTCAAATAAGCGTGGAAACTCTGGCTGAGGGTTAACAGTTGCATACCTCAGGACCTTTAGATGACCATGTAACATTGGGTTTGCAAATGAGAATAGGCCCTTGAGTTTGTATCTTCATACACGTGCTCGAGCATATGTGTATACATACATACATACATACATACATACATACATACATACATACATACATACATACACACACACACCATCTTGTTTCTGATGGTGACTTATCCCAAGCCAGCTGGAAGTGGGTAGAGCCTGGTCACCTAACTGACTCTTTCTCTTGCAGTTGGCATTGCTTACTCTCCTCTCCCAGCTCAGTCCATTCCTTTCCTTCCTCTCCCTCCCTCCACCCTCTCTCCCTCCCTTCTTACCTGTCCCTCCCTCCCTCTTTACCTTGCTCCCTCCTGCCTGCCTGCCTTCCTCTTTCCTTCTCCTTTCCCCTTCTCTCTCTTTCTCTGCCCTCCCTCTGTTCTCCCCAGTCCATCCTCCTGCTTTTCTCCCCATCCCTCCTTTGCCTAGGGTCAAATTCAAGGTACTTTACGGACTAAACAAAGGCCTACCCTGAGCCACACCCCCAGCCCTCTCCTTATTTCTGGATGGAGCCTTCCTGTTTTCATAAGTAAGCCTTTTTCTTGTTTATTTGACCTTATTGCTTAAAAGAGCAACCACTGTTGTCCCCAAATGCTTTAAGTTACAACACTTCTTCAAAGAGATTGGCTTCAAGGTTGCCCTAACCCAGTTTGAGCTTGCTGCTCTCTGGGGTGGAGATCCTCAGGTCACATTGCCTGGGATACACAGGAGCCTCTGTGGGCATGGTGCACACAGAAGGACTATGACAAATATATATTGAGCAGTGATTACTACTGAGAAATATCCTACTTCATAGACTATTGATCAATTCTGTAACAGAAGTAATTGGGGTGGCATTTGAGAATAAAATCTAAAATTTTTTCCTTGCTTGTTAAATGAAACATGCAGTGTAACAAGAAAAAATAAAAAGACCCAAAAACTGATATTGGGGTTCAAACTTCAAGCTGAATATCAGAAAAGCAAAGCAGCCAGCCCCTTTAACTCGTGCTGAAGGGGTTGATCCACACACGAGTTCTTCACCAAGCCTCAGTCTGTAACCTTCGCCTCAGCATGGCTAGAGAGTGAATGCTTCTCTGAGACCTTGCTTCTGTTTTATATACTTCCCTAATGTTGGGATTAAAGGTGTGAGCTCTAATTCTCTTTTAGACTAATTCACTCTTGTGTAGATCTGGATGGCTTTAGACTCACAGAAATCCATCTACCTCTTAATCCAGAGTCCTGGGACTAAAGGTGTGTACCACCACCTAGTTTCTGGCTGCTGGGATTAAAGCAGTTGCCTTTCCAAAGAACCCGGGTTCAATTCCCAGCACCCACATGGCAGCTGACAACTGTCTGTTCCTCCAGTTTCAGGGGACCAATGCCCTCTTCTGGCCTCTGTGGGCACCAGGCACACGCGGTACACAGGCATACATGCAGGCAAAACACCACATATAAGAATCAGTAAATTAAAGAAAAACAGCCCCATAACACAGGAAACTATTATTATCATTACAATTAATTCTTTTGGTTACAATACAAAGACCTGGGTTTCACGGTGACATTTTTATGCATAAATGTCAACAAATAGAAATTAGGGTATAGTCAGGTCACACAGGGGAGAGACTCAACGTTCTGCTCTGACTGAATATAGAACCCTGGGCTTACTGCTTTTATTCTAAGCAGGGACTTTTCATTTCTTAGGTGAGTACATTTATTTTTTAGGGTGAAGTTAATCCCTCCTTCCCTCCTTTCTTCCCTCCCTCCCTGTCTCTAGTGCTGAGGATCTAGCTCCCTACCTTCTCCATAAATTTTTTTGGAAATGAATTCTCCCCTTTCTCCTCCCCTCTCTTTCTCCCTTTTCTTCCACACTGGGGATTGAACCCATGGCTACACACGTGGTAGGCAAGTACTCTACCATCTAGCATGGAGCTATGCCCCAATCCCGGTTTTACTTTTCATTTTGAAACAGTCACCACACTCAGTTGCTTAGGCTATCCTAAACTCACTCTGTAGCCCTGACAAGCCTTGAGTTTGTGATTATCCTCCTGCCTCCACCTTCTGAGCTCCTATGGGCACAGCAGACCTTGCTGGGGATGAACTAGAAGCAGTGGCCGGGCACGACATCCATGTGTCTACCCACCCTGCATCTTTCCTGTCACCAGGTTTGTCCCTCTGTGGCAAGATGACAGCCAAAGTTGATGTAGACCTAGAAGGTCATTGGGTGGGTGTGGTTCCACCATGGCTGTCACTCACCTACAGATCCACCCTAAATAAAATCATCATAGATACGCCCTGGGTTCACAATTCCCAGGGTACTGATGAAACAGTGTTCATGCCCAAAGCCTCCTTAGGCCACAATTAGCTTTTGGGGAAGGAGCTTTGCGTAGAAACAGGTCCTGCGTGACAGAGAGCCTTTAGTCATGTATGTACATGACAAGAGCACCACCTTCCACTCCTAAAAGGGTGGCTCTCCTGATGCACTATCACTATGAGACCACCGGTGTTCCGAGGAAAGTTCTATTTCAGTTACTGTTAGAACTCTTTTTTTTTTTTTAAGATTGTATTTATTTATTATATATACAGTGTTTTCCATATATGCTTGCACACCAGAAGAGGGCACCAGATTTCATTACAGATGGTTGTGAGCCAACATGTGGTTTCTGGGAATTGAACTCAGGACCTCTGGGAGAGCAGTCAATGCTCTTAACCACTGAGCCATCTCTCCAGCCCCTGTTAGAATAGAACTCTTGGGTCAGTTTGATTCATGAGTTCAGGAGATGGACAGAGGGAATGGACTGCCATGGTTTGCCCTTTGACCTTCACAAGTGAGGCATGACACTTACACCCACCTATGCCCCAACAAATAAATAAATAAATAAATGCAAAAAAATAGTAAGATTTTTTTATTTTATGTGTTTGTGTGGTGGTTTGAAAGAAAATGGCTCTCAAAGGGAGTGACACTGTTAGGAAGTGTGGCCTTGTTGGAGGAAGTGTGTCACTGTGGAGGTGGGCTTTGAGGTTTCATATATACTCAAGCCATGCCCAGTGAGAGAGACCACTTCCTGTTGCCGTGAATCAAGATGTGAGGACTCAGCTCAGCACCACATCTGCCTGCCTCCCGCCTTGCTTCTCACCAGATGATACTGGACTAAACCTCTGAAACTGAAATTAAATGATTTCCTTTTTAAGAGTTACATAGTGTCTCTTCCAGCAATAGAAACCTAACTAAGACTGTGTGAAGTTTTATTTTGTATATACGTGTGTATATGTCATATGTTTGTCCAGAGCCCACAGATGCCTGAAGAGGGTATCAAATCTCCTGGAACTCCAGTTAAAGAGGGTTGTGAGCCACCAAGTGGGTGGGGATTAAACCCAGGTCCTCCGAAGGAACAACCGGTGTGTTTAACCACCGAGCCATCTCTCCAGAAGAAACCCTCCCGCCTCTGTTGGAAGTAGACCAATAAGGAGAACTGACAGGTGTGGTCTCACTTACCATTCACAACTGTGTATGATTATCCACGCTTTTCCTTCACAGGTGAGAACAAAGGAGCTATGTAAAATAAGGCTGCCCCATGCTCAAAGGGCTCTGGACTCGAAATGCTGGAGTTTGAATCCCTGTCCCTCTCACCTCAGAATTTGATTATTGATTGACTGATTGAGACAGGGTCTGGCATAACCCAGGCTGGCCTGAAACTCACTACGTAGGTGAGGATAACCTTGAGCCTTCTGGTCCTCTTGCCTCTACTTCCCAAGCTGGGATTGCAGGCATGAGCCACGGTGCCTGGCTCCAAGTTAGATCTTGAAACTCTTTTGCCGTGCTCAGGAGCACAGACCCACCCCACCCACTCTGTGTGAGCTTTAGGTAATCATTGCATTTTTTCTGGGTTTGGGTTTTGTGAGAAAAGAAGAGATTGAGTTGGTTGAAACCCACTGTAAGTACCTATTTGTAGCTTCCTCACACCCCTGTTTCTCTTTGATTGACTTTGATCTGTAGTACTCTCACCAGCTGAGCGTTAGGTACTGTGATGGGTCTTGGTAATGGGGGTGTTGCTAAAGAGCACAAGAAGCTTGAGTCCCTGGGACAAGTCAGACGCTATGGAAATCTCCAGATTTCCCTTATTTGGCACTCACGAGAACTCTAAGGACAGACTATGTTTTAAAATTAAATGTCATATTTGCAGCTCTGGGAATGGGGAGTGAGATCTGGTGCATGGTGGGTAAACACTCTACTATTGAGCTATATGCCCAGCTCATTTAAAATTTCATCTTAAGACCGGGTCTCAGTATGCTCTCCTCTCGAGGCTTGAACTCCCAGGCAATTTTGAACCTTAAATCCTTACTCAGCTTCCTGAAGAACTAGGTTAACAGCCTGTGACACTAGACTGGTGGGTCTCAGCCCCTGGGTTAGGACAACCCTTTCACAGGGGTTGCATACCAGATATTCTATGTATCAGATATTTACATTACTATTCATAAAGGCAAAATGAGAGTTATGAAGTAGCAACAAAAATAATTTCATGGTTGGGGGTCATCACAACACGAGCTGCATTAAAGGGTCGTGGTGTTAGGAGGGTTGAGACCTGCTGCTCTAGACCCAGCTCTGACAGTCACTGACATAATCTTTGCAGACAGTAAATGCAAAGTTCAGACTGTTGAGCCATAGCAGCCCTGAGTCCTGTTAGGTTCCTAGAGCCCTGGTGGCCCCACTCTCAGCACACACCCCTAGGTCCCTGCTATGTCCTTTATGCCCCTGAGACAGAGGGGGCTCCATTCCTGCTCCAGCCAACTTCCACCAGGATAATAAATGTGAGCATGCACCAGACCAGCTGGCTCTCTTTTTGATAAGATCTGTTCATCGCAGCATTCAGGCTCACACCTGGCCTTCAGAACCTGGACGTCAACAGGCTGGCTTGGGACCAGCTGTGAAGTACAGAAGTGCATTTGGGTGCTTTATGCTCCCGTGCACACTGGCCTGTTGGCTAAAGGATCATCTGAAGCTAGAATTGGAAGTTCTTCTAATTTGGAAGTTAGAACCTGGAAGAAATTGAGCTAATTGGAAGTTGGGTTTCTGAATTCCAAATCTCTTTCATTCCATGCCTGGCCCACCGAAGGTGGCCATCCACAGCTTCCTTCCAAGTCTGTGGGTGTCTTCATGGAAGGAGGGCCACGAGGCCTCCGGGCACTAAGACTTTCCAGAAGTCCGGCCATCACTATTCCGGCCATCCTCAGGCCTATCTTTCAGGTGAAGCAGGAGATGCCGGTGGAGCAGCTGTAACGATGAGAACACCCATCTTGCTCAGTTTGCACCCTCTGTTGATCTGAGTTCCGCTGACCCTTTCATTTATTTAATTCTCACTACAGCCCCATGAGATGTGCTAAAGTGCGGGAGAGGTCTTACTAGGCACCTGTGGCACTGACCACGCCCATTTGGGAGTGGCCACAGGTGCGATAAAGGTGGGATATAGGCCTGAGGAGAGGAAGCAAGGGTCTCTTTCGGGGTTCCTGTCGGGTCTCGGAGAGCAGCTGAGACTGGATGCTTGGAGCGCGCTAAGCATGGGTTATCGGTTTCTCTAAGTGATTTCTCCCAAGTAAAATTAACCTACGACACCCCTATCCCGTGTATGGTAATCTTCCTCTTATAGAGGGAGGTTTGCAGTGTAGGCAGCTTTAAACACACCTGTCCTAGACGGGGAAGGGCCAGAAAACCACCAGCAGTGGGCAGCTCATCCCACCCATAGGCCGAAGGGCAAGTCAAGGAGATGGGATAACCAGAGCCCGGTAAGCCTGATGGGACAGTCCAAAGGCTGCACTGAGGGGCTGGTGGCAGGTGGGGCAGAGCCCCCCCCCTCCTTCCTGTTTCTTTTTGGCCTGTGGTCAAGGGATTCATTCTGGGTGGTAAAAGCTTGTTATCCACACAGGGCTCAGCACAGGGCTCAAAAACAGAATAGCCAGTCCATGGAGACTAAGTGTGGAGCTCCAGATCACCAGGAGGCAGCAGAGATGGAACAAAAGGTGACTGTCTAGAAACACAGACCTCAGTCAGGAGAAATAAAATATTCAGACAAGCTGTTTCCACGTCAAAGATGTGGCATTCTAATGGCACCACTTAGGGCTCACGACTTGACTTATAACCAAGTATTGCTTGGTATAATTAGTGTAATTAATCGAGTCATGCTTACTGAGCACACTTTAAACCTTAATCTGACAACAGTTCCCACAAAGAACAAGTGTGAGGCTGAGTGGAAGCCAGGAGCCACAACAAGGCAGACTAAGCACAGAGGAAGGAAAATAACACAATTTTCATGTGGCTTAGTGGTTAAAAAAACAAAAAGGTGCCAGATACACCATATAATGTATCAGATGACCATATAATGTAATAGATCACCATATAATGTAATAGATCACCATATATCAGATCACCAAATAATGTATCAGATCACCATATAATGTATCAAGCTACCAAATAATGAGTGAGGGACCTGGCAGCCCCAGCTGCCAAGGCTCGGTGAGTGCTTCAACTCACAGTCAAGCTGTGTGCTAGGGCCTGGGCTGAGCCTTCCCACCACATCTTTAGTTTCTCTTCCAGATTCTGTTATTGGGAGTACCGTTATTTGTCACAGACATAGGGCACAATTGCCCTAATGGGACATTTTTTTATAAATTAGTAATTTTAGGCTTTTTATTAATAACATTTATTGTAGCCTAGAGTAGTTTGTAATCTCAGCACTGAGGCAGTTGAGGTTTAGGTTTAAGAGGTCATAGTACATGGTGAATTCCAGGCTAGTCTGGGCTATATGAGACCTTGACTCAAAAACATAAATAGCATGTCCGTGGTGGCGCACGCCTTTAGTCCCAGCATTCAAGAGAGAGAGAGGCAAGTGAATCTCCGTGAGTTTGAGGCCAGCCTGGTCTACAGAGCAAGTTCCAGGCCAACCAGGGCTACACAGAGAAACCCTGTCTTGAAAACCTACAAAATAAATTATTAATTAAAGAAAAAGAGGCCATATGGGGAGATGAGTCATGAGTGTTGCTTTACAAGCATGAGGACCTAGAACCCACATAAAGACATCAGGCATTGGTGGTGCAGGTTGTAATTCCAGTGCCAAGGAGGCAGAGACAGGTAGGTCCCTGGGTTTGCTGGCCAGCTGGCCTAGCTTCATCAGGAAGTTCCAGACTCATGAGAGATGTTGTCCCCCCAAAATGTAGATGACAACTAAATGACACAAGAGGTTGACTCTGACTTACCCACCCCAAAATACACACACATATGCACCCACACACGAAAACAGATGAAACCATAGATACATACATGGAAAATGTGTTCTCTACCTTCCTATGTGTTGCCTCCTCTCTAACTGCATCTATACCCACCGTCCGCCCATCCTCTCTTCCTTCTTCACACCCTTCCAGCCTACGATAACTGCTGTCCTACTCTGTGTTTCAACCACATCAGCCTTTAGCATCCTCATACGTGCGCTCGGTTTTCCGCCCTGACTTAGCTCACTTGATGTTTACTGCCCGGAGTTCCACCTTTGTCGCTCCGAATGACAGAGTCTCATTTTCTTCATAGCTTGGTGTCACTCCGTGGTGCACATACACGGACCGCATCTTCTCCATTGACAGTCTTTGTGTTGATTCCACGTCTCCGCCGTGGCGTTCAGGGAGCAATAGCCCTGGAAGCACGGATTTCTCTGACGTTCTGTTTGTGTCTTCTCTGGTTATACACCCACTGTTTGTTAGGGTGGCAGGAGTATGTGGGCGTCCCGCTTCCTTGAGTGTGTTTTATGGAGACTCCCACTAACAGCGCGTGTGAGTTCGCCATCACCAGGTGTGGCTCCTGCGCCACGACTTGGTCTAACGGAGTGTCCACTTGTGGTGCCTGCAACACGACTAAGTCGGAGCATCAGGCGAAAGCCTGGAGATTTAATGAAAGGCAGAGCCGTCTGGCAGCTTGTGCTATGTGTGTCTTTTTTGCAGGGAGGGAGCGGCCTTATACACCCCAGGTATAAGAGCTCATGTTTTTGATGCCAGCAGGGTACGGCTGGGGCTGTAAGCCAGGACTAGAAAACAGGATGCACCTGTGATGATTGGCTGACAAGCAACTCAAGGAGACCTCGTGGGGGCTGGGGCCCAACGTCTCTCCCAACAACCAGGAAGAGAAACAGACTTCTCTTGCAGCTGGTAACACATCCACACTCATGTGTGAGTAGAGGTCTTGGTCAACTAGAGACTGTGTGCAGGATGATATCACATCACTTGGTGACACCACAGACGTCTTAGTTGCTGAGCATACCTGGTGACATTCCCTCATGACGGAATCGCTCTGCAACACACTCCACAGAAGCATCCTGGACTGTAACCCTATGCACATACGTGTACACAGAATGTCACAGAAGAGCCCTTTCCTTTGCTATGTGCAGCGGGCATTAAAAGTCTGTTCTTCATTTTCTTAGAGATGGTGGTCCAGCCTCAGTAAACTGACTTTATAATCTACCAACGGAGAGAGACTGACAGTTTTTTTTTCATCTTTAAAAAAGTGGTTTCTAACTCAACCTAAGTGATGTTTCCATTGATAAGATTTAGAAGAAAGCCTCGCGTTGGTGGCGCACGCCTTCAGGTCCCAGCACTTGGGAGGCAGAGGCAGGCGGATCTCTGTGAGTTCGAGACCAGCCTGGTCTACAAGAAAGAGTTCCAGGATAGGCTCCAAAGCCACAGAGAAACCCTGTCTCAGAAAACAAACAAACAAACAAACAAACAAAGATTTAGAAGAAAATATGGTTAATTCGTTGTTTACCAATGGAATCTTGGTCAAATCATTGGTTGTTTTTGATGCTCCATGTCTTTCTGGGTGTCAAAATGCCACTAAGGGGACAAATTGAGAAAACTGTTAAGATTACAAATGAATGTCATGGTTGTGTTGGATTAAATATGAAGAAGAGGACCTTTCCTGAACATGTTCTTCAACCTACTATTTTTGTAATATATATATATATATATATATATATATATTATATTTTTTTAACATTTTTTTCTTTAACTGTAGTAGTGCCCAGCCTAGTTCACAGCTGCCTGGATCTGGACAAGCCATCAGTGTTGCCAGAAAGAAGCCTTTGGTTGAAGCTTGGTTACTGGAAGGAAGTAAGACAGTGCACGGACATGTCATGGAAGAGAAGCTTTGACAATTAGCTTTACCAAAACTCAATGCTTAGCCTGGGAAGATGACTTGGGGTAAAGTGCTCAACTCTAAGTCTAATGACTTAAGTTTGATCTCCAGGATCCCACATATGGAAGGAAAGAACAGACTCTTAAAAGTTGTTCCCAGGCTTCTGCACATTTGCCAGGACCTGTCTCCCAACACACAATAAATGGATAATATTTTAAAGACCTTCAGTGCGTGGTAATGGTAATGTTGCTGACATAAAGCATTGGTAATGCATGCCTGAATTCCCAGTACTTTTGGAGACTGAGACAAGAGGATTATTGTTTGAGCCCAGATTGGGTTATAAAGCAAAAAATCCTGTCTCAAAAAACATAAAGCTCCAAATCACCAACATTTAAAACATTTGCTCCAAGAAAAATATTACAAGGCAGAAATGAAAAGCTGATTAAGAAAGTATCTAGACACCATCTTGGTGGTGGCTGCTGTCTTCATCATGTATCTGTGTACTAGTATTCTAAGAGCATCTTTAGGAGAAGACAGTGAGAATAAGTTTACTTTTAATGTAATTTAAAAAGATAGAACACAGCCATTGCTGAATCTCAGCGTTAACAATCACTCTGGGTTTTGGTGTGTGTGTGTGTGTGTGTGTGTGTGTGTGTGTGTGTTTCAAGACAAGGTTTCTCTGTGTGGCTTTGGAGCCTGTCCTGGAACTCACTCTGTAGACCAGGCTGGTCTCGAACTCACAGAGATCCACCTGCATCTGCTTCCCAAGTTCTGGGATTAAAGATGTGAACCACCACCACCCAGCTTTTTAAAATAAGGTCTTCTATTTATTCCAGTCTGGCTTTACATTCACAGACACATAATTCATCCTTCACTGGGATTGTAACCATGCCTGATTTTACACATGTTTTCTTCTCTCTCTCTCTCTCTCTCTCTCTCTCTCTCTCTCTCTCTCTCTTTCTCTTCCTTCCTTTCTTTTTCTTCTTTTCTTAATATTTCACATGTGGTTGGTAGAACTTGCAGAGGCAAAGGGCAGACTGTATCATTGGGTTCAGCTATGATATACATGAACAGGATGTTTATTAAACTAAATAGAGTAACTTGTTCCCTATTTTTGTTCTAACAAATTATTGGGACTGTAGTGATTCAAAAGGACATGCAATATGTGTTAATATGAATGATTCTTTTATCAGTAAGAACTCTGGAGTCAGATATTGGGGTGCAAACCTTATAGATCAAGAGAGAAGCAGAGAAACCATGGGCTGACTTTTCCTTTTCTTCCTAGATTGGAAAAAAAAAAAAAAAAGTCTTCCTAAGCCTCTCCCTATGTTATCTCTTCCTGTACCTCTCTATCTGGACCTCCAAAATCTCTATGGCTAATTCTGGTCATCCAGTTGTGGACTCCGCCCCTTGATTCAAGTTTTAACTGTATTGTCCATCTTGGATTGTCAGTGCAAACCAATATCCCATAACACACACATTTCTTCTTTCCCACTTCTGGATGTCTAAAGGCTAGACGAAATGCCAGGGCTACGGTCCTTTTGGGAAAATACATTTGTTTTGTCTTTCTCAGCTTCTAGAAGCTTCTCCCAGTCCTTGCCCTGGTTCCTGAGCTCTGCTTTTGCCGTCAGATTGGATGCCTCCTTCTGAGAACTCTCACGATTACTGTGAACTCCCTCAGCTAATCCAGTGTTCCCTTCTCAAGACCCTTGACTGTGTCTACAAAGCCCTTTCTAACAGTGTAACACCTCTCTAGGGCTTAGGACACGCACATCTTCGGGGAACCATTGTTCAGCCTGTTACAGGGAGCTGGCAGCAGGAGGCTATTGCCAAGGGTGAGGGTGTCACTGGTACGTTAACAAGGTGAATGAAAGATTGCTTTGACGGCACCTACTAAATACACCGATTGTATGTCAACAGTAGGCATACTGTTACCAAAATACAGTAGTCCAAATGGTGATTATCTGGGTGTCCCCAAATAACTGTGTTATGTCTCTGGAGTGACACTCTCCAATGTAATCAGACATGTATGCAATCAAACCCTTAGGAAGGACTTCAGAAGGAGGAAATTCGGTATGGAACTCTCTTCCCTCATTAAGGGACAGCATAAAGGCTAAGTCTGAGGAAGGAAGAGCTATCCACTGTGTGGTGCCCTCGGGAGCTACTGAATTCGCTGCCACCAGAGACTTTGGTACAAGGAGTTCTGAGGGTTTATGTGAAGTCACAACAGTTGGAAGCTGTGCCCACCTCTCTCCTCACACTCAGTGGTTCTGGCCACTGGCTTGAGGAAGCTGGGAGGAACAGCACCCCGGGGGGCAGATAAGGCCTTTGTAAGGGCAGGAACGGGCTCCCCCTGGCTGACAGATTTATGGAGGGTTCATTTCCTCTGTTTGTCTCCTAACTGGCTTGTGTACTTTGGGTCTGCAAAGGCCTCCTTGCCCCGTGATCACGTCCAGACGGATTTCAAAGAAAGGAAATGGTGTCACTGAAGTGACAATTAGCAGAATTCCTGCTGATTAATTTTTTCCTTATTGTTTCCACCAAAGGCAATAGGTACCTATTTATTTCAGGGTAATAAATTTCATCTTGTCATTTCAAGATAAAACTTTACGTTTAGTTTATACTTACAGTGTGGGGTTTCTGTAACACACCTACACTATGCAGATCCATTTATTCTGAGTGAACATGAGCCTAGTATTTGATGCTCGGACCAGTTAATTAGTACCCCTCCTCTCCCTCAGCACATGCTGCTTTCTGAAGAAAGCGCTTGATCCACTGGTGTCTGCTCACAAAAGGGTTTTCTGCTGTGTTTGGCTCTCTCAGTCTCCGCAGTTACTTTGCATATTTCCTCTATTTAGCCCTTCTCTTGCTTCTTCCTCCTTTCTGTGGCCCTGGGGATTAAATGCAGGGCCTCAGTCCACTACCACCGGCCTGTAGCTCCGCCCCTTTCTGTATTTCAATTTAGAAGCAGGATCTCACTAAGCTGCCCAGGTGGCCCAAAATGCACCTTGTAGCCCATGTGGTTCTTGAACTTTTATCTTCCTGTCTTAGTCCCCTACATAATCGCTGTCTTCTGTCTGTGCCTCTGACTCTCTGTCTCTCCCTCATCTTGGTTTATGGAGATTAAAAAGGGCAGCAGCCTGTGTTCCCTCATCTCCCTGTAGAGCCCCACGGACATGCCTGTGCTGTCTGTACCCAGTGTTTATCTTCTCCTTCCGTGAAGGAGGTAGCCTACTGTAACGGTCAGCCGCTATTGTCAACGTGACGAGGCTTCAAATCACCCAGAATAGGAGACTCGTCTGTTGGTGTTTCCAGGGTGGTCTCACTGAGGAGGTCTGGAGATGAGAACTGAACACAAGGGAGAAATCAAGACTCGTGGCAGCATCGGGCTCTCTCAGCTTGCTGTCTGTCTGGCGGGACTCACTGCCACCCGCTTCTCCACATAGTGGACTCTAGCTCCTCAAACCGTGAGCCCAGATACATTCGCTGTAAGCTGGTGCTTTTCAACTCTCTGGTCGACAATGAGAAGAGTAACCCTCTCGTTGGACGCCAGAACCATCGTTTGTTTTCTGGGTACTTTAGCGCTCTCCTTGATCTCAGCAAAACCACTCTAGTGAAACACATTAGCAACTTCCAAACACCTCATTTCAAGTCACTTTTCAAAACTGAGGTGAGACTCACTGGCAATGTGCATCCTGCAACTCGGGGCTCACTCTGGTCATCTCTCCCTCCCTCCCTCTCCCTCCCTCCTCCCTCCCTCCCTCCCTCCCTCCCTCCCTCCCTCCTCCCTCCCTCCCTCCTCCTCCCTCCCTCCCTCCTCTCTCTCTCTCTCTCTCTCTCTCTCTCTCTCTCTCTCTCTCGCTGCTCCCAGCCAAGGATCATGTCTGTGTCCATATTATCTCACCCCCACCTTCAGAGTTTGCAACAACTCTGTTTCTTACCTACACAACAGTAGTTCCTCACACACTATTTTTTTTTTTTAAATAGCCAAACGCATTTATTTAAGGTTGTCATCTTGGGAAGATGTATCCTGATGTCTTATTCTGAAGTCTGTTTGGGGGATGTCCTTGGAAGTACTCTGTGAGCTGTATCATGAGATCATGATGTCACTTCTGAACTCAGGTATGGTTTAGACTAGAGGTTGTAAATGGAATTCTTAATTGGTCTAAATAATAAAAACCCGGAGTCAGATATAGAGGAAAATGCTGAGAGATCAGAGAGAAGCAGCAGCAAGCCAAAGCCACCTTTGCCTCATTGGCTTCAAATATGTGTTGCTCTTACTGGTGGATGAGGTGGGCTCACCCCTTGGCTTTAACGGCAGGCCTGGCCTCTCCTGGGCGTGGGAGGAAGCTGTGGGTTGGTGAGAATGAAGAGAGGTCAGTTTCAGGGAAGAGACATGCACTTCATGACATCTCTTTCCTTCCACTTCCGGGGATTCCTCCTTAGTCACTCCCTTCCTCTCCTCTATACTGCCCTCGTTCCCTGGGTCTCTATAGATATCAGTGTTTCTCAGGCCTCTGCTACTGAGCCCATCTCCATGGCCCTACTTGGATCTCTTTATTGTACCCCTGTGTATTCTAATTCCATCTTCAAATCCATGGCTTTTAAGGCTAATTTTCTGTTGGACAGCCAGTTCATAACTCACACCTAGCATGTCCTCAACACAGTTCATTGCTCTCTCTCTATCTCTCTCACAGGCCCATTCTGTCTTCCATATATTTATTTTTAAATTATTAATTTTATTTTTTGAGATTATAATATAATCACATCATTTCCCCTTTCCACCTCATCTTTCCAAGCCCTCCCTGCTGTCAAGTTCATGGCCTCTTTTTCAAGAACTGTTGTCACATACACATACATATTTATGTATGTCTACATATGTGTATACATATATGTATAATGTAACAACATATATATTGGTTTTTCCAGGCTGGGTTTCTCTGTGGCTTTGGAGGCTGTCCTGGAAATAGCTCTTGTAGACCAGGCTGGTCTGGAACTCACAGAGATCCACCTGCCTCTGCCTCCCAAGTGCTAGGATTAAAGGCGTGCCACCACCACCCAGCTAACACAACTTAACACAAATACACAACTACAACCTGCTCAGTCTGTATAATGCTACTTGTATGTACATATTTCCATTGACCATTTGATGATGAATAATCAGTTGGTGAGCTTTTCACTGGGAACACTATTTCTCCCACTCAGAACATTCCTTAGTTACCCATAGTTCTGGGTGTAGGGTTTGAGGCCTGCCGGGCTCTCCCTATCCATGTTAGCACGTCTATTGTTGTCTTGTTCGACTCATGTTTAGGCAGCTATGTTGGCAAGACGTTATGGGTGTAGCTTCTGACATTCTTAGGAAACAGTCCCCTCGACCTCCCTGTCCCTCTGGCTCTTACAATCCCTACACCCTTCTTTCACAGTGATCTGGAGCCTCACGTGCCTGAGTTATATTGTAGACGTATCTGTGGTCTCCTGCCCACTCTTATCTAGAGTACCACTTCCCACAGTTTTAGTTTCCAACCCGTAACTGCAGCCCCACAAATATTAAGTAGAAAAATTCTAGAAATAAACAATGCCTAAATGTTTAATTATAATCCAATAACAAACAGCATGATGAATTCTCCCACCTTGTCCTGCTCCTTCCTGCCCAGGCATAAATGATCCCTTTGTCCAATGTATCTATGCAATAGACCCTACCTTCCCTTTAGTCACTTAGTAGCCATCTAAGTTATCACAAGGACTGTGTTCTGCTAAGAGTTACATAGTAACCTAACACCATATCATAGTGCCTGCCTCCTACACTTCACTCTGCCTCCTCATGTAGGCCCTGTATTATCATCATATGGAGAAGGGTGAATGGGATACATAGATGGACATGGTCACGTCACTTTGATGACAGTACAGTGTCATTGCTCTACATTTCACTGCAAGCATTTATACTGAGGGAAAACACTATTGTATCTATGGCATTCATCGCTGTCTATGGCTTCCGGATCCACGGGGACCTGTGAATGGGTTTCCTGAGGGACAGTGAGCTCTATGTGACCTCACCAGTACTCCTGCCTCATTTCTGCTTCTTCTGGGATCCCTCCTACACAGCTGGGACCATCTTGTGTATG
The DNA here is from genome assembly GCF_003668045.3 of Cricetulus griseus. NCBI lineage: Eukaryota > Metazoa > Chordata > Mammalia > Rodentia > Cricetidae > Cricetulus > Cricetulus griseus. Next base: position 3,164,026 of record NC_048601.1, read on the forward strand.
TGCTGCCGGCCACAGGCCAGAAGGTGTCTGTTGTACCTGTGTGGATGTCCAGGCAGTGTGACACAGACTCTGGGGCTCAAGCTGAAAACTTGTGAGTGAGGGTTGACACTCAAGGCTGCATCCTCAGACACTTTACTGTTTAGACGCTAGGGATGTAAAAGGCAACAAGAAGGAAGCCACCCACTATGCCAACAAACACTGCTGGTGGGTGGGGTAACATGAAAATGGGATTGGGGAGCATGAGCCCCTGAAGGTCACAGGGGACCTCACAAAGAGCCGTTTTGGTTCAACAATGTGGGCAGAGGCAAAGCAAAAGTTTCAAGAAAGAATAGGAGAAAAGTAGGGACTGCAAATGTGTACATGTAGATCTTTCCAGGAGACTCCCTGGGGAGATGTGTTCCTAACAGAATGCAAGCCAGGCACAGCATAACCAGGTCAGCCCATCTCACACAGGCAGACATTCGAAGAATTGCTCTGATTGCTTCTATTTTCCTCATGAGCAAGGTTATGGCCAGAATGAGAATAAGGCCTGGAAAGGATGCCTTTGCCTTTGGGGAGGAGAGGAAGACAGTGTGAGGTGATGGATTAGTGCCATACTCTGAATTCTGTAGCTCTGAGCTGAGAGGGTGACTGGTCAGTGTGGCTTCCCCATTTCCTCCTGTAAGACCAGTCAGGGATGCAGCTATGGCAGAGGAGAATTGGCTTTCACCAGGGTTTGAGTTTTCCATAAGAATAATGGAGACAGAGCAAAGGATGTGACTGTGGTGACTGGCTCCAGTCTCACTAGAGAAGCCGGGACTTGGGAAAGGCGGACACCTTGTAACTCGTGGTCAGTCAGTGGGAAGCAGAATCAGAATGCACAAGTAGAAAGAGATGGTGTAGGAGGCAGGCACCAAGTATAAGTGAATGTGAGGACCAAAATGTAACAAGTGTGAGGGTTACAGCTCTGGGGCTGAAAAGGTGTCCTGACTTGTCTGGAAGCCAGGCTACCTAGAGCCACAATAGGACAGCTCTGGGGCTAGCGCTGCAACAGGACAGCTTAGCCCTAGAGGGAAAGGTGTGTCCTGACTACCCGAAGCTGGGTCTGCTCACAGGATATTAGCAATCCTGCTTCTCTCCTAGAGAGAGCCACTACAGATGAGCTCTAAGCGAAGACAAATGTCCTAGCAGAGTTAAGAACTCCTTCTTCAGCTGCTAAAGGAGAACCCCCCCCCCCAAGAAATGTATCATTCTCCTATGGCTCCGGTAAAAGTTGTTACTTTTCTGCTACATATTTGCTCAGCCCCCTAAGGGAATATCCCAGCAAGTTTCTTCTATTCTGTACCAACAAATGAAAATCACCACCCAAGACTCAAATTTTGAACAAGAGATTTATTTGGGAAGGAGGAGTCCTGGAGAGTGGCTGCCTCTGCCAAGGTAGAAAGGAGAGCCAGCAACTGAACAGGCAGACGGGCTTATATAGGGCTTCTTAGGGGTAGAGTTTTCCCAGGGAGAGGTTTTTCTGCTCAGGGATTGGTTAGTTTAGTGGGTCAGGGTCAGTTCTGGCTCTGATTTCAGGGCAAACTGTGTTTCTTTCACTGGCCCTTTTTAGCCGTTTGGCTGTAGTTTTAGGGCCAGGGCTTATGTCTTTCACTGGCTCTGATTCTAGGAACAAAGTGTGTTTCTTTGGCACTGGTTTCAAAGCCAGGGTGCCTTTCTTTGGTTCTGGGCCCAAGGATAAAGTGTTCCTCACTGGTTCAGGGTTCAGATCCTGGGTGTGTTTCTTTCACTGGCTCTGGGTTCTGGGTTCAGAGTCAAGGTGATCAGGGATTGGTTGGTTTCCTGCTCAGGGTGTTTCAGTTGGTCAGAGGCAGAGTTGGCTCTGGTGTCAGGTCCAGAGTGGGGTTCCTTTGGCTGCCCTTTTACCCTACACCAAGGAAGCTGTGGGAAGCTGACATGAGGGCTGTGCTGAGGGTGAGAGGCTGAGGTAGGGAGGGGAGCTGAGGTTGAGTAAGGGGCTGGGCCATGAGGACTATCCCTTGCATATGGGAATTGAAAGTATTATGCCTTGTCAGGAAGTGCTGGAAGCATTGTAGTGAGCCAGGAGGCCAAGCCACAGGGAATGGAGAGGGATGTCTCAGGGATCTGCCAGGGTGTACAGCAGGGACACATCTGTGACATGGAATAGTCCAGCTGTATAACAGCAGAACTCAAGCCATAATGTTGAAATGAAACAGACCCCTGGGCATGGTAGAGTATACCTTTGAGCCCAGTACTCAGGAGGCAGAGGCAGGTGGAACTATGAGTTGGAGGCCAGCCTGATCTACAGAGTGAGTTCCAGGACAGCCAGGGCTACAGAATGAGACCCTGTCTTAAGTGTGTGTGTGTGTGTGTGTGTGTGTGTATACATACATACATATAGTTTGTATGTATATATGGACAAGATGACAATGCACATGGCAGGTCTCCTACAAGAGGCACAAGTGGGACATCAGGGGCTCTCAAACTTCAGCATGCATCCAAGTACTTGAACAATTTGTCAAAAACAGGTTTCTGGGCCCCACTGTTCAGTTTCTACTACAGTTTGGGCTGAGGCCAACAGTTCACACCTCTGACCTCCTGGTGTTGATACCCAGAACACTTTGCTTTTGCTCTTTGAGACAGAGTCTTGCTCTGCAACCCTGGCTATTTGCAAACTCACTATGTAAGACAGGGTGGCCTTGAACCTGTAGCAATCTTAATCTTTTTTAACAAGTTACTTTTATTTATTTGCATGTGTGTGGGGTGTGAGATCAGAGGACAATTTGTGGGTTTGGTTGTCCCATTCCACCATGTGGATCCCAGAACTTGGGTCATCAGGCATGATGGTATATACCTTTACCCATTTAATATCTAACTGGCCTGGTGGCAGTCTTCTTGATTTGCCTCTCCAGTGCTGGGATTACAGGTGTGGGCCACAACAGCCAATTAGAAACCATTTTGAAGCTGGGCAGCTGTGGCACACGCCTTTAATCCCAGCACTGGGGAGGCAGAGGCAGATGGATGTCTGAGTTTGAGGGCAGCCTGGTCTACAGAGTGAGTTCCAGGACATCCAGGGCTACACAGAGAAACCCTGTCTTAAAAAAACAAAATAAAAACAAACCAACCAAATAAAAGAAACAACTTTGAGAGCTCACCTACTGAGAAAATTCACAAAAGGAAGTGATTGCTTCCTGGAGAGAATCAGGGAGTCTGCTGGAGATTAAGGTAATAGCAGCACCTGCTGAGCCAGCAGAGAAGATGCCATGTCCCCTCTTAGGTCACCCATACCTTTATTGTCTCAGTTTCTCTTCCTGTTGTTGTGATAAAATATTCTGACTAGAACACCTTCAGGGGAAAGGCTGTATTCTGCTTACAGTCACACCCCCCCCCCCCCCGTTACAGTCCATGACATTGGGGAAATTATAGCCACAGGTGCTGAAGGGAGCTGATCACATCACATGCACAGTCAGAAAAAGCAATGAGCTCAGGCACACCAGTGAGCTCCGAGGGCTTCTACCCTCATATGTCCCAGGGTCCCTGCTCAGGGAAAGGTGCCACTCACAATAAAAACAAGTCTTCCCCACATGAAATAACACAACCAGGACCGTCCTCCTCATGCATTTCAACCTAAAACTGGCCAATTCCTTACAGGTGTGCCCGATGGCTCTGTCTACCAGGAGCCCAGCTGACAATCCTAACCGCACTGCACTAAGACAGAAGTGCAGAGGAGATGTAGGCCCCTGGACTGTCTGAAACAACTCTGGTTTTCACGAGGTTCTGTCTTCTGACTCACTGGCAGCAGCTGAGTTGAGTTCTTCCCAGGTAGAGGTTTGGTGTATTACCAGATTTTTAAGCACCGAGTCTTTTGGGGTAAGAGGTTTGATCTTTTAGGTTGTACCTGACAGGATGTGGTCTTGCGACCTGGTGGCTTTGAGAGGATGGGATTCTCAGTTCTGTGGGGGTCTGTTCTCTGTTTGGCCCCTGGCCTAGTGGGTGATGAGGTCATTGTACCCTTTATTGTGAGTGGAGAAGATGTGCCCACTGGGAGCACTGGGAACCACCTTGGTCTCTGTGCATGACTTTCACAGTCTCACCCTTGTCACCAGCACTCTGTTCCTGTCTAGGCAACAAAGGAGAAGATGACCCAGGCACTAGGTCACCCATTTCCTTCCCGCTGTCTCTCAAGCATGGGATTGCTGGAGAGGTTATCTCCTCTACAAACGCTAAAAACCCCAACTGGAGGCAAGGTCTCCAGCTCTTCCCAGATCAGCTTCAGTAACCACTGGAGGCAGGCAGAAACTCCAGCTGCTTCCCTCTCCTCCTGTTCAGTCCTTACTGTGCCCCGTGCCAAGGTCCACAATCCTGCACAGTCCATGCAGAAATCTCTCAAACTGAGTCTTACAATCCGTGTTGCAGGGGATGGAGAGACGGCTTAGCAGGTCCAAGTGCATACTGCTCGCAGAGGACCCAAATTCAGTTCCCGGCATCCACATCATACAGTTCGAAATCACCTGAGACTCCAGTTCCAGGGGTTTCATATGACACTGTTCCTGAGGAAACGTAAACAAATATCTACAAATGGGAAACCAGTTATAGTTCAAGGTAAGGACATCACTAAGTCCAACTTGGTGAACCAATGAGTTCACTGGGGTTCCATATAGAAGTAAGAGTAAGGAGTTACAGGAGAAGAAATGACTCAAAGATAGCTGCATCAGCAAAGCCTATCCCATTGTGGGTAACAGCTCACACAAGCTGGGAACATGGAGTGTACTGCACAGCCCAAAGACAGCTCAATAGCTGGAGAGTTTTTTTTCCATGCAGCTCAGTTGGCACATGCCTCTTCCAGGAAGGTGGACTGGTCTAAGAATATCTCTCAGGAGTTCTTACTGCTCACACACATGGGGAGGGAGGGGCCTAGTGAATCTGGTCTGTTTTAGGAACTTCCTGAAACTTCTGAGTTGTTTGCTTTCTAAGCTAAATGAACTTCCCTGCAGGATACAATGTTTCACTTTCCTTAAGCGCATCCTGTGTCCTAACAAGTTTCCCACTAAGATGAAAGGTTATCTAGGAGCAGACTGTGACATAAGGGGATCTGGTACCCTCTTCTGGACTTTGCAGACACATGAACAAACCCACATATACATACATACATACATACATACATACATACATACATACATACATACATACATACTTTTCAAAAAAGAGAGTTCATGTTGCATTAATTAGTAGATCGTTTTCTTTCTAACTGGTCATCTTAGTCCATTTCTATTTCAATTAGAACACCTGAGAGTGGGTAACCCTTAAAGAAAATGAGGGCTGTTAAATTCAAGGTTCTAGAGGCACAAAGCTAAGGTTGGGTGGCTGCTGGAGAGAACCTCTGCGGCTTCAGACACCATGATAAATAAGAGCATGAGAAGGCACACTGAAAATTAGGGAATGAAAGAGATCAGGTGTCCATTCCTACTCTTTGAGATAACCAATCCACGCCTGTGGGAACTACACAAACCTCTTCAGGAGGGTGTGGTCTCCACAACCCAAACCTCACATGGGAGCACTGCTGTACGGGGTATGTAACTACAAACCAAGTCCACGGGGGACAAACCATGTGCAAACTGCAGTGTTGGTGTGAGGATGAATGTTACAGCCAGGGATGGCATTTCCAGGCTGGCGACATGGCTGAGTGTGTGAAGGTGATTGTTATCAAGCCTAGTGACCTGAGTTCAGCCCCTGAATCCTACACTGTGTGTACCAGTTAGTTATTATTATGAACTCAATACACACCAGTCACTTGGGGAAAAGGAACATCAATCAGATTGCTGTGGGCATGTTTGTAAGAACTTGTTTTGATTGCTCATTAGTGTAGGAGGGCCCAGCCCACTGTGGGTGGCACTGTTCCTAGGCAGGCAGGCTGGTCCGTTAGAGGGAGCTAGCTGAGCATGCGCAAGTGAAAGAGGGAGTGAGGCTGTGGTCTGTCTTCCTCCGTGGTTTCTGCTTCGGTTCCCGGGTGAGTTCTTTGACTTCTCTGCAGGATTGACTATGCTCTGGAAGTGTAGGCCAAACAAACAAACAAAAACAAAAACAAAAACAAAAAACCTTTGGTTGTGGTGTTTTTCACAACCACAAACAGCAAACTAGGACATGATCGAAGGTCTGCTGACCTCCACACGTGTGTCATGGCTTGCACCTGCTCCCACATGTACTGCAAGCAACACATGAACAGCAGCATGTCTGTACATCTACGGTATCACAATCTTATTCCTCTCTCATAAGCCTTGAGATTATGGTAATAACTTTCTTTAAAGATTTATTTACTACATACACAGTGTTCTGCGGTCCAGAAGAGGCCACCAGATCTCATAACAGATGGTTGTGAGCTACCATATGGTTGCTGGGAATTGAACTCGAGAAAAGTTGGGGCTGGAGAGATGGCTCAGAGGTTAAGAGCACTGGCTGCTCTTTCAGAGGTCCTGAGTTCAATTTTCTTTGATGAGTATGTTATCTCTGTAAATATACATGAATAGGAACGCTAACAAGATTCATTGGAGTGATGGGAACACATACTCAGTAAGGATGACGGTCTGTGTTTCTGTGGCGAGTCGCTATTTTCTATTCCAATATGATTTTTTGTATGTTATCAGAAATTAGGCAGAGTTATTACAGACAGGATCTATGTGGCCCCTCTTTATTGATGGGGAATGTGGTCCAAAGTCCCTGAAACTGTGAGTACTGCTGAACCCAATGGTAACTGTGTTGTGTTTTCTTATGTATACACACCCATGGAAAAGTTTAAGTTATAAACTAGGCAGAGCAAGAGATTAACTAATGACAAAATGTAACATTTCACAGTGAGCTGTAATAGATGCCTCCATTTATCACTTTAAGACACTGATGAGCTTTGGTAACTGGTCCTGCCCCAAACAAAATCTCTGGCACAGGAAGATTACTGTGCTCAGCAATAGGTCTACATTTGATGCAACAGTGAGAGGAGAGGGTGGAGGTTAGGATTTATGAATGAGTCACCTCATTTATATGGTTCCTTGTCGTTTTTTTCTATTTGTCAAAAATGGAAAAAAATGATATTAATCTAGGTGTGGAGATGTTATCCAGTTTGGGAGTGTTCCATTTGCAAAATCAATAGGAAAACTGGGTCCAAAACAAAAACAACAAAACAGTAATATAAATAAAAAGAGATAACAAAGCTTAAACAGAAGAGTGTGGCTATTTCAGTATCTCATGAATCACCCAGAGAGAGGTTCCCATTTTTTTCAACTCATTTGTGTCTTGGTAAACACTGAGAGAAAACAGCTACATGATCATAGGTTTTACTTTCTTTATGTATGAAACAACCTAAAATATTAGTTGGAAATCATGTATAGAAATAAACACCATATCTATAGTTGCCATGGTATGGGCTTTCTATTGAGTGAGCCACTTCTTAAACAGAATTGAGTTATATGAAGTTCACCATCAGCTCTTTCATTACTTCCAGAAACAGCCCCTATTCCCATACTGCGTCTGAAGCCTGAACTGTGAAGGGAGCTGTTGAAGAAGGCATTTCCAGTTCATATGGAGTAGTCAAGTGGTACAGGAAGTAAGACTTAGAAAACCTTCCGTTGTAAGCTGATGCTGACATTGTAGAATATCTGCCAAATTAAAAAAACATTGTCACAGATTTATCTAGAAGCTTCCTGTAGATCACATCAAATCTAACAATGTAGCCTTTGGAATTGTACCAGATAGAGAACAATGATCTTTGCTAAAAAAAAAAAAAAAAAAAAAAAAGTCTAACTTGATAACGTTTGTTGTAGCTGGGTGGTGGTGGCCCACGCCTTTAATCTCAGCACTCTGGAAGCAGAGGCTGGTGGATCTCTGTGAATTAGAGGCCAGCCTGGTATACAGAGTGAGTTCCAGGACAGCCAGGGCTAAACAGAGAAACCCTGTCTTGAAAAAACCTCAAAGAAAAAAAGTCCCTTGTTAGCTCAAAGAAAAGATGAAAATCCCAAGCGTGAGTATTCTAAGTTTGCAGCTGCAGTCTACTAGATGCCCCCCCCCCCTTTTCAGTTAACACCAGGGGATGGCTAATAAATGAGGCAGTGTAATTTTATGTTTTGAGAACTGTCACTGTAGAAATAAATTCTAGATCCAATCACATAATCATCTTCTGTTATCTACCCTATTTTCAGATGACAGTCAGGGTTTCCCCTCTTTCTTCATGGTAGCTACTGGAGTGTAGTTCTGCGAATATAAAACAATTCTGAAAATATGAAACACTCACAGGTGATGAGCAACAGAGTTGCTCTTGGTGGCCATGTTAAGAGCATTACTTAATCTTAACACTGAGAGAATTAAATCTCTATCTCTGAACACATGTGAGGGGCTGAAGAGATGGCTCAGTGGTTAGAGCAGTGGCTGCTCCCACAGAGGACCTGGGTTTAGCTCCCAGCATCTACACGGCAGCTCATGGGATCTGACCCCATTTTCTGGCCTCTGTGGGCGTGCACACACACACACACACACACACACACACACACACACACACACACTTGAAAAAAGAAAGAAATTCATGTGATATTTTGATAGCATTCTAATGCTTCCAAGACTGTCAATAAAATTTGCTTTGAATCGGAGGGTGTAGCTAGCAACTAGCTGACCAATGTTAGTCTTAGAGATTTTGGAGGACTGAGGACAAATAGAGAGACAGGAAGTAGTAGGGTGGGGCTTAGAGAGGGTGGCCTTTTTTGGATGGAGTTAAAAGGAAGAGGACGTCACTGGTGGCTTCTCTGCTGCTTCTCTGATCATTCAAGTTCTTGCTCCGAGTTTTTATTGTTAAAAAAAAAAACTAGATAAACGCATCAAAGAGTGTCATGAGCAACCTGTAACCGACAGTATGTGACAACAACTGCCATTTCCTGCTAAGCATGGTCTGTGTAAATACATTCTTATTGTCCAGAGTAACAGCTACTGTCCTTAACGAGCAGGCCAAGGAACAGTGTGCTTTCAGTGGCCACTGTGTAAAATGTGAATAAAACCAAAATACAGAGTGGAAAACTTAAACATTCCTTTCTCTCTCTCTCTCTCTCTCTCTCTCTCTCTCTCTCTCTCTCTCTCATCTTATTTGAGACAGGGTCTGATATAGTTGAACTGTTTTCAAACCATGTAGCGTTTGGCTTTGAACTCATGATTCTTCCATTCCCCCCCCAGGTGCCAGTATGATTGTTTCTATAGCTTTAAATGTTCCATAATTTTAGAAGTCATAATACATACTTATTAAGGATGCCTAACCAAAATAATATCAATTGTAAAAATTTACACCTTCAGGGATAAAACAGTAAGCATTCATTTGACTTGGGCATAAATAGTGGAAACAAATAATTAACATATATGTTTTTGTAAGTAAAATATTATTCACAGAAATGCTAAACCTTGTTAAGTAAGCTTTTTGTATTTCTTCAGTATTTTAACACTTTTTTAGTGTGAAAATATCTGATGTCTCTGAATTATAATACAACCCCATCAAGACTGCTTTCCTGTGCCTGATGCTCTGTGTAGTTAATAGATATCTTTACATACAAGTGCTATAGTTTGGATGTGGTTTGTCCTCTAGAGACCCAGGTACCAGCAGCTTGCTCTCCAGTGCAGTGATGCTGAGAGGTGGCACCTAGCAGGAGGTGGAGCCTATCGGGAGGTGGGGCCTAGTGGGAGGTGGAGCCTAGTGGGAGGTGGAGCCTAGTGGGAGGTGGAGCCTAGTGGGAGGTGGGGCCTAGTGGGAGGTGGAGCCTAGTGGGAGGTGGAGCCTAGTGGGAGGTGGAGCCTAGTGGGAGGTGGGGCCTAGTGGGAGGTGGAGCCTAGTGGGAGGTGGAGCCTAGTGGGAGGTGGGGCCTAGTGGGAGGTGGAGCCTAGTGGGAGGTGGCACCTAGCAGGAGGTGGAGCCTATCGGGAGGTGGGGCCTAGTGGGAGGTGGAGCCTAGTGGGAGGTGGAGCCTATCGGGAGGTGGGGCCTAGTGGGAGGTGGAGCCTAGTGGGAGGTGGTTGGGTCACTGAATTAATGCTTTCCTCCTGGAGTGAGTTAGTCACTTTAGTCCCTATCAGAATATGCTTAGCCTCTTCTGTATCAGCGATCGATTTCTTTCTGGTTCTCTCCCATGCTAGGATGCAGCAAACTTCCCCTCTCCTGTAGCCACATAGATGGAGCCTCAGATCGTGAACCTCTGGCTTCAAAACCAGGTCTCTCTTTGTTATAAAACACCCAGGTCGTTCATTTTGTCATAGCAACACACAGTGCAATAAACCGTAAGTTTGTTCATATGTGTGCTTTGGAGGGTAGGAATCTTTTTTAAAAAGTTAATTTATTTATTATGTATACAAGTTGTGTCTGCATGTATGTCTGCACACCAGAAGAGGGCACCAGATATCATTAAGGATGGTTGTGAGCCACCATGTGGTTCCTGGGAATTGAACTCAGGACCTCTGGAAGAGCAGCCAGTGCTCTTAACCTCTGAGCCATCTCTCCAGCCCAGGAATCTTTATACATACAGCAATGAGGTAGTTAAAAACATTCAGTTTATACCTTAGTTCTGATTGTGGAACTCAGTCTTCATGGCAGAAGCATTGGCCACACCATGCACAGTGATAACTTTCCTTGTAACTTCAATGCTCGTTTGTGCATGGCTTCCAAAAATGACTGTTGTTCCTAGGGGTTAGTTAGGTCAAGCTCCTTTTAAGCACATATAATTTCATCTTCACTCTTGTATAAATGTCCCTTAGGGTGCTTGGCACATCCCAGATGCTCAGTAAATATTTGCTGAGTGAGCACAGTGACCACAATGCACCCCATTCCTTAAATAAGCAGTTAAGGCTTAGAGCATTTACCCAGTCCTGTTTCCTCTCTTCACAGGAGCCATTGGAGAGATGACAGCATCTTTAGTTTTGTTTCTAGGTCAAGCACTCATTGGCTACAAATTGATTCAGTTGTGGATGAAAAAGAGAAACAACCAACCAACCTAAGAGTAACATCAGGGAGGCTCTGCATGGCGGTTGTTTTTCTGCTCACACAACAGAGTAACAGAGCAAACACAGCTTAAGGGGGGTTGTTTGGCTCATTGTTTCAGGTTTATAATCCATCATGGTGGAGAAGGCTTTCCAGAACATAGGTCTATGTCTTGATGGACTAGAAATCAGAGAGGAGATAGAAAACCTACCAGTCTATTAACGGCAAGGCTGGGCCCTGCAGGGAGACACCGTAACCACACCTCCTAAGGGCTGGCTACAGGTGTGCCTGACCACGCCTGCCAAGGTGTGGCCAAGGTGAGGTCAGGATGATGTGGGAGGGAACATGGGAGCCCCCTCTTCTTCTTCTCCTGCCCCTTCTCCCTGGCCTCACTGCTCTGGCTTGTGTTTGGCTGGTGTTTATCTAAATAAAAAGATAACTTTACGGACTATGGATCGACTTCTCTCTCTTGTTATAACTGGCGCCCAACGTGGAGCTCAAACGGACTAGTGTCAACTGTCCTTGAGAATTCTTGTCAAATGGAAGGAAGGCATTAATCAGGGAAGAAGGAAAGCTTCTTGAACACCAAGCCATTAGGGACAGTCTTGATGTGCCTCTAGAAAAAATCCTGGGAGAAGGTATTTATGCTGACCCACAGGTTCAGGCTGAATATGACGATCATATGCTATCCCTATGCAGAAAAGCAGCACTAAATGCATGGGATAAGGTTTGTGAGCCAGGGGAATGACTGGAAGCTTATACCAAAATAGAACAGGGGCCAACAGAACTATTTCAGGACTTCTTGGACCGGTTGACCAGAGCAGTAGACTTACAAGAAATAGAACCAGCAATAAGACATTCGATTGTGTATACATTAGCTTATGACAATGCAAACCTAATATGCAAAAGAATACTTTTGCCTTTAAAGATCAGATCAGCTCCACTAGAAGAATGAGTTTTGCATACTGCCCACATTGACTATAATGGGCAAGATGCTGGAATCTGGGCAGGAGAAGCTATCCCAAGAGGTTTCAAAAGGCAGCAGGAGATTAAGAGTCGCAGAGATGATGACAGAAGGGCTTGGGAAGGAGAAACACCTTACAGGGATCAACATAGGTACCAAGAGGCCGGGGTTCATTGCTACAATGAATCAGCGCCTCAGGTAGGAAGAGCCCTCTCCAGGAGTCCATGGAAGTGTCAGGAAAATAGATGTTTCAGCTGTGGTAGAATGGGACATTTAAGGAGAAATTGTAAGCAAAGAAATTCTAACAATCCCTCACGAGAAAGGCCACTGCCTTCTGGATTGTGTAGGAGATGTGGTAAGGGCAGACACTAGACTAATGAGTGTAGATCCACCAGGGACATGTAAGGGAACCCGTTAAGGTTGGGAAACTCTGAAAGGGGACTCCAGAAGTCCCCCACATCGAAAAAGGGTCAGTCATTTCCAGTAACAGTAGAAGACAATCTCTCACAGGATGAATAGATAGTCCTTTGTCTATTGTGAAAGATGACAATGCCATAGATGGTAGTTTGGCTAGTGATAAAGAATCAGATAAGACTGGACAATATGAAAAGCACATATTTTGGCAGATCTCAATCAAAGACAAGCGACCTCACTTACGGGTACAAATTAATGATAAAATTATTAACGGGATAGTGGACACAGGCAGGGATGTCACTATTATTACCCACAAGTCCTGGCCAAAGGAATGGCCACTTAGGGAAGCAAATGTACGAATTTTGGGTATTGGAACACTATCTAGAGTACAACAGAGTGTTAACTTGGTGGTCTGCATTGGACCAGAAGGACAGAAAGGGAGACTAAAACCTTATGTGTCAAATATACCTATAAATCTCTGGGGTCATGATCTCTTACAGCAATGGAAAACTCAAATTAACATCCCTCCAATGTCAGATATGAATTATAGAGAATCACTGCAGAGGATAGCAGAAAGGATCAGGTAAGACGCTATGGGAAATGGTTACTAACCATCCAGGCTGTACAGAAACTAAATACAAATGATAGACCTTCAGAGGAGCCAAAGGCCCTGCCATTAAAATGACTTACAGATGAACCTGTCTGGATAGGGCAATGGCCTTTGACCTCTGAGAAGCTAAAGGCTCTAGAAAAGTTAGTACAGGAACAGCTAGAGGCTGGACACATAGAGGAGTCTACCAGCCTTTGGAATTATCCTGTATTTGTTATCAAAAAAAAGTCAGGTAACTGGAGAATGTTGACAGACCTGAGAGCCATAAATAAGGTAATTCAGCCTATGGGCTCTCTACAGCCTGGAATGTCATTGCCTTCTTTAATACCTAAAAGATGGCCTATCATAGTCATTGACCTGAAAGACATTTTTCACTATACCATTACAAGAAAGTGATAGAGAGAAATTTGCATTTACTGTACCAACTCTTAATAACTCACAGCCAATTCGGAGATATCACTGGAAGGTTTTACCTCAGGGGATGCTAAATAGTCCTACTTTATGTCAACACTTTGTACAACAACCTTTGGAAATAATTGGTAAAAAATTTCCACAGTCCCTCGTTTATCATTATATGAATTATGTTCTTTTATCAGATTCCAATAAAGAAACTCTGAAACATATGTTTGATATGGTGATGGAAGTTCTGCCTAGATGAGGGTTACAGATTGCCCTAGAAAAGATACAAAGAAGAGATTCAATTAACTGTTTAGGTTATAAGATAGAGATTTACAAAGAATCAGGCCACAGAAGGTACAAATTAAAAGGGACTGTTATCAAACTCTTAATAGTCTTCAGAAGCTGCTAGGAGAAATTTCTCAATTACAGACGATTATTGGGGTAGAAGGTCATGACTTAAAACATTTAAAAATGGCTCTTAAAGGTGATAAGGACCTAAACAGTCCACGAATATTATCTGCCGAGGCAGAAAAAGAGCTACAATGGGTAGAAAATAGAATATTGGATGTGCATGTAGATCAGATAAACCTTGATTTAGACTGCATTCTGGTTATCTTGCCATCCAGAGGATACCCTTCTGGGATTCTGATGCAGAGGGAAGACACTATATTGGAGTGTGTATTTCTGCTACATAAACAGAATAAAAAGTTAAAGACATATATAGAAAAAATTTCTGATTTGATTTTAAAGGGCAAATTAAGACTCTGTCAGCTGACTGGAAAAGATCCAGCAGAAATTATAGTACCTTTAACTAATGATGAAATTTCCTCCTTAAGGAAGGATAATGAATATTGGCAAATAGCTCTTACTGATTTTTTGGGAACGATTAGCAACAACTATCCCAAAACTGACAGAACTAAATTCATAAAAAAGACAGTCTGGATTCTTCCACATATTGTAAGACAAATTCCCATTTCTGGAGTTCTTACCTTCTACAGTGATGCTAACAAATCAGGTAAGGCTGGTTATAAAACAGTAAGTAAAGTAGTTCAACGTCCATATACATCTGTACAGAAGGCAGAATTATATGCCATTCTCATGGTGCTTATGGATTTTACAGAACCTCTTAACATAGTTACTGATTTCCAATATGCAGAGAGTCGTCTTACACATAGAGACTGCAGAATTTGTTCCTGATAATACGGAATTAACCTCTTTGTTTTTACAATTACAGGAAACAATCAGAAACAGAAGTAATCCTATATACATTATACATATCAGATCCCATACAGGTCTGCCAGGTCACTAGCACAAGGAAATGATGAGATTGATTGTTTATTAATTGGAAGTGTGCTAGAAGCCTCTGAATTTCATAAGAAACATCATGTAAATAGCAAAGGTTTGAAAAAGGACTTCTCCATCACTTGGCAATAAGCCAAGGAGATAGTGAAAAACTGTCCTACTTGTTCCTTTTATAACCAAACTCCACTGCCAGAAGGCTGTAATCCTAAAGGCATTCGGAGGAATGAGATCTGGCAGATGGATGTCTTTCATTTTACAGAACTTGGAAATTTGAAATATATGCATCATACTATTGACACATTCTCAGGTTTCCAATGGGCTACTACTCTCAACTCTGAAAAATCTGATTCTGTTATTACACATCTGCTAGAGGTGATGGCAGTTATGGGTATACCTGCACAGATAAAAACTGACAATGCTCCAGCATATGTCTCCACAAAAATGGAACAGTTCTTCAAATGCTATAACATAAAGCATGTCACCGGTATACCACACAATCCTACAGGACAAGCAGTCGTTGAGAGATCTAACAGGACACTTAAGGAGATGCTCCATAGACAAGCTGGTAAGTCAAAACCCCCCAAACATAGGTTGCATAATGCTTTATTAACACTAAAGTTTCTTAATGCCAATGACAAAGGACAAACAGCTGCAGAAAGACACTGGGATACAAAAAAAACTGCTGAACTGAATCAACCAGTGTACTTCAAAGATATACTGACCTCTGTATGGAAGCCAGTACATGTGTTACGTTGGGGTAGGGGTTTTGCATTTGTTTCCACAGGAGAAGTAAAACTTTGGATACCATCAAAGTTGATCAAGATTCAAATTGAAGAAGACAACCCTCTCAACAAGGACGACTAACAGGTCTTTACTGAGCTATATCTCATTAACTAAATAGAAACCTCCCAAAGGAAAGGGAAGTTTTTGTTTCTATTTTCACAGGAAAACTCATCTCCAAAAGTCCAAGAATGCTACATGGGTAGATACTTAAGAAGAGAAGGTAGCTATAACCATCAAACAAAAGGAATGTGCCATATGGTAAACTTTACAGCTGTCTCTCGAATAACTCTATTTCTCTTCATTTCCTCGTCCCTATTCAAGTAAATCAATGCTGGATTTAGAGGTGGATTTGGCTTTCCTCCCCTAAAATCCAAGCATGTTGGTTAACTAAACTTTAGAGTCTCTGTATTATATCAAGAAGCCAATTGATGTAATGCAGAATGAGAGAGGAATTTGGGGACTGACTGTCTTTGTCTTTCTTGGCTCTTTCCTTCAAGGTGTACACTGTCTCACAATCATTACTTTTCCATGATTGCCTTTTCCAGCATACTTACATATACAAGCAAACATTTCTCTGCTAACACTTATGCTTGAGTCCCACACAGCCAATGAAGACTGCCTGACAGCAATCCCTGGATGCTCTGGAAAAGGAATTGGGCCATACCTCCTAGACTGCATTGGATCCAACTTGCTCCATTTCAGCTGACACTCCGACTAGAGTTTCAAGAACTGACTTCAATCAAGTTGAGGATTTCAACCTAGATCTTTAATCAAGCAAATCCCATCTAACATGGACTGGATATAATCTGTTAGAGACTTTCCCTGTACTAACATTTCTCCTCATAGGACCGCACAAGGCTACCATTGCCCCATTTCAACAGGAAGTAACTTGGAGGATGGTACACCCCTGTTCCCCAGTATTGTCTATTAGGGTAGTGTAAATGGAGTTTGGAATAACTTTCCTATTGTTTAGGGTTGGGATTAGAAGGAGGTGTTCAGGTTGGACACCGCTTTCAGATGACTTCAGGGTTTAGCTGAAATAGACATAGTCAGGATGTGCAATAGCAGATTATTGTATCTTCTTGTATTTCACCTTTATGATTGTTAATTTTGGATATTTTACACTATTAAGTTTTAATCCTCTTTTAGACTAAAAGGGGAATTGTAGGGAGACACCATATCCACACCTCCTAAACTGGTTACAGGTGTGCCTGACAGGCGTGGTCAAGGTGGGGTCAGGATGACGCCAGAGGGACTCTTAAGGGACCATGGGCACCTGGGAGCCCCCTCTTCTTCATCTCCTGCCCCTTCTCCCTGGCCTCACTGCTCTGGCTTGTGTTTGGCTGGTGTTTATCTAAATAAAAAGACATCTTAACCTTACGGACTATGGATCGGCTTTGCTCTCGTTATAGGCCCCCAGATACCCACTTCTATTGCTAGACTTCCTCTCTGAAACACCAGCTGCTGGAGACTAAACGTTCAAACACATGGGATGGGGTGCATTTCACATTCAAAATGTCACACTTTGGTGGGGGCTGGGGACAAAGAAAGCTGACACTTCCATTATTTGGAGGGAAGAAATGAGCGAATATTCAAATGGAATGTATCTCATGCAGCTGTGAGTGATCAAAGCCACACCAGACAGGATCATGAGTGAGGGAGGCACAGTTTGGCGGAATGTGTGGCACGCAGGGGTGAGGGGTAGAGAGTCACATCACTGAGATGCCTCTTCCTGTTTTTCCATCTTTTGCCTAAGAATAGATTGGTAAGAGTACAGTAAAGGGAAAATAATTAGCTTCAAGTTGTTAGAAGAAAATACTAATAACTTAAAAACAGATGATTGTAAACTGTCAGAATGCCATGTAAACTTAGTGTAGGTTGGTAATATGGCTGCCAAAAAAACAACAACAACAACAACAACAAAAACATAACACATAACACCCAACATGGTAAGTCTTTACACAAAAATGTGTTTGCCTATATATGGAGGGGATGGTAAAAATAAATGATTCCTTTGTTTTTGTAAACATGACAGTGACACATTTTAGTTAAAGTTTTATTGCATTTATTTATGTGCATGCCGTGGTGTGCACACGGCAGTCAGAGGACAACTTGTGAAAGCCAGTTCTCTCTCTCCACCACGTGGGTCCTGGGGATTGCACTCAGGTCATTGGGCTTGATGGCAAGCGCTTTCCCTACTGAGCCATATTACTGGTCCCTCAACAATTCTTTGTATCAGAAGGAAGAGGAAATTATAGAAGATTGAAGAAATTATAGAACCTTAGGGGGTCGTGTGGTTGATATGGACTGTCACCTTGACAGGACTTAGAGTCACCAATGATTCAAAGCTCTGGACATTTGTGGAGGAGTTTCTTCATAAAGTTAACCAAGATGGAAGACCCATCCTAGACATGGGCAACACCATTCCACAGACTGGGGTCCCCAGCTGCATAAAGAGAAGAGAGAAAGCTGAGAAGAATTCACTCCACTCTGCTTAGTGACCAGCTGCCTCTCCCCTGTGCTCCCTGTCACCATCCTCCTCCTCTGTGCTCCCTGTCACCATCCTCCTCCTCTGTGCTTCCTGTCACCATCCTCCTCCCCCGTGCTCCCTGTCACCATCCTCCTCCTCTGTGCTCCCTGTCACCATCCTCCTCCTCTGTGCTCCCTGTCACCATCCTCCTCCTCTGTGCTCCCTGTCACCATCCTCCTCCTCTGTGCTCCCTGTCACCATCCTCCTCCTCTGTGCTCCCTGTCACCATCCTCCTCCTCTGTGCTCCCTGTCACCATCCTCCTCCTCCGTGCTCCCTGTCACCATCCTCCTCCTCCGTGCTCCCTGTCACCATCCTCCTCCATGCACCCTCCAACCCAGAACCCAAGCAGACTCTTCCTTCCTCAAATTACATTTGTGCGGTGTTTCGTCATGACTGACTGACAGAGAGGCATTTCAGGAACAGCATGCTTCCCTGTGGAAGGCTCTGCAGTCTCCGTCACCCGTTGTTCCTGGCCTGCTGTTTTCACAGTCTCAGCAGCTCTGCCCCACAAAGACAGGCGAGGCTCCTGGGTGGTCCAGGAGGAAGTGGGTGTGTATTAAACACCTGGTGTCCTGTTGTCTCTGGGTGTACACAACTCTGAGTAAAGTGACATCTGAGGCAGGTGTCTTTCTCTTTGGGGAAACGAAAGTCTGTGTGAAGCAGCTGTGAAGACATGACTTTTTAAGGACAATTTTGTTTTCTCCACCGTAGGCCTTCTTTGACTGGAGAAATCCTGGGTCTTGAGACAATCATTGTTGAGAGGTAGATGGGCCGATTTGGGAGCGTATGGGAAGCTAAGTCGAGGCCCGTAAATTTGCCTATCTATAGACAATTCCTATTTAAAAGACGTCAACATTTCATCTGTCAGCATCCTGTCATTTACTGCTAGGATTGTTCAACACAATACCTGCTCTAGTTTGATAAACGGAGATTATAATATGAAGAAAGCCAAATCACTGCCTAATCTGACACAGTAACTAAGGCCAAAACCATGGTTCAGCGTCAGCCCTCTCCCAGAATGTGGGATGTAGAAACAAGCAGGCCCCAAACTCTGATAAGGTTGTCATGGAGGGCTGCATGCCAACCTTACTCAGCTTCTGCCAAGATGGGTGGATGCCAGTTCTAACAGGCTTCACGAATTTCCATATATACTTTTTCCATAGAGATGTCCTGAAAGATGACTTACTGGCTACACTGGCTGGTTTGTGTGTCAACTTGACATGGAGTTATCAGAGGAAGGAGTCTTAGTTGTAAGGCATTTTCTCACCTAGTGATGAATGGGGAAGGGCCCCACCCATGGTGGGTGGTGCCATCCCTGGGCTGGTGTTCTTGGGTTCTATAAGAAAGCAGGCTACACAAGCCATGGGAAGGAAGCCAGTAAGCAGCTTCCCTCCATGGCCTCTGCCTCAGCTCTTGCCTCCGGGATTCTGCCCTGTTTGAGTTCCTGTCCTGACTTCCTTCAGTGATAACCAACAATGCTGAAGCATAAAGCCAATTAAACCATTTCCTCCCCAGCTTGCTCCTTGGTCATGGTGTATTGTTGCAGCAATAGAAACCCTAGCTTAGACACTGGCCCAGGAGATGAGTGGTTGAGATGCTGTGGGTACAGGCTCTGCTATGTTGGAGAACATGAGAAACTTCTCCTTTTCTCTCTGTGGCTTTGGAGGCTGTCCTTGAACTAGCTCTTGTAGACCAGGCTGGTCTCGAACTCACAGAGATCTGCCTGCTTCTGCCTCCTGATTGCTGGGACTAAAGTGTGTTCCACCACTACCCCGCCAGCTTTCATACTTAATAATGAGTTTCCATGTCATTGTTTGGGGGCTGGCAATCCAAAGATAGGCTGACAAGAAAGCTTGCTACAGTGAACATCACACAGGGACACACTCTGGTTTCTTCCTAGCAACACAGGGGCTTCAGCTCTGAAGTCTGTCACTCCCTGTTAGCTTTCGCCATCCAGTGAGAGCTTCTGGACATCAGGCTCAAATCCTGAAGGAACCAACCAAGAGCAGTGCAGGGACCCCCAGGGACCTTGGAAATGGGACCATGCTTTCCAGACCTCTCTTGGTATTTTAGAACCTTCACTGGACAAACGACATTCTTTGTGGGCACTGACAGCCACGTTGGAGTTTGTAGGCATGGCCGTCCTTCCCCTGAGATGCAAGCACAGCGGTGCAGTTTCTCTGGGAGGTTTTATCTGCTCCATTCTGAGATAAGATGAGAACCCTTAGCTTGTGGAAGCTAGTGTTCTCACTTGGCATCTCTAGGTGGTTATTTAGCCACTTATTTTTTTCAATTGAATTAATTAATTTTTGGTGTCACAACACTCGTTTGTTATGTCTGCCATTTGCCTGTTAAAAAAAATTGATTTCTTTTGCCTGTATTAAAAGGTCAGATGTCCCTGAAAGAACTCACGTGTCAGCAATTAGCAAGTGCTTGCTAGTGTTCACAGATGGTCTGGTGTGTGTGTGTGTGTGTGTGTGTGTGTGTGTGTGTGTGTGTGTGTGTGAGCTGTTCAAGAAGTCTCTGGTGGTGACATCTGACTGGGTTTTCTGTGATGTCCGTTGTTGTGTGTCTCATCATTTTAATACCTAGCATCTATTTGAGTACTTGCTTGGTGCAGAACTCTGCCACACAAAGGCCATTGAGCATATTTTCTAGGGGCTGGAGAGATGGCTCAGGGGTTAAGAACACTGTTCTTCCAGAGGTTTTGAGTTCAATTCCCAGCAACCACATGGCGGCTCACAACCATCTGTAATGTGATCTGGTGCCCTCTTCTGGCATGCAGGCATACATGCAGACAGAACACTATGCATAATAAACAAATAAATAAATAAATCTTTAAAAAACATATTTTCTAATCTAGACCATGTGAGTGTGCCCACTCTACAGATAAGGTAGATGAGGTCCCAGGGTTCATTATTTGCACAAATATTGGTCAAGAGTTAATTCGTGAGCTGATATCCCCTTTTTAATATGTTGATGAATGGCAATTCTAATTTATTCTTTTTCCCTTCTCCCTCCCCTCCCACTTCCTTCTCTTCCTTCTCTTGTGCTGGAGATCAAAACCAAGGCCTCCTGAATGCTCAGCAAATGCTCTCCCGTTGAGCTATACAGACCTCAAGCCCTGATCATGAATCTTTAAAATATTCCAAAAATTGGTAACTCCTGTTACTCCTTAGCGTACTGCTGCTGATTGGTGCCCTTCCTCGATAGGCCTTGTAGGGCTGGAGTGCCAGGGTCAGAGAAAGAATGAGGATGTTAGCGTGTCCAGGGCTGTGAGCCTAGGAAACAGGTGGGAGACTATTTCTCACCATTGAAAATTAATTCTTTAGGTTTTTATCCAAACTGACGGGTTTTATTATGAAGATATCATGCATTTCTGTCCTGATAACCTGGTTCTCATTTGTAGCCCCCATCCCCTCCCACGCCCCATTTATCAGTGCCAGGCTGTCGTTGGCTTCCTTCCCAGAGGGTAAGTCCAACTTCTTTCTACACACACACACACACACACACACACACGCACGCACGCACGCACGCACGCACGCACGCACGCACGCACACACGCGCGCGCGCACACACACACACACACGCACACACGCACACACACACACACACGCACACGCGCACACACACACACACACACACACACACACACACACACACACACGCACGCACGCACACACACACACACACACACACGCACGCACGCACACACACACACACGCACACACACACACACACGCACACACACACACACACACACGCACACACACACACACACGCAGAGTTTCCAATCTGTGCTCTGGATCAGTGGTTAAGAACGCTTTATGTGCAATCTTGAGGACCAGGGTTTGTATCCCAGCAACCACAGAAATAGACAGGTTTCCTGCACACACCGGTTATCCCAGCTCCAGGGGTGAGGGTGGAGACTGGAAGCTTGCTGGAACTAGCTGCTTTGCAGCCTAGCTGAGAACAGGAGATCTCCAGGCTCGGGGAGAGACCTTGCCTAAAAGGAAAAAGTAGAAGGTGAACAAAGAGGAAACCCTCCACATTCTTCTGTCCTTTGCATGCACACACACAGACACATACCCAATAAATAAATAAATCCTTAAATCTAGGTTATGCTCGTTAAGAGGGTGTGGAGTCAGTTCCCAGCACCCCCATGGTAGGTCACAACGGTCTCTAACTCTAGCCCCAGGGGAGCCAGTGCCTTCCTCTGTCCTCTGTGGGCACCTGGTATACATGTGTTGTACAGACACACATACAGGCAAAATATTCTCACATATAAAATAAAATAGTTTTTTAATAAAAAGGATATCAAGCTGAGTGTTGGTGGCTCATGCCTTTAATCCCAGCACTCGGGAGGCAGAGGCAGGCGGATCTCTGTGATTTTGAGGCCAGCCTGGTCTACAGAGCGAGTGCCAGGACAGGCTCCAAAAACCTACAGAGAAACCCTGTCTCAAAAAACCAAAAATAAATAAACAACTAAAAAAAGATACCATGTTTAAAATCCTTTTTCTGGGTGAAGGACACAGAACAGATGGGCTATGAGGATCTGAGCAGTCTAAACGAGCTACTGCTGTGCAGGGCGCACCCCATGCTTGTGCAGGAGAGAGAGATGTACGTTGCCATTCCCCACCCTCTCCTGTGTGTGAAGACAGCCACTAAACTGATTGTAAAGTGGTAAGTTATAAGTATTGATGAATTTGATGTCTTCTGAAAAAAAATCTTTTGTGAATTTGAGATTATTAAAACAACCACAACCAAATCAAGAACAAGTAATGTCTTCAGCGAGGCCTTTGTGCTGGTCAGGGTTTGCTTGGGTCCCGTCTCCCAGGCGCTGCCCACAGCTATCCAGGTGGTGAGTCTTTCCTGTCAAGTGCATTTGGGCTCGCCTAGGAGACACACCTGGGCGTGTGTGAGGTGGTTCCCGAGAGTAACAGTGGAGAGAAGACCCACTCTGGATGTGGTGTATCAGACTGCATAAAAAGGGGAAATAAGACAGATCCCTGAACACTCCTGTCTCCTTACAGTGCCCTATGGGAACTGTACACACAAGCTCAGTGTGAGCAGCTGCTCAGGCTCCGCCGCCATGGCTGCCCTGTATGAACTGTACACACAAGCTCAGTGTGAGCAGCTGCTCAGGCTCCGCCGCCATGGCTGCCCTGTATGAACTGTACACACAAGCTCGAAGGCAAAGCGAACCTTCTTTCTTCAGGTGGCTCTTGTCAGGGGTTCTGTCATGACAGTGAGAAGACTGGTAATGTGCCATCCTCTTCAGGAGTGGTGACAACCCTCACCCCAGACCTGAAAATCCCAGGGAACAAGGCTTGTGTCTAACAAGCTTTTCAGTTTGCCTGTTGCACACGAAGTCTTGAAAAGCACCCTAATTTAGTCTCTTCAGGACTCACCAGGACTGGGCAGCTGTGCTAAGCCCATTCAGGCTGTAGCTAGTGGGGTGTGATAGGTGGGTACAGAGGTGCTGACCACGCATCGGGTTGGTGATCTACCTCAAAGGGGCGGATTGTGGTTGAGCATGATTATATTTTCCAAGTGACTGCCCAATTTTCTCCTTCCAGCTTGGATCCAAAGGTCAAAGTAAATATATATATATAATATATATATATATATATATATATATATATATTATAGAAGGCTAAATAATTTATATGTATTAGAGAATCAACCACAGAGCTAATCATGTGGATTTAAATTAATTACTGTGCATTTGTGAAACTGCATCTTTCTAGTCAATGCTGAGATCAAAACTAGAGCATCAGGCATTAGACAAGCAACTCTGTGACTGAGCCATATCTCTCCCCAGGGGGTAGAGCCTTTCCCTGCCTCCATGGAGGATGGAAACTTATAGAGTGTAATGCCAGCAATCGAACAGAAAGAGCCTGGTGCTCATTCTCCTGGTACCAGGTGACTTGGGGCATCAGACTGGTTGATATTTGAGAACCTGTTGCTGGTTCTGGAGGAGCCATCCACAGAATAAGGGACTTCATGGAGCAGCTTCTAAACCCATTCTCCGGAGTGGTCAGGATGCTGGAACCCAGGAGTGGCTGTATAGTTTGCAGGGTCCAGAGAAAACCAAGGATGCATTCTGTTGTTCAAAATTATCAAGACTCCCTGAATGGCAGCTAGACATCTATCTGCCCGTTATGTTTCTGTTGCTGGGGTAGAACACCACGACGAAGGCGACTTTACAGGAGTTTGCTTGGGCTTATGGTCCAGAGGGAAAGGTACGGAATGGTGAGGACAGCACAGCAGCAGGTGGCAGACACCGTGGTTGGAGCTGGGAGCTTCCTCAGATGCTGATGTGAGCTCACCACATCTGTGACGAGGGCTCACATCTCACTCGACAAACGGGTCATGGGAATGGCACAAGGCTGGTTCAGTAATCATACATTTGCTAAAAGTTATGGCCGTCATGGGTATACCTGTACAAATAAAGACAGACAATACTCCAACATATGTCTCTGAGAAAATGAAACAGTGTTTTGTTTATTATAATATAAAGCATATTACAGGTATACCACACAGGCAGTTTTGGAAGGTCAAACTGAACTCTAAAGGGTATGTTAAACAAACAGAAAGGGATAGTAAAGAAGCCCAGAAACAGATTGCTTTATTAACTTTGAATTTTCTGAATGCTAATGAGAACGGAATGACAGCTGCAGAGAGATGCTGGATTATAGAATAAACTACAGAACTAAATCAGCCTGTATACTTTAAAGATGTGTTGACCTCAGAATAGAAACCAGGAAATGTGTTACATTGGGGAAGGGGTTTTGCTTTTGTTTCCACAGGAGAAGAAAAGCTATGGATACCATCAAAATTGATAAAGATTATATTGGAACAAGAGAGACCTCTTGATTAGAAGAGGTGATAGTTCATCAAACAGCATGCCCATTTAATCTAAACTAACCTATAAAACTAATAAATGCTTTTCATTTGATCAGGAAGAGTTTTGTTTTTCTCTTTTCAGGAGGATAAAGGCATCCAGCTAAGGAATCTGAAGACCATTGAACAAATGAGACACCTGAAGAAAAAGGACAAATCATCCAGAAAAAAAAGTCCCAAGAAAAAGAGTAAATTGACTTATTGTTATATCACATTTACAACAGGATGAAATCTCATAAATCTTCCCAAATGTTTGTTTCTGCTGTTCTCTTTAGACATATAAAGCAAATATTCTTTTTGTAGTCTCAGTTCAATTAAAAATTTAAGCTGGCTTTGGACTTGGAGCATGGCTCTTTCCTTCCCTAAACCCAAGCATGCTTGTTAAAGTAAAATCCAAAATCTCTGTGTCATGTCAGAAGGGCCACCTGATATGGAACAGAAATGTATAATATAAAACATATTACAGATTTAGATAATAGAGTATTTTCTCTGAATTTGTCAAATGCAAATGGACTAGACATTGTTTGATGTATTTATTGCCTGTATATATTTTATATAGTTATTGTACTTACTGCATATAGTTTTTCTTATATAAGTTATAACCTTCTTTTTTATATTAGACAAAAAGAGGAAATGTGGTGATATTTTGTTTATGATCTAATAAAGTTTGCCTGAAGATCAGAGGGCAAAGCTAGCTGCAGCCATAGAGGCCAGGCCGTGGTGGCACACACCTTTAATCCCAGCACTCAGGGAGACAGAGGTGCTATTCTTCTGTTTAAAAAGAAGAAAAGAGAAATGCTGAGACATGAGACATAAGACTATAAGTTTATTATAAGGCCCGGCAGAATGGGGAGACTAAGAAGAGGAACAGGGGTAAATGGCTGACCGCCATGGCTGGTCGCCATAGAGAGACAGAGCAGGGAAACAGAGAGAGGGGAACAGAGCGCACAGAGAGCAGGACAGAGAGCGTAAATGGGAAGGGCCTATCTTTTAAAGGGGTCCTCTACACCTGCGTGCAGACTTAGTTCCCATGGAACCTTGGGCTGACCAGGGTATTGCCTGTTTCACCAGGTAACAGGGGCAGGCCAGCATAATGCCTGAACCTTTCAAGAGGCAGATGGATCTCTGTGAGTTCAAGGCAACCCTAGGTTACATGAGAGTGAATCAGTCTAAAAGAGAAACAGAGCTCACATCTTTGTTCCTACCACTTGGGATGACGTGTCTTTAATCCCAGCACTAGGGAGGTGGAGACGGGAGTGGTATGGCTGGGTGGAGAGAGGAATGGAAGGTGGGAGGAGACGAGCTCATTGAAGTCTGGGTGTGACTGAGGAGCAGCTCAGTGGGGAGCAATCAGAGGTTCAGTGGCTCACCCTTCAGTCTGAGGTGTGAGCATTGGTAGAGGTGAGAACTCTCTAGCGGTTGGCTGCTTTGCTTTTCTGATCTTCAGCTTTAGCCCCAATATCTGCCTCTGTTTTTTTGTTTTATTTGTGCTACATCAGTGCTCGTACTGGGTGATGAGCATGGCCAACAGGACAGAATATGGAATGCAAGCCTCTGCGCGCACCTCACGCAAGTTTTTAGGTTAGGTGACTGAGGAGGGCCATGTGGAGCGCACAGTCTCAGGGCCAGACTCTGGGCTAGAGAAAGCAAGAGGACTAACATTCATGTCTCTTCGCTTCCTGACTGTAAGCGCCATCCACCTTGTACTTCTGCTGCTGCGACTTTCAAGGTCTGTAACCTCAAACATGGGCCTAAACAAACCCTTTGTTCTTTGTTCTTTTTCTTTTTCTTTTTCTTTTTGAAACAAGCTTCTTTTACATGACAATCCCAGTTCCCTCTCCCTCCCCTCCTCCCCTGCCCATCGCCAATCCCCCATCCCATCCTCTTTCTGCTCCCCAGGGAGGGTGAGGCCTTCCGTGGGGGGATCTTCAAAGTCTGTCATATCATTTGGAGCAGGGCCTAGACCCTCCCCAGTGTGTCTAGGCTGAGAGAGTTTCTCTCTATGTGGAGTGGGCTCCCAAAGTCCATTCGTGTACTAGGGAGAAATACTGATCCACTACCAGAGGCCCCACAGTTTAACCAGACCTCCAAACTGACATCCTCACTCAGGGGGGTCTGGAACAGTCCTAAGCTGGTTTCCCAGCTATCAGTCTGGGGTCCATGAACAACCCCTTGTTCAGGTCAGCTGTCCCCGTGAAACCCTTTGTTACCAAAGTGAAGAGAAAGTAACTGATACAGCAATCCTCCCCCATAGCTGACTCCCTCATCTGAAGGGGCCCGGAGGAGACAAGATTAACATTTTAAATGGGATCCGGAATGTGTGTGAGTGTATGTCTGTCCCTACCTTCCTTTTCTTCTGAGGGTGGTGACAAGTTCTCATTATGCAACCCGGGGTGGGCCTGGAACTCCTGATCCTCCTGCCTCAGCCTCCCGTGTGTGCCACCATGCTTGTGTGTGTGCCGTGTGTGCCCGTGCTCCTCTTCGTCTGTGTGCACACCTGCGTGTGCGTGCGTGCGTGCGTGCGTGCGTGCGTGCGTGCGTGCGTGTGTGTGTGTGTGTGTGTGTGTGTGTGTGTGAGGCAGAGGTCAATGTAAACCACCTTTGACTGCTCTCTACCTTCTTTTTTTTTTTTCTTTTTTTTTGAGATGAGGTCTCTTACTGCACCTGATCAGCTAGCCTGGCTGGCCCACGCTTCTGGAGTCTTCCTGACTGCCTCTTCCCTAGTGTAGATGTGTTGCCATGCCTGGGATTTTATGTGGGTACTGGGGACCCAAACTCATTTCCTTATGTTTGCCTGGCAGTCTGTTTACCAGCTGAGCCATCGCCTCAGCCCATAGCACGTGTTTTAAAAAGAAGAAACCAGAAGCCCAAAGGCTGTCCTTGATGCTTTGTTAAGCAGCGAAACATGTAGATTCATTATAGCATTATTGAAGGAGAATGACTTTTTTTCCATTCATTTATTTAGCTCATAAATAAAGTCATGCACAATTATGATACATAATACAGTATGTTCACAATGGCATGGCTAAATTAAACTAATTAACATGTTATATCACACATATTCATCATTTTTGTTTTGAGAACACTTAAAGTGTACTATCTCACAACTTTTAAAATATAGCATATTGTTATCAACCATATTTATCATGCTCTTAGGGAGAATGACTTTTTAGTCCTATACTTTACATGTGTCTCATAAATCAGACTGCTCACTAAGCTGGCTGTATTTCTCAAATTATGTTCATTGCAAGGGAGAGAAGAGAGGAAAGCAATTCATGGCATTCAGTGACAGGGGACAGCTTGCAAACCCTCATCAACTCTGTCCAGCTGACCACTGAATCTGGACTCTTTCCCAGAAGTTCGTTTTTAATACATTCAATGCCTGGTGGTCAATGCCTCAGATAGTATATTCTGCTTGATTTATCGCCTCTATAGGTTTTTAGGGGTGGTGATAGCCACTTGTGCTGAACTAAGTGATTCATGGACTCAGTGGCACAGGAGACTGATTATTATTTGGTTAACCTGGTATTCTCAACATCTAGTCTTCATTCAAGATAATAAACATAAAGCATTTATTAGCTGGGCAGTGGTGCTCACCTTTAATCCCAGCACTCAGGAGGGAGAGGCAGGCAGATCTCTGTGAGTCTGAGGCCAGCCTGGTCTATAGAGCGAGTTCCAGGCCAGCCAGGTCTGTTACACAGAGAAACTCAGTTTGGAAAAACTAACTAACTAACTAACTAAATAAATAAAGTATAAAACCCACAAATATTATTTTATCAATCTGTCTTACAAACTGTTTTGTGGCACTGGGGATGAAGGCCAGGGCCTTGTGCAGGCATGGTCAGTGCTCTGCCCCCAGCCACATGCCAGCCCTCAGGACCCGTGAAGGTGGAAAGAAGTCAGAGAGCGATCAGTCTCAGGACATTTCTAGTGTGGTGACTCGGCCTGGGGTGTTGTGGATGTGGCTCTGTGGGTGAAGCGCTTGCTGTGGCAGCAATGAGGAACTGAGTTCCAGGCCCAGGAACCACGTAAAAGCTGGATGTGATGGCAGGCACATCTAACCCCATTGCCGGGGCTTGGACTTGTACTCTCTGGGCAGTTAGCTGTCTGATGCTAAGCTTCAGGCTCAGTGAGAGACCCTGCTTCAAAACAAACAAACAAACAAACAAATAAATGTCCCTCAAACTTCCCACACAACAGCAACACAATAGAAAGGTGGGAAAGTGACTGAGGAGGTCATCCTGATGCCAAACCCTGGCCTCTACTGTTGCATGCACAGATCATTGCATCTGCACACATCAGCGTAACACACACACACACACATTCACACATTCACACACACACACATTCACACACACACACATTCACACACACACACACACACAATTCACACATTCACACACACACACACTCACACACACACACTCACACACACACACACATTCACACACACACATACACAATTCACACATTCACACACACACACTCACACACACACACACACATTCACACACACACACACATTCACACACAATTCACACACATTCACACATACGACACACACACACATTCACACACACATTCACACACACACACATTCACACACACACACATTCACACACACACATTCACACATACGACACACACACACATTCACACACACACACATTCACACACACACATTCACACATATGACACACACACACAGACGCACAGCTACACACACAGACACATTCACACACACACATTCACACACACACACACATTCACACACACACACACACATTCACACACACACACACACATTCACACACACACACATTCACACACATACATTCACACATACGACACACACACACAAACGCACACCTACACACACAGACACACACACACACACATTCACACATACGACACACACACACAAACGCACAGCTACACACACAGACACATTCACACACACACATTCACACACACACACAAACGCACAGCTACACACACAGACACACACACACACATTCACACACACACACATTCACACACACACACATTCACACACACACATTCACACATACGACACACACACACAAACGCACAGCTACACACACACACACACACATTCACACACACACATTCACACACACACATTCACACACACACACACACACATTCACACACACACACATTCACACACACACATTCACACATACGACACACACACACAAACGCACAGCTACACACACAGACACACACACAGACACACACAGACACACAGACACACACACACACACACACACACACACACACACACAGTGCAGAAATAACCAAAGACAAGGTGGAAAGTGTTGAGAGGTGCCTTGGGATGAAGGTGTCATACCCAAGGCAACTGGACTCCTGTCCTGGGCCTCTTGGCCCTATTCTGGGTCCAGGCTGTCACTAGGAGCCAGAATTTGGGAACCTAGCCTGATGCTTCATCTGTTTGTCAGCATAAATATTCACACACTCATTTGTTGGAGTTGCCCTGACTTTGGGTAAGGGAAGCCTTCGGGATTTAGGCCAACAACTGTTGAGCACCTGCTGGATGTTAGGGAGGACCATCACAGAACGCGGCATGCAAGTCCCCTGGATAACAGATGCCTCCATTCTAGGGCCATCATCTCAAGACTTTAGGACTCAGGGCCCATCTTTTGGAGGTTCCCGACACTGACATCATGAACATAGACAGGATGACTCCTATCATGTATGGGGCATCTGTAAATTACTAAATTCCTGTTCTCTGTGGACAACACAGAAGCCAGACCTGTGGGCTCAGGTGGTAGCAAGGAGAGGAAAAGGGGTGGAGAGACAGTGGGAGTAAGGACAGCTTCATGCTGAGCCCAGGAGAGGAGGGGCTGGCTCCACACTGACATTTCCTGTCTGTTCTTTGCTACCCGGTAGGCTTTCTAAGCACTTTCAGCCCCAACGATCTTTGAACTGTAAGGCAAAATGACACCACTAAACTCTGCATTTTGGTCAGCTGCAGTTTGGCGTATGTCCCTGCCCATCCTCTCTCTGCCTTTTCGCATCCCTTGCTCTATGCGGATTGCTTGGGCAGTAATTTTTTTATTGCGTGACTAGTGTCACAACCACCACGGTGTTCGCCTCTTCTGTGTCTTCCACAGGTTAGGACCAGACACTTCTAAAAGGGTGTTGTAAGAGGTCGACTGACAGGAGCGGGGACAGTGAGGGCACCCACGACCCGTGTCCTGTCTCCATCTCCCGGGCCGCAAGGGCTGTCACCAGCTCCTGGAGATGGAATCTACAGTTAGCCTCACCTGGGGTTGCAAAGCTGAGCCCTGCAGAACTCTGGCTGCCAATGGAGACCCACCGACGGTCACCAGGTTGGTCACCGCGGCAGCTGTGGCTGCTGGGTCCTTTTACCCAGCCATAAACTTGAAGAAAATCTGACCCAGGAACACACTCCACAGGAGCGCTGCATCCCTCCCGTTAGCACCTTTCTCAACTGTGCCCTTTTCAACCCTTGCCTCCTCTCAGTCAACAACTTCCCCACCCAGACATGTATCCTCCCCGACTCCAGCTGGGGTCAGGGGTCTTCAGGTCGCTGCATCGCGCGGACCCCCAGCGCTTGCAGGCTCGTGCTCTCGCCCGACTGTCCCCGGACGGACTGTCACTGCGCGATCCACGTCCCGCCCCACGCAGAGTGGCGGCTCCGCAAGGTCTTCCCAGTCGGTGTCCCTCCTGGCCGTTTCCACCCGAGCCCTCGGGTTGACAATTCTCCTCCACCCCTCCCCTCCAAGTCCTCTACCTTTCGCAAACAGGGACTGTCGCTGCGCGCTCTGGGTCTTCCCCTCCACGCTGGCTGCACCGCACCCCTTCCCAGCCCGGCTGGGTCCCTGTTTAGCCCTATAGATCGGCTTCCCTCCGGTCCCCTCCCGCAGTCCCCCCAGACTGTTGCTGCGCACCCCGGGGCCGCCCCTCCAAGATCTCCTGAGCCCAGAGCCTCCGTCCCCGCGGGGTCCCGGCCGCCCCTGCAGCGCCGCCCAGCGTGGCTCCCGAGCCTCTGTCCCGAGCGGCTTCGGTGGCTCGTCCCCCGCCCCCGGGAGCTGGCCCCGCCCCGGCCCCGCTCCGCCCCCGGCCGCCTAGGCTTGATTGGCCGCGCGCCCCCCTCCCGGGGCTCCTCCCCGCCCCCTGGGTCCGTGGGCACCGCCACCTGGTCCAGAGAATCCCCCGAGGGGACCCAGAGGCTCCGCTCGGGCCGGGCGCGCACCGTGGGGACGCGGAGCGAGCGCGGGCCAGGGAGGAGGAGCGAAGGTGTAGGACAGAACTCGGCCAGGAACAGGAAACCTACGGCGGGCGGCAGGGCAGGGGCGGCGACGGTGGCGCGGGGCCATCGCGGTGACCCCAGCAGTGGCCTCGCTGCCGCGCGCCGTGGCTGAGCCGTTCCGACTCCTCGGACCCCCCGGGCCCGATCTCACCCTTGCGCGCAGCGGAGACAGCGGAGGCGGCCACGGGAGCGTGAAGCAGCATGTCTGACAAAATGTCCAGCTTCCTCTACATTGGGGACATCGTGTCTCTGTACGCGGAGGGCTCAGTCAACGGCTTCATCAGCACCCTGGGGTAAGTAGGGCGCGCACTGGGCAGCGCCAGCCGGTCCAGGTCTCTGTCCCTCCCGCGCGGCGTGTCCGGGGTCTGCGCCTGGGACAGCCCCGCGTCCCCGAGGTCCCCGCGCTCAGGAAGCCGCGAGCGCTTCTCAGCAACTTCGTAATCTCCAGCCCGAGACACATCCGAGAAGAGGAAGTGGTTCGCACGCCCCAGACAGGCCCCGCGAGGCAGCCTTCCCTGGCGTCTCCTGGCTTGTTTTGATTAAAATGTATGTTTTCTCCTCGTCTTCCCTCCCCACGGCCCTTCTCAGCGCCCGGCTGGAAAGAGTGGTGGGTTGAAGTCCCTGGCTTCGGCCACGAAAGTAGGCGATGTTGCACAGTGCAAATGCGGCATTGTCCCGCTGGAGGAGATCACCAGCCCCTCTTCGCTGAAGTAATTTCCTTTTGGCCTTGCCAAGGGAAGACTCACCCCTTTGGCTCTGCCAAAACGGGCCTCGTGGGCAGCCGGGGTTCTAGAACTGGGATCTTCTTTTTTCCTCTCCATCCCCCTCGGCCGGGTGAAGTGAACTGCAAGGCTCTGGAGATTCCAGTTGGTGTATGCACTGGGGAAATAGGTTTGTGTATCCTGCAGAACACCAGCGTGCTAGTTAAGTAGGGCCTTTTCTGATTTCTAGAAATTCCTTACATGGCGAGCTGATGCAGTTAGTTGCGCCTTGCGATATGTTTTAGTGCACAGGTGAGTTTCCGCTCTTTAGACTCTAATCTGGGAGACTTGAGATTGGTGACTGTTCACTGTTGAGTTTTGGAGTTCTGTCTCCTGAGCTGTGACAGTGTCACCTGCCCAATGCCTTCCCTGGAAGTCACCAGTGGTGTCCTGTTCTTTGAGCATGTCCCCACAGATTTGGGGGAGGAAGGTAGATTTAATTCCATATCTCCTGCCCATCAGTTTACTCCGGAGATTGAAGTGTGGAAGAACTCAGTGCAAGTGTCCAGCCGTTTCTGAGAGAATTCATGCTCCAAGTCCAGTTTGGGTCCAGGACAGTGCCTTGCTGACGAATTCTGTTGAACTTACACTTGAACCTTGGCAGACATGGAGGGTGTCTGCCATTTAGCAGCTAAAAGGAGGGGCTCTAGAAACAGAAGGGTTGGGCTGGAATTCCCACCCTTTGACTTGCAAACCTTATGTCCCTGGGCAGGTTATGAAATCTAGCTAGGCTTCCAACTCCTCAGTCTAAAAATGGGACTCAGTGGTTTCTACACAGGGGCGTGGGGAGCAAAGAGGTAAGCGCCGAGCATGGCAGAGCTGTAATGACTACATTCACCAGTTAATTAGCTGATGCAGTAATTATCGCTGCATAGCCTAGGCAAGAGTTCAAGGGCCAGGATGGACTTTGTCTCTGTAGGGTCACTCTGCAAGGTCAAAGGTGGGTAGTGTATGAAGCAGATACTGGGAGAGCTAAGGTGGTCCAGCTTCCACAGTCGTGGAGTTGTCTCCAGGAATTGTTGAGACGAGTCGTGACCACTGCAAGAAGCAGAGGGCCTTTGTGTCCAAAGCCAGAACTCTACTCCTGACTTCGACTCCTTGCCAAGCGTATGCTACTCTGCTTTCCCAAGTGACTTCAGACAGAAAACCAGCACGAATGCAGTGACTGTGGCAGGCTCAGTGGTGTCACAGCGCTCGCTGTGCTCAGGGTTTCTTGCTGGTGATCTGAAAGTGGAGTTTCTTCAGAATGTGTTCCCAGACGGCTATCATTCTCTATTCATGAAATAATAGTGTTGAGATGACTGGCAAGTCAGAGTCCAAGTTGAAGAGTCTTGAACATGCTGCCCTGGGCGGAGCTTGCAGCTTTGATTGGATGTCTGTCTATTGAAGTAGACGTCTCGGAGGTTCAGGTAGCTCATAGAACTGCAGAGGTCGGCGTTAGTGTGATTGCTCCCCCACTCCTGCACTCCGGTATCAACAGGTTTTCAAAGGGCAGTTACAGAAGTCATTGCTGATGTTCCCAGATAGAATTTTCTGGCCCTTGGAGAATGGTGTTCAAAGGGCACTCCAGGGCAGCCCAGGGCATGGACTTCAGTGGGCTGCATGAGTTTAAGTCTTATGAAGTAAGGGAATATAAAGGTCCTTCGGCATCTTACTTGACAAGTCCTGACATCTTTTATCAGTACTTTCTGTTTAGAAAAGCATGCCATTTCTTTCACATTTGGGAAATACCTAATAGTGTTCAACCTGAAATTATTAATTATCTTATCAATATAAACATTGTGTGTGAGATCTGCAAGTAATGTAGAAACTTCAAAGATGTTTTCAGAAAATGCCTGGCACATCTGATGGGGCTTAAGTTGTACAGCAAATCATCTCATTGATTTTTCTTATTAATATGTAGTTTTAAAACTAGGGGTTCTGTCTTACAAATTTTTTTTTCAAAATTCAGGAGTGAAAATTTTCAACTATTGAGAAATAATTACGTTTAGTTTTATAATGGCTTAATTAAGGTCCTGGAATATATGGGCAGTGTCCCATTGTTATATCAAAATACCTAAGATTATCAGTTTGCAAGGAGGAGACATTTTTGTTCTCACAGTTTTGGCTTCAGTTGTACAGTCTATGGATTCTGTTGCTTTGGAACTACAATGGCATAGATGGCAGGTGTCTGTGAGCAGGGGACAGAGTTGGAGCATGCCACCAGTGACTCATCGCCTGTCCCCAGGTGTGTGTGGTGTGTGTGTGTGGTGTGTGGTGTGTGTGTATATGTGTGTGGTGTGTATGTGCGTGTGGTGTGTGTGTGTGTGTGGTGTGTGGTGTGTGGTGTGTGTGAGTGTGTGTGTGTGTGTGTGTGGCATGTGTATGGTGTGGTGTGTGTGGTGTGTATGTGTGTGAGTGTGTGTGGTGTGTGTGTATGGTGTGTGAGTGTGTGTGTGTGGTGTGTGTGTGGTGTGTGTGTGTGGTGTGTGTAGTGTGTATGTGTGTGTGGTGTGTGTGTGTGTGTGTGTGT